>NC_041380.1:149775846-149782166 GCF_002162155.2 Triticum dicoccoides | reverse complement strand
CGGCTAGCGCGGGCGGCGGCGGCTGCGTGGGCGGGGCTGGCGGCGGTGGCGGTGGTGTTTGGGGGGCGGGGTTGGCAGCATATATAAAGGGGGCGGGGCGGCGACTTGGAGGAGGGTGCAAGGCGCGGCGCAGGCGGAGTCCAACTCGGACTCCGGTCCGAGTGGCGGCGGCGGCGGCGTGCGCGCCCGCAGGAGGCGGCGACGGCGGCTGGGCCGGCCTGGCTCGGCTGGGCCTTAGGCCCAGTAGGGCGCATGAACTTTTAAAAAAATAATTTCGCCGACCGGAATAAAATCCTAGAAAAATAAATAAAAATCTAAAAATGCCAAAATAAATTCTCACCGTCTAAATAAAATATTTAGAACGAGATGAACATTTTCTTGGCCCTAAAATGCAATTTTGAAAAATGTGCAATTTTTCTAATGCAAACAAAATTGCAATAAAATCCAAATAAAACAAATATTTGATTTTAATATTTTTCCTCCAATATTTCAATTATCTTGGAGAAGTCATATTATCTCCTCTCTTATATTTTAGTATGAAATATTTTTGGAGAGAAAATAATTAAAACCAAAAATCCTTGTTTCAAAATTTTATAAAATCACATTTGAAAATCGGGAAATCCCCTACTCTCTCCGAGGGTCCTTGAGTTGCTTAGGATTTTTGAGGATCGCGAGACGAAATACAAATAAAATATGATATGCATGGATGACTATGTATAACATTCCAAATTTGAAAATTTGGGATGTTACAGGAATAGAATATAATGATGGGGGTTATGTGGAGAAGACAAAAAAGGGAGAAAGTCTCACATCAACGAGGCTAATCAATGAGCTATGGAGATGCCCATCAATTGATGTTAATGCAAGGAGTAGGGATTGCCATGCAAAGGATGCACTAGAGCTATAAAAATATGAAAGCTCAACAAAAGAAACTAAGTGGGTGTGCATCCAACTTGCTTGCTCACGAAGACCTAGGGCATTTGAGGAAGCCCATTGTTGAAATATACAAGCCAATTTCTATAATGAAAAGTTACCACTAGTGTATGAAAGTGACAAAACAAAAGACTCTCTATCATGAAGATTGAAGCACAAGTGTGGTAAAAAGGATAGTAAAATTGTCCCTTCTCTCTTTTTCTCTCATTTTTTTGGGCCTTCTCTTTTTTATGGCCTTTCCCCCTTTTTTATCACTTGGTACAATGCTCTAGAAAATGATGATCATCACACTTCTATTTATTTACAACTCAATGATTACAACCGATACTAGAACAAAGTATGACTCTATATGAATGCCTCCGGCGGTGTACCGGGATATGCAATGAACCAAGAGTGACATGTATGAAAGGATTATGAATGGTGGCTTTGCCACAAATACTATGTCAACTACATGATCATACAAAGCAATATGACAATGATGAACGTGTCATGATAAACGGAACGGTGGAAAGTTGCATGGCAATATATCTCGGAATGGCTATGGGAATGCCATAATAGGTAGGTATGGTGGCTGTTTTGAGGAAGATATAAGGAGGTTTATGTGTGAAAGAGCGTATCATATCACGGGGTTTGGATGCACTGGTGAAGTTTGCACCAACTCTCAATGTGAGAAAGGGCAATGCACGGTACCGAAGAGGCTAGCAATGATGGAAAGGTGAGAGTGTGTATAATCCATGAACTCAACATTAGTCATAAAGAACTCACATACTTATTGCAAAAATCTACAAGTAATCAAAAACCAAGCACTACGCGCATGCTCCTAGGGTGATAGATTGGTAGGAAAAGACCATCGCTCGTCCCCGACCGCCACTCATAAGGAGGACAATCAAAGAACACCTCATGTTTAAAATTTGTTACATAACGTTTACCATACGTGCATGCTACGGGACTTGCAAACTTCAACACAAGTATTTTTGAAATTCACAACTACTCAACTAGCACAACTTTGATATCACTACCTCCATGTCTCAAAACAATCATCAAGCATCAAACTTCTCTTAGTATTCAACACACTCATAAGAAAGTTTTTACTAGTCTTGAATACCTAGCATATTAGGATTACTTAAGTAAATTACCATGCTATTTAAGACTCTCAAAATAATCTAAGTGAAGCATGAGATAATAATAGTTTCCATAAAAAACCACCACCGTGCTCTAAAAGATATAAGTGAAGTACTAGAGCAAAAACTGTATAACTCAAAAGATATAAGTGAAGCACATAGAGTATTCTAATAATTTCCGAATCATGTGTGTCTCTCTCAAAAGGTGTGTACAGCAAGGATGATTGTGGTAAACTAAAAAGCAAAGACTCAAACCATACAAGACGCTCCAAGAAAAACACATATCATGTGGTGAATAAAAATATAGCTCCAAGTAAAGTTACCGATGGAAGTAGATGAAAGAGGGGATGCGTTCTGGGGCATCCCCAAGCTTTGGCTTTTAGGTGTCCTTAGATTATCTTGGGGTGCCATAGGCATCCCAAGCTTAGGCTCTTTCCACTCCTTGTTCCATAATCCATCAAATCTTTCACCCAAAACTTGAAAACTTCACAACACAAAACTTAAAGTAGAAAATCTCGTGAGCTCCGTTAGCGAAAGAAAACAAAACACCACTTCAAGGTACTCTAATGAACTCATTATTTATTTATGTTGGTGTTAAACCTACTGTATTCCAACTTATCTATGGTTTATAAACTATTTTACTAGCCATAGATTCATTAAAATAAGCAATCAACACACGAAAAACAGAATCTGTCAAAAACAGAACAGTCTGTAGTAATCTGTAGCTAACGCAAGATCTGCAACTTCAAAAATTCTAAAATAAATTGATGGACGTGAGGAATTTATCTATTAATCATCTTCAAAAAGAATTAACTAAATATCACTTTCCAAATAAAAATGGAAGCAATTCTCGTGAGCGCTAAAGTTTCTGTTTTTTACAGCAAGATTAAAAAGACTTTCCCCAAGTCTTCCCAACGGTTCTACTTGGCACAAACACTAATTAAACACAAAAAACACAACCAAAACAGAGGCTAGATAAATTATTTATTACTAAATAGGAGCAAAAAGCAAGGAATAAAAATAAAATTGGGTTGCCTCCCAACAAGCGCTATCGTTTAACGCCCCTAGCTAGGCATAAAAAACAAGGATAGATCTAGGTATTGCCATCTTTGGTAGGCAATCCATAAGTGGCTCTCATGATAGATTCATATGGTAATTTTATTTTCTTTCTAGGAAAGTGTTCCATGCCTTTCCTTAACGGAAATTGGAATCTAATATTTCCTTCCTTCATATCTATAATTGCACCGATCGTTCTAAGGAAAGGTCTATGTCAAGAACAATAAAATCTACGGGCACATAATTCCTATTTGCAACAATAAGAACATCATTAATTCTTTGCATAGGTTTCTTAATGGTGGAATCCTCAAGGTGCAAGTTTAAAGAGCAATCATCAAAATCACGGAAACCTAGCAAATCACACAAAGTCTTTGGAATCATGGAAACACTAGCACCCAAATCACACAAAGCATAGCATTCATGATCTTTAATTTTAATTTTAATAGTAGGTTCCCACTCATCATAAAGTTTTATAGGGATAGAAACTTCCAACTCCAGTTTTTCTTCATAAGATTGCATCGAAGCATCAACGATATGTTTACTAAAAGCTTTATTTTGACTATAAGCATGAGGAGAATTTAGCACGGATTGCAACAAGGAAATACAATCTATCAAAGAGAAATTATCATAATTGAATTCCTTGAAATCCAAAATAGTGGGTTCATTAATATTTAAGGTTTTGACTTCTCCAATCCCACTTTTAACAATTTTAGCATCAAGATCTAAAGACTCTGAATTTTTGGAACGCCGTCTAGGTAAAGGTGGATCATATTCAGTCCCATCATTATCAATATTCATATTGCGAAACAAAGATTTAATAGGGGACACATCTATAACTTTTAGATCTTCATCTTTATTTTCATGGAACTTCTCCGGTTTAGCGACCATCCTATTAACTAAGGTGGCCTGTTTATCCGAAATTTCAGCTATCAATTTGTCGAGGTGAGCAATCTGAAATTTCAAACCATCAAATTCTTTAGACATATCATCGAGCTCTTTATTCATATAACTCATAAAACTTTTTTGTTCCTTAAGCTCATTTCTAAAGAAATTATTATGCTCAAATTGTAAAACCATAAAACTCCTGACGTTGCCTTTGATCTCTTCCAACCTTTTAAGGTGAAGATCTCCAAATCTAGGTAGAGCCATCGTGACAAGCAAGCAATCCAACACACGAGCGAACGAGAGATGGGCAAAAAGAGGCAAACGGAAAAGAGAGGGCGAATAAAAGGGCAAGGGTGAAGTGGGGGATAGGAAAACGAGAGGCAAATGGCAAATAATGGAATGCGGTAGATAAGGGTTTGTGATGGGTACTTGGTGTGTTGACTTTTGCGTAGACCTCCCCGGCAACGGCGCTAGAAATCCTTCTTGCTACCTCTTGAGCACTGTGTTGGTTTTCCCTTTAAGAGGAAAGGGTGATGCATCAAAGTAGCGTAAGTATTTCCCTCAGTTTTTGAGAACCAAGGTATCAATCCAGTAGGAGGCCACACACGAGTCCCTCGCACCTACACAAACAAATAAATCCTCGCAACCAACGCGATAAGGGGTTGTCAATCCCTACACGGTCACTTACGAGAGTGAGATCTGATAGATATGATCAGATAATATTTTTGGTATTTTTTATGATAAAGATGCAAAGTAAAATAAAAGGCAATAAAAATAACTAAGTATTGGAAGATTAATACGATGGAAAATAGACCCGGGGGCCATAGGTTTCACTAGTGGCTTCTCTCAAGAGCATAAGTATTCACGGTGGGTAAACAAATTACTATTGAGCAATTGATAGAATTGAGCATAGTTATGAGAATATCTAGGTATGATCATGCATATAGGCATCACGTCCGACACAAGTAGACCGACTCCTGCCTGCATCTACTACTATTACTCCACACATCGACCGCTATCCAACATGCATCTAGAGTATTAAGTTCATAAGAACAGAGTAACGCTTTAAGCAAGATGCCATGATGTAGAGGGATAAACTCATGCAATATGATATAAACCCCATCTTGTTATCCTCGATGGCAACAATACAATACGTGCCTTGCTGCCCCTACTGTCACTGGGAAAGGACACCGCAAGATTGAACCCAAAGCTAAGCACTTCTCCCATTGCAAGAATGATCAATCTAGTAGGCCAAACCAAACTGATAATTCGAAGAGACTTGCAAAGATAACCAATCATACATAAAAGAATTCAGAGAAGATTCAAATATTGTTCATAGATAAACTTGATCGTAAACCCACAATTCATCGATCTCAACAAACACACCGCAAAATAAGATAACATCGAATAGATCTCCACAAGAGAGGTGGAGAACTTTGTATTGAGATCCAAAAAGAGAGAAGAAGCCATCTAGCTAATAACTATGGACCCGAAGGTCTAAGGTAATCTACTCACACTTCATCGGAGGGGTTATGGTGTTGATGTAGAAGCCCTCCATGATCGATGCCCCCTCCGGCGGAGATCCGGAAAAGGCCCCAAGATGGGATCTCATGGATACAGAAAGTTACTGCGGTGGAATTAGGGTTTTGGCTCCGTATCTGGTAGTTTGGGGGTACGTATGTATATATAGGAGGACGGAGTACGTTAGTGGAGCAACAGGGGGCCTGCGAGGGTGGAGGGCGCGCCCAGGGGGGTAGGTGTGCCCCCTACCTCGTGGCCTCCTGGTTGATGTCTTGACGTAGGGTCAAAGTCCTCTAGATCATGTTTGTTCCGAAAATCACGTTCCCGAAGATTTCATTCCGTTTGGACTCCGTTTGAGATTCTTTTTCTGTGGAACTCTGAAATAGGAAAAAACAACAATTCTGGGCTGGGCCTCCGGTTAATAGGTCAGTCCCAAAACTAATATAAAAGTGTATAATAAAGCCCGATAATGTCCAAAACAGAATATAATATAGCATGGAACATTCAAAAATTATAGATACGTTGGAGACGTATCACGCAGTGCTGTGATCGCCTGGGAGCGACACATAGGAGGCCCGCGTGGCAAAGGGTTACATAAAACGGGCCTGCCAAATAAGATGGACTACATCGAAACGCACATGATGCAGTTCTCTATGAAGAACAATGATGTTCAGACAGTAAAGCAAAATAAAATACATGCAGTTCGTAAAAAAAGTTAAATTCAAAAGCAACGTGTGTGTTAAGATAACGCATCCGAAAAAAGTCTACCTTCAAATAAGTGCACAAGACAAAAATGGGGCCCCC
>NC_041380.1:149736289-149775296 GCF_002162155.2 Triticum dicoccoides | reverse complement strand
CAATACGTAGCTCTAGAAAAATGTAGTGCATTTGGTTAGATGAAGCAGTATTGTATAATAAGCAATTCAGTTTCGGATTACCTACATGAATAAATACACGGTCTAGTTCACAGCGAAAAACTCATAAAATTGCGGAATACATTGTACTTCTTTCAGGGGTTGCAGCAAGGACACGCAAAAAAGGTGCAGTACGCACCTATAGACAAAATGTAGTTCTTTTTGATAGACGATGAAGTGCGGTATGATAACCAATGCAGTTCTGTGAACACGTAGGATACATATAAACATGACAAATGCCTGTTCGCACAGAAAGTGGTGGTTAAAAAAAATTTATTGATAAAAAATAAAATAAAGCCACGTTCGCATACAAACACCCAATCCGAGCGGTTCAATCGTCACAAACCCACGATCACAGACGCAACACCAACCCACGATCTGCACAACCGCATCGTCAGTGAGATCGTGTAGTTCATCCGATGCGGCCATCCTACCCCGCACCCTCCCCTTAAATTCGGACCCCTATCAAAGGCCTTCTCATCCACAACAACACAAGTATCCATTGTGCTGCCACCAAATCGCTCCATCACATCAATCTCCACAGAAAACACCAAGCCCTACTACCGGCAATGGCGTTCTCCAACGAGTACAAGGACATGGAGGCCCATGGCAACACCAAGTTGCACACCATCCACACCAATGACAAAAAGTAGACGGCGATCTCGCTCGCATAGTACGAGCGCCACCTCAGGCTCCAGCTCCACAAGATCGTTGGGATTGATCTCGAGTACAACAACGAGCCTGAAGCGACGCATAAACCCGCCCTCGTCCAACTCTCCGTCGGCAAGACTCAGTCGGTGCTGCTCTTCCAACTGGGCGCCGCTGAAAGGTCCATCGTCTTCGACAGCTTCCTCGCCGACCTAGGTACACCTTTGCTGGATTCTCCATCGGCGGCGACAAAACCAGGCTAGAGCACGTGACTCTGGAGGTCGCTGAGGGAGTCCTGGACTAAGGGGTCCTCGGGCATCCAGCCTGTTAGCCATGGGTCGGACTGATGGGCTGTGAAGATGCGAAGACCAAAGATTGTACCTGTGTCCGAATGGGACTCTCCTTGGCGTGGAAGGCAAGCTTGGCAACCAGATATGTAGATTCCCTTCTTTGTGACCGACCTTGTGTAACCCTAGATCCTTCCGGTGTCTATATAAACCGGAGGACTTAGTTCGGATAGGGCAGATTCTTTATCATAGCCATACCAGCTAGACCTCTAGGGTTTAGCCATTACGATCTCGAGGTAGATCAACACTTGTAATACTCGTATTCATCAATATCAATCAAGCAGGACGTAGGGTGTTACCTCCATAGAGAGGGCCCGAACCTAGGTAAACATCGTGTCCCCTGTCTCCTGTTACCATCGACCTTAGACGCACAGTTCGGGACCCCCTACCCGAGATCCACCGATTTTGACACCGACATTGGTGCCTTCATTGAGAGTCCACTATGATGTCTCCAAAAGGTTTGATGGCCCCTTCAATCGTCAATAATGACACTGTCCAAGGAGAAACCTTCCTCCCCGGACAAATCTTTGTGTTCGGCGGCTTCGCATTGCGGGCCAATTCGCTTGGCCATCTGGAGCAGATCGAAAGCTACGCCCCTGGCCATCAGGTCAGATTTGGGAGCTTGAACTACATTGCGGACATCCGTGGAGACTTGATCTTCGCCGGATTCGAGACCGTGGCTGCCACCCCCGGTCACCCTGATGATCATGACCTAAATCTGTCATCAGACCGCATCCAGGAGATCGCTCCTATAACCGCTCTGGCCTTAGAGCTAGAGCAGACTGCACCATCTGAGGATGGGAGGATAAACCCCACCACGGAGGCCACAGATTCCACGGTGTCGAAGCCGCACATAGATTGAACCCCTCACAACATCTTTGTCACCGGAACTCCGGACACGTCTCCGGCCGTAAGTTCCGAACCACGTGAGCCCGCGAACGCCGAACTTGATTGTTTATCAATCTTCGAGTTTAGTGCCGCAGACGTCTTCCAGCACTCGCCCATGTGCTAAACTCGTTAAAGAACTTGTCCTTGGCAGAGGACTCACAGCCGAACTATATTCGGTTCGAACTAGGGGCTGATGGTGGAGAATTTGGCTTCCCACTTGCCACCCACTTCATCGACATGGTCGAGGATCTGACCAACACACTTGGTTACGACTCTGAGGACATCGACTGTATGGACGACGATGTCGGAGAAGAAGAGGCCCAGAACCCGTCGTTCACCGGACGCTGGACGGCCACTTCCTCGTATGATGTATACATGGTGGATGCACCAAAGGAGAACAGCGGCGATGACAAGGAAGATCCAGCCGAGGATAAACCTTTCGAAATACAATCCAAGCGCCGGCGTCAGCGGCGCCGCTCTAAGTCACGCCGCAGTAAAGACAGAAACACCAGCACAGGAGAAGATAATCCTCCAGAAGGTGCCGAAGACAACGAAGATCCTATTGAAACAGCTAATGAACAAGATGAACGGGAAGATGGGCAGGCTAGCCCTGGCAAGCAGGCCACGCATGAAGACTCAGAGGATGGAAGTTATCTCCCGCTCTCCGAGGATGACGTGAGCCTTGGCACCGACGATTTCATCGTGCCTGAGGAACCTCTGGGGCAGGAGCGCTTCAAGCGCCAGCTAATCGCCATGGCAAGGAGCCTGAAAAATAAGCAGCAGCAGCTTCAAGCTGACCAAGATCTGCTCAATGATAAATGGACCGATGTCCTAGCAGCCAAAGAATACGACCTCAAGCGCCCAACAAAAAGCTAACCAAAGCACAAATTGCTACCTCATTTTGACGAGGAGGCGCCGGAATACATACCTCCATCGTACAATGCGGCTGACCGACCACCACGTGGTCGGGACAAAACCGCACCTCACGCCAAACACCAGCCAACACCGCCTCCTTGCACAAGCAGAGGTAAATTAGCCAACAGTCATACATATGACCTCCGGCAAAACCTGAACAATAAAGCAGAATATACTAGATCAATCTATGGATCGCGAGGACGTGCCTCGACACGCGACGATGGCCACCAATTCGGACGTGACAAACTTAGTCATGCGCGGGCTGAAAACCGCAGACGGACTCCATCAGAGCTACATCGCAATACAACCCGATATAGAGGCGTCACACACCCTCATTGCTTCACTAATGAGGTCCTGGATCATGAATTCCCAGAAGGGTTCAAACCTGTGAATATAGAATCATATGATGGAACCACGGACCCGGCGATGTGGATCGAAGACTTCATTCTCCACATTCATATGGCCCGCGACGATGACCTCCACACCATCAAATACCTCCCTTTAAAACTCAAGGGGCCAGCTCAACGCTGGCTCAACAGTCTGCCTGTAAATTCTATTGGCAGCTGGGAGCACTTGGAAGAGGCCTTCCTCGATAACTTCCAAGGTACATATGTTCGACCTCCGGACGCTGATGACTTAAGACATATAGTTCAATAGCCCGGAGAGTCTGACAGGAAATTCTGGACTAGGTTCTTAACTAAAAAGAACCAAATCATCGATTGTCTGGATGCCGAAGCCCTAGCAGCCTTCAAACACAGCATCCGTGACTAATGGCTCGCTCGCCACCTTAGCCAAGAAAATCCCAAATCCATGGCAGCCCTCACGACACTCATGACCCGCGTTTGTGTGGGTGAGGACAGTTGGTTGGCCCGTAGAAAAAACAATGCAAGCGATGCCGGCACCCCTGAAGCTAAAACTAGCAAAGACAAGTCTCGACGCAACAGATACAAGCGTCGAAACAACAGTGATAACACCGTGGACACGACAGTCAATGCTGGATTCAGGGGCTCTAAGTCTGGTCAGCAGAAGAAGCCATTCCAAAAGAACAATTCAGGCCCATCCAGCTTAGACCACATACTTGATCGTCCGTGCCAGATTCATGGCACCCTAGACAATCCACCCAATCATACAAATAGAGATTGCTGGGTTTTTAAACAGGACGACAAATTAAACGCCGAGAACATGCAAAAGGGATTGCAAAGCGAGGACGATGATGAAGAGCCCCAACAACCGAACACAGGGGGACAGAAGAAGTTTCCCCCTTAGGTTAAAATGGTGAACATGATATACGCTATCCACATTCCCAAGAGGGAGCGCAAGCGTGTGCTCAGGGACGTCTACGTGATAGTCGCCCCAAAATTTAATCCATGGTCGTCATGCCTGATCACTTTTGATCGCCGGGATCATCCGACCAGTATCCGTCATGGTGGCTCAGCCGCACTGGTCCTAGACCCAATAGTTGACAGGTTCCACCTGACTCGCATCCTTAAGGACGGACGTAGCAGCCTCAATCTGCTCTATCAGGATACAGCGCGAAAAATGGGCATTAACCTATCTCGGATCAAGCCCACCGGGACTACCTTCAAAGGAGTCATACCAGGTGTAGAGGCCCGCTGTACGGGCTCAATCACACTAGAGGTTGTCTTCAGACCTCTGGACAACTTCTGAAGCGAGGAGTCAATCTTTGATATCGTCCCCTTCCGCAGCGGCTATCATGCACTGCTCGAACGAACTGCGTTCGCTCGATTCAATGTAGTACCACACTATGCTTATCTCAACCTCAAGATGCCCGATCCACGTGGCATCATAACCAATGGAAATACGGAACGCTCCCTCCATACAGAAGAGCACACAGCTGCCTTAGCAGCAGAAGTACAGAGCAACCTTCTCAAGCAAAACCTTAATTCGGCTGTCGAGCCCACGGACACCGTTAAGAGGGTCCGAACTACTATGCAGCAGGAGAGATCGGCTCGTCAGGAGCTCGACTAGCAATCCGGCCTCCGTCTCAGTTCCGATCAAGTGGCGGCATTCGTGCCACGCGTACATAACTACACACTCAAAATCCCATGGGCATCGACGGAGGCATAGCTAGCTTGTGGTCCATAGTATGGCTCAACCGACATTGGATAGACACATACTTTCACTTTTACTTGTTTCCTTTTCAGGTCTCAATCCCACAGGCACCATCTGATGGTCTGGTCATCGGTGTTCTTGAAGGACAAACACACCAAGACGACGAGAAACACAGACATATGGGGGTCTTTTTAGGTGATTCTGTTAATGAGAACTCTACCTGTTTTTCAGGACCCACACACAGCTCTCCCTTGGTTTCGACATGTCAAATAGCCTGTTGCTTATCGAACTACCTGTATCAATGCGGCTTGACATACTAATTAAATTACAATGAGAACAGTTAGCGGCTGGAGCTGTAGGACTCTAGCTTTTTACCTTCGTACCTTTTCTGGGTTTTTTCAGCTCCCCTGTGGATAATCCTATCAGGTAGCACCCGTACACTTTGGTACGCTTGATATTTGCCAGGGGCTTCATAGCACCCCACATTACGGCAACAAAAGTCCGAACACTTTTTATAAGTATAGTTCGGCACCCCGAATTTAGCATTATATGCATTAGCTCTGAATCATGTCTTGGGTCAATAGTTGGGTTGCCCGGCCCCTGTGCTTGCTACCTTACATTCCGCTATATCGGCTAAGGTAGTAAAGGGAGAACTACTACGATTGTGCCTTGGTTTATCCAAAGGAGCACCTCAGTAGAGAAAGCTGAAAACTGACTGTCATGATGCGGCGAGAGCCGGTCAGCTATTCGAAGGTTGCAAATCGTTGGAGATTTCTTACGCATTACGCGAAGGATTGGTACTTCCCGATCAGACGCTTATAGCACTCTAGTTCGGATACTAGGGGTTGCGCCCATATTTTTATTGTCGCACTCCTATGGCTAAGTGAGGGTGTTACAGACACATAGTCTGGTTGCCTGGTTCGTTGCGCTAAACAACTCCTTCAAGGACCATCTAATTGGATCAAGATTGTTTAGATTCCATCCCGAACACCCCCATACTACCTATGTGGGGGCAGAAGCCGACAAGTGGTTAACCCTCAGATTTCATACAACACGGCCGCACAGGAAGTAAAAATTTAAAAACATAATAAGCATTATATTGCATAAACACTTTGTTTCATCATAGAAGGCAGAGGGAGATCGAATACATTCATTCAAAGATGGTGTCCTTCGCACAATGATCCGCAACAATGCGGGACCCCTCTAAGACATCGCTGAAGTATCGCTCAGGTGTGCGGTGCTCCTTGCCATTCGGTGCCCCCCGGTCGCTAACTTGACAGCGTCCAGCTTCGCCCACCAGACCTTGCAATAAGAGAAGGCCAGACGCGCGCCCTCAATGCAGACACACTGCTTGATGACATCCAGCCGAGGACAAGCATCCACCAGCTTCTTCACGAGGCCGAAGTAGCTGTTGGGAATAGCTTTGGCTAGCCACAGCCAGATTATCATATACTTCATGGCCAGTTCGGCCACCCTATGCAGCTCGACCAGCTGTGTCAGAAGATCGCTGAAGGGCACCAGATGTTCTAGCGCTCAATATTGCGACCAGAACAGCTTCTCCGAGGAGCTCCCTTGTTCAGCTCGGAAGAACTCTGCAACATCGGTCACACTTCGTGGCAGATCAGCAAAGGCCCCTGGAGAACTCCGAATCCGGGTTAGTAAAAGAAATTTCCTCTTCACACTCCTGCTTTGCATATTGAATGCCTTACACGCCACGATCTTCCGGGCCTCCTGGATCCCATGGAGGGTGTCCTGGGCTTCAATCCGGGCCGCCTCCGCACTCTTACGAGCCTCGGAGAGTTTGGCCTCTTGAGCCGACGCATTGTGCTCCAAGGTCTCGCACTTCCTCACCGCGTCCTGGAGCTCCTGTTGGACTTCGTTGACCCGGACCTTGAGCCTCTTACGGGCGGCCTGCTCCTTGACAGCCTTCCCCTCGGCTTCGAACAGGGCCGCTTTCAGGGCCTCGACCTCGGTCGTCGCCTCTGTTCACATCATGGTATTTTGGTCATTGCATATCATTTCCCCCTTTTTGAATCCATAACAGGTTATTACTTACCTTGTTTTTCCTGGAGCTGCCTCTTCACCAGGCCCAGCTCCTCCTCGGCCTCCGCCAGTTTCTGCTTCAGTCCGGAGATTTTGGCAGTATGCGAGGCCGTGGCCAACAGCGACACCTGCGCATACATTTTAGGCAAATTTAGTTAGTTTCCTGCAATAGGAGATTGATCCTCTGTCCAGTTTTGTCTTTCCGAACACCGAACAGTGTCTCAGGGGCTACTGTCTATATTTGGATTTTCTCCTTTTTTGCGCTGCTTACCTCAAAACCTATCAACAGGCTGCTGCAGGCTTCGGTTAGTCCGCTCTTGGCGGACTGAACCCTTTCAATTACCGTGCTCATAATGACACGGTACTCATCCACAATGAAAGCGCCTCGTAGCGCTTCCAGCAGATTATCCGGTGCCCCTGGTTGGACAGGGATCATCAGGGTAACATGCATCCCCCCTTCTTCCAAAGGAGGTCGCGTGCCAGATTCCGGAGCAGCCTCGGTCTCCGGAATTGAGTCCGGCTAAGGGTCGAACTGAGTACGGCCCTCCCCACCAGTCTCCATGGGGATTGATTCCCCTTGTTGTCTGGCGACGGGGATTTCGCCTTCTGGCGCCTCCTGAGCCTCTCCCCCACCTGGAACAGTCCTTCGGGACAGCACCTCCGCATCATCCTTGGCCTTGGGGGAGTGAGCGGCTGGCGGTGAATCGCTGGCCATCGCCTTGGGAATCCAGCGAGCCTCCCGACGAGGATTGCGGGGAGCTGTTGTGGGCTGGACTACAATAACATAACCAATCATGTTAATACAATAAGGGGGAGACACTTTATGGGCGGATATAAGTCTTAGCACTTACGATGCGGCCCGAGGCTTAGTGCGGGGGCGTCTCTCCGGATTGTTGCCAACGTCCCATGCGGAGTTATCCGCGAGGGAGCCTTTCCCCTTCTTGGGCGCCTCCGCCTCCAGAATTGTGGAGGCCACTTTCTTCTTCTTCCCCCCATCAGGGGGAGAGTCGCTTTCCTCCTCCTCTTCATCCTCATCGTCTTCGATGGCGGGGGAACGGGTCTTGTCTTCGGACGTCACATCCGAAGTCCCCTTGCGGCAGGGGACACTTCGGACCCCCTTGGCCTTTCCTGTGGCCTTCTTCTCTGGTGCCTTATAAGGCGCCGGCTCCAGCATCTTCGCTAAACGCGGGATGACTGGTTCTTCAGGCAGGGGAGCTGGACACTGGATCTGCTTTGCCCTCTTCAACCAGTACTGAAAAAGCAATGATAATAAAAGCTTAGATATCGTCCTTGAAACAAGCAAGTAGGGGATGTTTTGAAAATAACATACCTCATTGGAGAGGTGATTTATGTCGTGACCATGGTCTGAATCCGTGGCCGGCGGTATCTCAGTGCTCTTGAAGAGCAACTTCCAGGCATCTTCATGAGTTGTTTCGAAGAGCCTCTCCAGGGTGTGGTGTTTTTTCGGGTTGAAATCCCGTAGAGGGCGGCTTCGGCTCAGGAGGGGGAGGATCTGGAGCACCAGCATCACTTGGATTATGTCGACAAGCTTGATACCCCTATCGATCATGCTTTGAATGCGCGTTTCAAGCGCAATTAGCTCGTCTTACGAACACCAGTCTGGGCTCTTCTCGACCCAGGAAGTGAGTCGCACGGGAGCGCCGGAGTTGAATTCGGCAGCCGCGGCCCAGGTGGCATCGCGGGGTTCGGTAATGTAGAACCATTGTTTTTGCCATTCCTTGACAGACTGCATGAATGTGCCTTTTAGCCAAGAGACGTTGGTGAGCTTGCTCACCATGGCGCCCCTGCACTCTGCGTGCTGGCCATCCAACACCTTCGGCTTCACATTGAAGATTTCGAGCCACAACCCGAAGTGGTGTTGGATGCGGAGGAAGCCCTCGCACATGACGATAAATGCCAAGATATTGAGGAAGGAGTTCGGGGATAGGTCATGGAAGTCTATCCCATAGTAGAACATTATCCTAGGGACGAAGGGGTGGAGTGGAAACCCTATCCCGCGGAGGAAATGGGGGATGAATACTACCCTCTCATTGGGCTTTGGCGTGCGAATGATTTGACCCTGGGCTGGAAGGCGGTGGCCGATTTCCTTCACCAGGTACCCGGCCGCCCGAAGCTCGGCGATGTCCTCCTCCTTGACGGAGGAAGCCATCCACTTGCCTTGACCTCCGGATCCGGACATGCTTGAGTGCTTTCTCGAGTGGGAACAAATGAGAATTTGGGTGCTGGAGCTCAAGAGTGGAAAGGCAGAAGAAGAGAGAAGGTGTGGGAGAAGAAAGGGGAATATTATCTCCTTATAAGGGCAGCGAATATCGAACGCCTCCCCACTTGCCTTAAAATTCGCCTACCCTCGAGGGCTGTGTAAACGGAACGGTTGGGTTACCCACGCCGGTATTGATGAGAATCCCGTAATAAGGGGACATAATCTCAGCTTTGACAAGACGTGCCAATGGCAACCGCGTCTCGAAACATGGAGCGACAGACGAAAAGCGGTTCGAAATTATGACCGGACGGACGTGATGTCATGTTGTAAAAAGATGTCAGCGGATTGGACTCGTGGATTATTGTATTCTCTCGACGGTTGTGTGTGGTGTGTGTTGCAGATCCAGACACGATCAATTCGTCTGAAGACTATTTTGGAGTTTGGAAGGGGGAACCCGCCTTGCAACGCCTATGCGCCGAATACCTTGTCATTGAAGCCAGGTTCAGGGGCTACTGAGGGAGTCCTGGACTAAGGGGTCCTCGGGCGTCCGGCCTGTTAGGCATGGGCCGGACTGATGGGCTATGAAGATGCGAAGACCGAAGGCTGTACCCATGTCCGGAAGGGACTCTCCTTGGCGTGGAAGGCAAGCTTGGTGACCGCATATGTAGATTCCCTTCTTTGTGGACGACCTTGTGTAACCCTAGATCCTTCCAGTGTCTATATAAACCGAAGGACTTAGTTCGGATAGGGCAGATTCATTATCATAGCCATACCAGCTAGACTTCTAGGGTTTAGCCATTATGATCTTGAGGTAGATCAACTCTTGTAATACTCGTATTCATCAATATCAATCAAGCAGGACGTAGGGTATTACCTCCATAGAGAGGGCCCGAACCTAGTTAAACATCGTGTCCCCTGTCTCCTGTTACCATCGACCTTAGATGCACAGTTCGGGACCCCTACCCGAGATCCGCTGGTTTTGACACTGATAGTCGCCAACTTTGTCGACATCCAGAAGGAGTGGAGGGTGCCCGAGGAAACCAAGGAGTTGGACTCCCTTGCAGACGTCTCTGACATTCTCATCAACGACTACGACAACAACATGAAGAAGAAGATCGCCAACGATGAACACAGGCATTGGGCCATCCTGGCTCTGTCCATGAGGCACATCGAGTACACGACAAAGGACGCCTACACAGCGTACGAGATATGGAACCACATCACCCTCACCCAGGACAGGCTTGCTGTGCAAAGCTGGAGAAGGAGGAGCCCCCCAAGAAGCGTGCTAGGAGCAGCTGGGGATGGGGAGACGCTAACTGGTGAAGAAGCAGACGGTGCCGGCCAAGAGCCAACAATGCTAGCATTGTTTTAGAATTATCATCAATTTTGCTTTCTGTTGTTTGCTTGTGTATCGTTAGTTTGCTTGTGATCATTTGCTTTTGCTGAACTTAGTTTGCTTGTCATGCAGAATAGCTTGTAATGATGAACTTTTATTATGTTAGATTGCTTTCTATTGAACTTAGTTTGCTGGTGATGAACTTGTCATATAGAATGCTTGTGATCATTTGTTTTCTATTGTTTGCTTATGTATCATTAGATTCGAGCAGTGCACAAAATGGACGAAGATGTAGTGCGCAAATAGGATGCATGCAGTGCAAAATGTGTACGAATGCAGTACAGACTCTGTCGAATGCAGTGCACACATACCCGACAAAGCAGTGCACGCCTCTGCATTTCAAAAAAGAATACATAAGAGCAAAAACACGAAAAGAAATTGTGACCTGTATATGTAGTGCGGAATATGTGAACATGCAGTACAGAAACATGATCAATGCAGTGCACAAATGATTTACTAAGCAGTGCACACCTCTGCATTTGAACAAAGAATACATAAGAGCAAAAACATGAAAAGAAAATGCGACTTGTATATGTAGTGTGGAATATGTGAACATGCAATACAGAAACATGAACAATGCAGTGCACGAATGATTTACTAAGCAGTGCATGCCCCTACATTTGAAAAAATATGCAAGACGAAAAAATACAAAGAAAAAAATTTGACCACCCAGGTGCAACCAGGCCCTAGCCAGTCTCGTAGTAGATCCGCGCCCACAGCAGGCGAGTCGATCTGAGCCACGATGCATGGGGCCAGGCACACATGGGCCCACAGTTCAGAGAGCAAAGAGCAACGAGCACCATGTATAAGAGCCCAAATAAGTAACCAGAGGAGTTCGATACGGCTGCCTCGCCAATGCTTATAAACAGGTCGAGCGCGCCCTCCACGTGGAAGGTGGGACTAAACATTAGGGCGCACACACGGTGCACCTGGACCAGCCGTACTGACAGGTCGACTTGGGCTGAATACGTCTTCACTCCCCAAACACAGGCCCAACAGGAAAAAGAGAGGCTGCTGAAAATTTAAAAAAATTCTCACATACCACTCCACAAAACACAGGCCCAAAAACGCGTTCCACAGTTCGTTATGATATGACAATGCAGTTTGCTATATTCAAGTAAGCAGTCATGTTGATTCCCAAATGCATTCGCGTACACTGAATTAGAATCAATACCCAACATAATACCAACCACAACATTTATTACTTCCGTTGCTCAATTTGTTGCATAAAAACCTGTCCATTCGTGCTCCAGACTGACACTCAAATCATAGATCTAGGGTTCATCCCATCCCCAGTTGTTCTCTGAAATTCCACTGAACCCTCCATGGACTGTAAGTGCAGGTGTCTGGCAAGGATGGCGCTGGTAGCGGACACATGCGTGTACGCCGAGGGTCTAGATCTCACCAACACCAAGTGGTGCAGCATGCTCGGGTGCCTGATGATACCCAACACGGGGTTTCACGCGCCATTTCTTCATCGCCTCACACCCACACATCTGCAAGAAAGTTTCGTATGTTTCCCCCCAACAATTTTTGACATAATCTCGTCTGCAAATTCACATCTGAATATATAGTTACATCAATTTGTTCAGTAGTGTCAACAAATACAAACATAATTTGTACTGTTGTTCAGATTTGTAAGTTATTAAGACTAGATGCTTCACGTATTTTTCTTCAGTACCACACCAGATATCGGCACTAGTTAGATCAGAACCCCAACACACGAACAAAAAAGAGGGTCAGTAGATCAGTGTTGCAGTTCTCTTAACATGCTAGCGAAGTACAGTGTAAATGACCTTGCAGTGCAAACATGTTACAATATAATATATATCCTAGTAAAACTAGAGGTCAATTCCGTATATAAGTTTGTTCATATATTGCAACTACTTTACAAAAATAGTAGTCATATATATGTACATATTTAAGTCAACATAAACAGATCATCCTAAGTATAAAGAAAAACATTTGTTGTTTACTTATAAACATTCTTTTTCCATCCATTCCAAAATGCAGAAAATGCCATCCATAATAAAATTTCCTGCTCCGAGTTCAGGGAAGCTTACTTTGGAGACACAACACAAGAATGGGTATGCAGACATGCAAGCTGACTACCACATTGACTCTGAAGACTGCATCAACATAACTACTGGCTGGAATGATTTTGTCTCCCAGAATGGCTTTGAGGCTGGAGAAGTGGCCATGGTGTTTTTCTACAAAGAAGAAGACTCCCTCAAGTTTACAATATTTGCACTGTAGGTTGTCTAGGATAAAAGCTAAAGGCATCGGTGGCATATTCTAATGCTTTGCTTATGTTGTACGCTTTTAAAATTATGTCCATCAGAATGCTTGAACGATGACTATTTAAAGTATGCAACCTCATCTGCATCATTTTATAACTCTTTGTAGACAAGTTGTTGCTGACAGAAATGCAGTTCTCTAATACACATAGTACGGTCCTTATATAAAAAATTGAAGTGCTCTGAACAATAACAATGCAATGCCAATGGTCGAAAACTTTGTAGTTAACATATGATGTTCAACAGAATTCTCATGCCATGGAGTTCAGAAGAATTGACATAAAATACAAGAAATAACACCATAACTATTCTGCTAATGCAGTACGAAAGTGCATACTATGAAGTTCTCTAAAACATAGAATGCAGTCTAAGAAAAATGAATTATCTCATAAGTTGTCATGCCCACTATAATACAGTTACATTGAAGTCCACTACTTAACAATATGCAGCACACTACAAACATATGCCAGAACCGCATTAATAAAATCAAAGCAGTACAGGTCCAGACATGTTGGAGACAAGCAGAGGTGCCAATTCCACTTGCAGTTCGATAAGTGGCCAAAACATTGCGCAACCACTCAAATTTGAACAATTACCCACCAAAAAATACATCAAACCCACGGCCACTACGATGAACATCACGAGTTATTCTTTAAAAATGCACACCAAAAAGACGAACATTGCATGCGCAATATGGTAAGTTCAAACAAAAAAGAGAAACTAATTACAAGATTCAAAAACGCATCGACGCACAAAGTCCAAAAAAACAACAAGAACAGACGTGTGGACGAAGCTCACACTCCCAGACAATCAATTTCGCAGAAATTGAAAACTAACTCCTAAAAATTAGACAAATTGTAGAGTAAACGGACCAATTAAAACGAACACAATCAAAGAATTCCTACTAACAAACAACATCCAAGCACGGAAAAGTCGCATCCGACGCGAACACGAACGGACAGAGAAAGCTCGTCCGTCAAATTGCTCGATTTGCAAAGATTCTAGTTGCTTTTCCTATAAATTACAAAGAATAAATTTCAAACGAGATCCAGAAACAAATTAAATCATCCCGCAACACCCGATTCCACAATAAAACATGGGTGGACTGCCAGAAAATGAAGCAGTTCTCCCGTGAAGCATTGAAGTGCTCATCGTAAAGAGAATGCAGTTTGCTTCTATTGAGCATGCAGTGCGGAAGTGTTATTAGAATAGTTATTCTGCTAATATTAGCAGAATAGACCGATATATATATATATATATTGCACCAGCGTTTAGGTTTGGCAGATGCCAAAGCACACTAGATTGGTGGCTTCGCCCCTGAATGCAAGTTGCCACGTGCCCCGTATCTAGACAGAATGAACAGAATAACCATTTGATGTGTTTGCATAAAAATAATCCTTTGTTGGTCATGCCTATCGGATTTGAATGAGATAAATACTAGATAATTGTCTATGTGTTGCATCGGAGCATATAATTAGTCATATCTAAGGGCCCGTGTGGCCCCAAGCCAATGCTAGCCAGCTTCTTGGGGGGGGGGAGCAGCGCTACGCTCTGCAGCAATGCCAGCTCGAGCTCCCGTGTGCATGGGCTGGCAGCCTGGAAAGGAAGCATGAATCCCATTTGGGTTGTTTCTCATACGGGAGACAAACATATCGAGCAAACTGGTACACTGCCCTAGAGGTCACATGGCGGTGGTGAAAGTGCTAGTTATCGACTAGAGGGGGTGAATAGGTGATTTTTATGGAAGTCTTAAAAACATGAGGTCTTTGAAGACAAAAAGATGAAATGAATCTATTGATATGAAGTGGAAGATAGACTACACTAGACAAGTCATAGTCAAGTAAGCAATATTGTGAAAGTACGAAGAGTATCAGCAGCTAGGTAGTATGGATCAGAATGGAAGACAATATGAAGCCAAACAGATAATAGTCTTCACACAGTGAAGTCAAACAGATCAGACAAGTAAGCAAATACTTCACGAAGACAAACTGAAATGTAAAGGAATTAAGGGATAGAACCAGTAGGATGGAGAATACAAGGATTTGGTAGACCAGTTCCAGTTGCTGTGGCAAATGTATGTCTAGTTAGGGAGGCTGAGATTGAACTCAGAAGACCGAGTCTTCACCTTATTCCCCTTGAGCTAAGGACACCTAGTCCTCGCTCAATCACTCTGGTAAGTCTTCAAGGTAGACTTCCAAACCTTCACAGACTTTGTTCACTTGCGATACACAATGACTCTTGGATGCTCAGAACGTGACGCCTAACAGGCTGGAGGATTCATAGTCCTCAAGTGTAATAAGTCTTCAGGTAACATAGACAGAAGGAATTTAGTGATGCCTAACACTCTTTGGCTCTGGGTGTTTTGGGCTTTGTCCTCGCAAGGATCTCTCTCTCAAATGCTTCGGAGGTGGGTTGCTCTCAAACTACAAAAGCCATGCACTAACTCTGAGCAGCCACCAATTTATGGTGTAGGGGGTGGGCTATTTATAGCCTGGAGGCAACCCGACATGATATGTCCGAAATGACCCTGGGTCACTAAGGAACCGACACGTGTCCAACGGTCAGATTTCAAACACACGCGGTAGCTTGGCTTGAGCTACAAGCAAAGCTGACTCGTCCAACTCTGGATAAGATTTACTCTCATTATCTTTGCTCGAAGACATAGGATTTGGTTGAGCATCACATCAGTCATCTAACTTTGTTCACTTGGACCCCACTTAACAGTACGCTGGTTCTTTTGACTCAATAAACAAGAAAACACAACTACGAAACAACTATGTCTTCGCACTCCATAGTCTTCAAGTGAATGTCTTCACATGTCATTATCTTCGTCGTGAATGTCTTCACGAACCAACATTGTCTTCAATGTCATCATACATTTTTAGGGTCATCTCTAGTCGGTAAACTAAATCAATGAGGGACTACTACCTGTGTTATCCTGCAATTCTCACAAACACATTAGTCCCTTAACGAAGTTTGTCATCAATACTCCGAAACCAACTAGGGGTGGCACTAGATGCACTTACAATCTCCCTCTTTTTGGTGATTGATGACAAACTGGTTGTGGTTTTCAACGGGGATAAACGTATGTGAAATTTAAAGATCATAGACATTGTCTTCATAAGTTGTAAAAGGCTCCCCCTGAAGATGTGCATATATGTAGTTTGCTTTTGAATGCAAATGAACATGGCAGGTTTTACTTTGTGGAGATCCTCTTCAACACATGAAGAAAATTCATCATGCATACATAAATATAATGAAATAATGAAATGCATAATTAGAAATGGGCGTCTGCAGAATGACTTCATGCGGAATTTATCATCGCATCACAAAGTAGCAGCAAAAATAGCAGACGGCCATCAAGTTTAAGTGTTACAACTCAAGAGCCAAATTGTTTCAAAAAAGAGAGTTGTAAGAACTTAGCAAAAAGTTAGGCAACCACCCCATTTGGACCCGCTTGAAGTCTATCAACCTCATATGCTTCTCCCCCTTTTGTCAGTAAGGACCAAAAAGTGTGAAGACATAGAGTATCTACCCGTTCCCAGTTGGAGAAGATGTTGCAGTAGCATGGTCGACGTTTGAGTTGGGCGGTGCAGACAGGCCTGATGTAAAGTCGTGGTGTAGTGAAGCTATAGTTGGTGAAGTGGTGTCATCTTCTTCATCGACGACTCTCGCAAAAACAGTTGCAGCCGAAGATGAATACTCAAAATCTTCAATGGAAGGTGTTGGATGCCAACTTGTAGATTGTGGTGGCCTGGAGTCAAACTTGAATTTCTCTGTGAAGCCATCTTCGCGAAGATCATCTTCAGAACAGAGTAGTGTAAGGCCCTTACAGGACCGCCGAGAGGCTTCATGCGCATCGAATGAATTCTTGGTGGCCAAATTTCGAATGCGATTGACATCAACCAGAAGACTCTGCATTTGGCACTTCAGCCAGTCATGATGCCTATCCTTTTTCTGATGTAAGGATACAAGAAGCTCTCGGTTGTTGAGGACATGGGGACACTTCTGAGGCCTTTTAGAAATTGTACTGGATGTAGCTTTAGTGTTTGCACGATGCGGCAGACGCAAGTTGCCAGCCAGAGGATAAGCAGGAGCAACAAAATTTGGCACATGAATGCCTTCAATTTGCTGAGTGAAGCTTTGATGTTCTGCATTTTGCAAGTGGAGTGGCTTCTTAGTAGGCTCAGGATAGATGGCTTCAAAGGACATATCAACATCATGCAAAAATACAACATGGTTGCATGCTAAAGGTTGATAGTTGATTGCTGAATGAAGCTTGATCAGATGCATGACCCACGGTGCATAGAACTTCAGACCAAAAAGATCAATTCTAGAAGCAACAAGTTGACGGATGAAGAAATCTTGTGTATTGAACATGATGCCATTGATGATATAGAAGACCAATGTCTTCATGGCGCCTTCGTGTTTGGCACCAGGAGAGTTACCTTTGACAGGACACAAAGTACGCCTTAGAATGTGATAGGCTGTGCGGGGCAAGTACTTGAGGTCCTTGACAAAGAACTCATTTGGATATTCAGCGTCATGTGGCAAAGGCTTCATCATACTCAGCATTTGACTCATATTGGGTCTAGCTTCTGAAAGATGCTCTGCAGTTCATTTTGATGAAGCTGACAAGCTAGTTCAGACAACTCACCAGGAGTGGGTGGGGAAGTAAGCTCGATGATTTCTTGAGCTTTGGCTTCGTGGTGTGCATCGCCTGTCATCCACTCCAGGATCCAAGTCTTCGGATCCATGTTGTAGCCTCTGATGTGAAGTGTGGCATAAAACTGCAGCAAAATCTCTTCATTCCAATGCTCCTTATCAGTCACAAATGGAAGCAGCCCAACGTCTCTGAAGGAGTCAAGAGCCTCTTTAAGGCATGGCAGCCCAGCAATGGAATCACAATCCAGACGCTTATGAGTAAAAATCTGGTCTTGGTTGTATAGAATACATGAGTAGTAGCTTCGTTGTTGATGGCTCCAAAACCTGTCAGAGGAGATCTTGGGCTTTTTGTAGGGGTTTTTGGCACTGTCGAAGAATGTGTTGTGCTCTCTGAAGCTGAGCACACTGAAGGAACCTTGGGTAGTTGCAGCACTGGGAAGCCTTGGCAATTTTGGCTTCGACTTCTGAGTTTGAGGCCGTTGCTCCACATGATAGTCATATTGCGGACCGGGCGCAGTGGGAGGAACCATAAGGGGCCATCTTACAATCACCAACTTGCCACGATTGTAAGCACATTCCATAGTGTGAGGAACTGGTGTAGGAACAGCTACATCAGATGCGGTTGGCTACGCATTATCTTCAGTGGCAGCATTGACTTTGGGCTCCACATTGTCTTCAACCATGACAATGTCATTGGCTTTAGTGGTGATGGTGGTGGCAGCCTCATTGGTTTCAACCTCCATGGCTTCAAGGACTGGTGGGTCTGGCACGATCATATTCTCTTCTTGCACTACTGGATCAATGGCAGGGGGAATAACTTCTCTTTCTTCTTCTTTCTCTTCATCGGCTGATGCAGCCGGAATGTCTTCAGCAGCTTTGGCTTCAGACTCATGAGTAGACTCTGAAGGGATGGCTTCAGGGAACACTAGACGTGCTACTAAGCTTGTGGGTTGCACATCATCTTCTGGAATGCTCGACATGGAGACCTGGGGCCTAAGGCCTTTGCGAAGCCTGTGAAATGCGGGCGACGCCTTTGGTGAGGGAGTGGTCTGTTCCATGTAATCTTTATCAAACACCGGAGTGGTAACTTGAGCTAGTGGAGTACGGGGAATAACTTCATGCAACGGGGTGTTTCAGTGTCGCTCTTCCCAATATTCATCTTGAGCAATTGGCGTCATGGGACCGCCAATGCTTATGAGTTCACTACTCATGGGAGCACGCGATTCCGGTTGGGGCTTGAGCAGAGTGTAACATCCCAATTTTCAATTTGGATGTTATACATAGGTCATCATATGCATATCATATTTTTATTCGTATTTGGTTGTGATCCTGGAAATTCTTAAGCAACTCAAGGACCCAAGGAGAGAGTTGGAGGTTTCACTAAATTTCCATATTTGAATTTATTTGAAATTTCAAGAAAGGATCAATTTGATTTTAATATTTTCTCTCCAATTATTACCAATAACAAAAATAAATGAGAAAAGATAATATGACTTCTTCAACAGAAAAGAAATATTGGAGGAGAAATTTTAAAATCAATTTCTTACTTTATTTGTATTTTATTTTCTATTTTATTTGAAATAGAGAAAAACTTGCATTTTTGAAAATTGCATTTTAGGCCACAGAAATGTTCATCTTGTCCTAAATATAAGGTTTGGAGGGTGAAAATTGTTTCTGGGATTTTTTAGATTTTTTTATATTTTAATAGGATTTTTGTTCACGCGAAATTTATTTTATAAAAAAATCTTCCTGGACCGCCCCAGCCGAGCCGGGCCACGGCCCAGCCGGCCCAGCCGAGTGCCGCCGCCTCCCGCTCGGGGAGTCCCGACCCCCGCCGCCATGGAGTCCGGCTCGGCCTCCACCTCGCCGCCGCCTCCTCCCGCAAGCAAGCCCCCCGGACCCTTTATAAGGCCCGCCACCCCGCCGCCTCCTCCTCACCGCCGCCACAGACAACGCCTACGGAGCCCCGCCTCGCCCCGCCACCGCTGGATTTCGCCGCCCCGCCGTTGACCTCGCCGCCGCAGTTAACCGGCACAAAAACCGTTTGGTTTTCTTCGGTTTTCGTTCTTTTTTCGGTTTAGATTAGATCGGTTTTTAGGTTATTTAGTGATCGCTCACCCGTTACTCTCAGTTAGCGAACATATTCGTTCGTTAGCCTCTGTTTACGAAAGTTCGTTTGTTAGGTTCTCTTTTAGTTTATTTTTCAGCCAGGGACCTATCCGCGAATACTTTTCTTAGAGATTAGTCCCTAATCTTTAAAACCTCGTTACTTTTTACTCGTTTGTCCAAATCTAGTGAAACCAATGCCAGAATATTCGTCTCGTTTCCCTCTGTTCAGATAATCAACTTGAACATGATTTTGACAATTTAAAATTTGGTTTCAAGCAGATTTGAATTCTAACTTCTTTCGATCGTAGCTTGAGTTTTGTGACTCCGATTCGATTGATTCTTTTCGCAAATCGAAGCTCTTCACTTGTACTTTCAATTGGGATCTTTTCTCTCGAGTTTACCCTTGCATCTTATGCTTGAGTGCTTATGTATGCTATTGTTTGTTCATGATAGAGTTTCCGGAGTGTGAGGCTTGCTATTACGAATCACTAGGGTTTTCAGATCGTCAGCAAGGCAAGTAACACTTCGATCATATCCCTTTAATACCCAGTTTTTATGCATTATTCTCAACCCTCAAACATTGCATGAGTAGGACTGATAACATGTGGGTATTTTGGAAGTAGTTGTTGAGGTAGCAACCTATTACCCTTTTTATATCAAACCCTGGGAGTTACTACGTTATGCTTATACTCCTATTATACGCTCGTAGACGTGGATTGGTTTTGAGAGAATTCATGAAAGTTGTGAGATTTGTTATTTAACTATGGGATACTTAAGGTGGCTACTTTAATACACATCTGGGTGGATTGGTTGCGGGCACCAGGGGAATCCAGTGTTGTCCTAGGATATCCCGGGGAATCCGTGTGATCATCCTATGGAATGCCACCCATGCTCAAAGTGGTCATAAGATTATTCATGCTAGAAACTTCCATGTGCAGCCACATGCCATTATGGGCTCTGGCATAGTTGAGTAAGTTGTGGGAATCCTTTCCATGATGGGCTAGTAGATGTAGGGGATTGTAGGTGTACCGGCCTATCTATCAGTTAAGGGGACCTCTTCGGAAAGACAGTGTCTCGGTCATCCGTTTCTCAAACACCATGCAGTGCGAGAAATACAACGGAGGAGATCGAGTCTTGTGGGGAAAAGTGCGCAAACCTCTGCAGAGTGTACAAACTAATCATGGTTAGCCGTGTTCCCGGTTATGGACATCTTGAGTATCTGGTACTTGAATTATTGATTTGATCTCATCACTTTACTTAATTAATTTGTTGGGTTGTTAACTTTTAATTGGGATTGAGATGGGGTTACCATTCTCAATGTTTTCAACAAACTTGTAGTGAAATAAAATATATTCCTTTGCTATAGGGGAAAACTAGCTTTTTCCAAAGGATAACCATAGAGCCTCCACCAGCCATATATGCATGTAGTGATAGCTGTTATTTGTTCATTGATCTATAGTGTTATCTTGCCAGCATATTCCATGTGCTGACCTACACAGGCTGCAACGTATTATGTTGCAGAGTTTTCAGACAAAGAGTAAGGTGCGCTAGGTCGTTGTCATGCGCTCAGTTTTGTTGTGGAGTTGGATGGACTCCAGTGTTATCTTATTTAGATGGCTTTCAGCCATATTATTGTTTGAAGTTCTCTTTTGAGACAATAGATGTAATAAGTGTGTGATTGAACTCTGTTATAAATCCTCGAGTACTGCGTGTGTCAGTAATACCGATCTAGGGATGACACTTAAACACAGAGACTTGACCATCTGAGATCGGGTCGCTACAAGATGGTATCAGAGCACCCGCTGACTGTAGGACGCAACCACTAGGATAAGCCATAGGACACTCTTCTCTACTCATTTCTGACTCCTCTCCATTTCCTACTCTATAGATGGTGGACCCGAGGAACAAGTTCACTCAACCGGATGAAGATACACCTTTTGGACAACACTTGATGGAAGTCACACGTTACCTGAGCATCGGAATACCAAGCTTCACCGAGACCTACACTGGCACTTTACCGGAGGAAGAGCGCTGGATGATTCGAGTTCATGTTCCAGGAAGGACATTCACGCTGTCGGCGTTCTTGGAACGGGGGTCCCCAGACTTGCCTGCCTGCGGCCTGCGGCGTGGCTCAAAGGGGGGGGGGCCAGCACGGCCCATCTTCATCAACATAGACCCAAGACCCTCGCGAGGGGCCAAGCCTCGCGGGGCAGACGACACGGAGCTTCCTCAGGCACGACCTCATCAGGCTGGCTCGCGAGGAGGCGGAGAGATCAAGGCGGGGTACCTCACGAGGTGCCCGTGACGCAAGCCATGACGACCAAGGGTGCCAGGCGGGCGCCAGCCCGCGCAGTGTCCTCCTTTCCTCTTTGGTGCAAAGGGAGCAAGCGCAGGTGAGAGCATCAGGCAAAGGCACCCGTTTCGGTGCAACGAGACCAAGACCAGTCCAACGGCAGGGAGGAAGTCATTGTGGAGCCCAAGCCAACGTCACCACCAGAGCCTTTGGCAGGCGAGGACCAACTTTAGTCAGGATAAGTGTACCAGATGTTCCCCTTCAAAATGGCCAATTGTTGGCGCCCTTCCCGCTCAATATTTGGGAAGAGGCCCAGGGCCTTTGCCTATAAATAGGACTAGCCACCCATAGGGTAGGAGGATGGAAATGGAAATCGGAGAGAGAATCAAGAAGAGAGAGAGAGAGAAGGGTGACTGAACTCCCCCTAGCAGTCCATCCCCTCAGCCAAGAACAGACCCTCGCGAGGCTGTTCTTCCTTGTATTGCTCATCATCATCAGCCCAAGAGGCAATCCACCACACCACACACTGGAGTAGGGTATTACACCACAACGGTGGCCCGAACCAGTATAAACCCTGTGTCTCTTGTGCTGTTCTTTCCATAGCTTAGATCTTAGCGAGGTGGAGGGGTGCAGGTAGGTAGAAGGCGAAATCTCCACGTGCACCCCAGTGTTAAAACCTCAAGGGTCTGCCAGAACCCGAAATCCGACATTTTGGTGCGCCAGGTAGGGGTGCGCCGGAATTCGTCTTCCACCGCCCCGTTCTCCTCCGACCATCGTGTCCATGTCTGACGCTCGTCGGGCCCGCGCCGAGCGCCGGGCCGCTCTCGCTTCCCGCGTCGCCCAGATGGCTCCTATCAGCGGGCGTCCTCGCCATTCCCCGTCACCTGCCGTCAACGCCGCCACCGGCCCGGCGGGGGACGAGCAGCAAGCGTCGTCTCAGCATCCGTCCATGCGGCAAGACGGCCGCACCGCTACTCCCTCGCTCACCCCAGCTGGTTCTTCGTCCAGCGCGCTTCTCGCGCCCATGGAGGCTCGAGCTGCGCTCATCATGGCAAACGAGCTCATGCGCTACCGTCCCGTCGACGAAGTCTATGAAGAATGGCTCGACCGCGTCGCCGAGCTCGTCCGCGCCGCAGGGGGCTCTCCTGCGTCGTCCGTTCCGCTGCACCGCACCCCGCCCCGTGCGGGCGATGAAGCTCCGGCGGTGCCCCAGCCGCCTCCTCCTCAAGAAGGCTCCGTGGCTCCAAGGCGCGTGGCCCCTGGGCGGAACCCGCTCCGTCAGGTGCCAGCGCGGCAAGAGCAGAGCTGCCAAGAAGTCCCTCGCCCGCAAGAAGCTGCCCGGGCGCTCCCTGCTCCAGCACATCGCGACCATGCTCCAGCTCCCGCATGTCAAGACCCCATGCTGCTCCCAGCTGCAGCGCGTGGGGACATGCAAGACCAAGATCTCCGCCACCCACCACCGAGCTACGCAGCGTTGCGTGGCCCGGCAAGTTCAAGCCAGACCTGCCTCCTCGTTACGACGCCACGGCCGACCCTGCGGAGTTCCTCCAGCTCTATGAGCTGGGCATCGAAGCTGCCAATGGAGACGAGAAGGTCATGGCGAACTGGTTTCCCTTGGCGCTCAAGGACGGGGCCCGCACTTGGCTCTTGAACCTGGCTCCAGGCACGATCTCCTCCTGGGACAAGATGCGCACCCACTTCATCGCCAACTTCCAAGGTACTCGCGACCGGCCACCCGCCATGAGCGACATGCGCCGCATCAAGCAACAACCCGGAGAGACCCTACAGAAGTACATCCAGCGCTTCAACAACGCACGCCTCAAGATTCCCAAGGTGACCGAGGAGGCCATCATCTCAGCCTTCTCCGACGGTGTGCGCGATGTCAAGATGAAGGAGGAGCTGGCGATGCATGAAGACCTGTGCACTTCCTTGGAGTTGTTCAACTTGGCAACCAAGTGCGCCAGGGCTGAGGAAGGGCGTCTCTCCCTCCTCGAGCTGCCTGCCGCAGACTCAGAAGAGAAGAAGCCCAAGGCCAAGGATGTGAAGCGCAAGGGGGCTACCGTGCTCGCGGCAGAACCAGATGCCAAGCGGGGCAGAGATCAGCCTGAATCTTCCAAGGGCAGTCGGTACTGTGTGTACCACGACCTCCACACCCACTACACCAACGAATGTCAAGAGCTCTGAGCCGTGCGAGAAGGAAGGATCGGCCGTCGCCCCGACCGTGGCGACCGGGGCTACGGTCGAGGAGGAGGAAGGAACGCAGGACGCTGGGAAGACCACTGCCCGCGCCAAGGGTGGCGTGATCGACCTCGCGAGGATCGCTGGCAAGACCCGCCTCGCGAGGGAGACTGGAGGGATCAGCCTCGCGAGGATCGCCCGCAAGGCAACGCAGGCCTCCCTCCACTGCCGCCATAGCCAAGGAGAAACGAGGACCACCATCAGGACGAGGGGGCTGGGGGGCTTCCAGGAGCCGCGCGCGATCGCCTGCATCCTGGGCGGGGCTCAAGCCCCAGCCTCTCAACGCATCTTCAAGCAGTTTGCCCGCGAAGTGAATGCAGTCCTCCCCAAGCTCGAAGCCACGCGCCCTCTCAGGTGGTCGGCGTGCGCCATCACGTTCGGCTCAGCAGATCAGCTCAAGTGTGCGGCCACAGCCGGAGTCCTCCCGATGCTTTGTTCCCCAATCATCAGCAACGTGGTGGTCACCAGGACCATCATCGATGGCGGGGCAGGGCTCAACGTCCTGTCCGTGGAAACATTCAACAATCTCCAAGTGCCCTACAACTAGCTTCAGCCAACCAAGCCTTTCTCCAGAGTCACCGACGGCTCCACGGTCCCGATTGGGCAGGTCTGCCTCCCTGTCACCTTCGGGGCACGCGACAACTACCGCACCGAGCTCATCGACTTCGACGTCGCTCACATTTGCCTGCCGTACAATGCCATCCTTGGGTACCCAGCGCTGGCCAAGTTCATGGCCGTAACTCACCACGGCTACAATGTCCTCAAGATGCCAGGAAGTGGCGGAGTCATCACGGTGCCCTGTGAAGAGAAGGACGCGGTGTGTTCCCTGGAACGAGCCTTTCAGGCCGCGTCACTGGAAGACCCGGATCACGGAAGCAGGAGGCTTCCCGAGACCACCCCCAAGAAGAAGAAGACATCGTCTGGCCCGGCCCCTCAGGAGGCAGGCCCCTCAGGGCCCACGCCTGCCAAAGGGGAACCTCTTTCCATCGCATAGGAAAGCGCGCCGGTGCCCTCCTCAGGCAGGGCTCGGGGGCTCTCCCCTGGAGGGCCATCGACCTGGCTAAGGTCACGAGGGAGGCGCTTGGGCACCACATAGAGATGTGTTTCGAAGCACGTTTCCCTCAAGAAGGAGTAAGGCAAGGAGAGCCAGACCCTCAGGAGTTCGTCAACAAGGCCATTCAGGAGCTACAGGAGTCAAGAGTCATGAAAGGCGGCCGCTGCCTACCAGCTGTGGCTCCCCATCCAGGCGAGGATGGTGGGCTGCGTGTCTGCATCGACATACCAGGGCTCAATTGAGTCGCCTCTCTGGAGCGCCTCTGGCCCTCGCGAGTGGGGCGCTGCGAAGGTCCACCCCACAGCTACGTTCGCATGCCTTACGGCTTGCCGAACGCGGCTGCCACGTACCAGCGCCTCATGAGGGGTATCATGGAGGCTCAAGAGGCCAGGCGTTCCGCAGCCCTGGCGGAGATGGAGATGGTCCGCGAGGAGCCACCAGCGCCTCCGGAGCCTCCCGAGGCCCCTGGGCCTGGGGGCTCGTGAGGATCGGCTTCCGCAGCCCATCGAGTCTGCTACACCAACACTCCTTCGTCCTCAACATCATCAGGTGACATCTTTCAAGTTTCATTTCCAGCTGGGAGCACCCCCCAGGGCTGCATTATTCCCAGGCCGCGTGGGTCCGTCCCTGCGGCATGTATCCCTTTTATTTCATGTTGTTAGCTTATTTTGTTGGGGGCGCCCCACGGGCCGCATCATCCCCAAGTCGCTCGGGCCTGACCCAGTGATGTCCGCCTTCCCAGCATCTATTTGAATGAATCCACTCCTTCGCGGCTAATGTGTTTGACCTAGTTGCCCGCTCAACTGACCCAACTGACGGAGCTGCTCCCAAACGACATGATGCTTGCGCATGGGTCCGTCCCTGCAACACCGACAAACCTGAATGGCTGAGCTCTGGCCGCGGCAGCCCCGCATGGCGCCACCTCGTCAAGCCTCCAGCGCCTCATCGCCCCTCAGAAGCAACCAACGGCTGACTGTCAATTGTCATGGCAACCCCTCGTTCTTCCTATGATGGGTCTACAGGATCTCCTAAAGGAGCTGCGTCAGGCGAGGCCCTTGCGGTGTCTCCTTCACTCTCATTCGCGCGAACCGCTTGCACGTTAAAGGGGGGGTGCCTGAGCATCGCGACTCAGGGCTCCTACTGGCTCTCCAGCCCTCACCCTCTGGCCTTGTCCACGACATCACGACCTGGCATACCAGCGATGGCTGAGACTCACTCGAGGGCCGGGACCCGAGGACGTAGAGCAGGAAGGGGAGCAAAGGCGAGAGGGGAGGGACACGCGAGGACCTCGCCGAGCAACCTCACGCCTGCCGATGCACGGACCCGACGACACACCAGAGAGCGGTCCCTGATTCTCGAGATAAGTCACCACCCGGAAGCACCAGCTACCGTGGCACCATCCCCGCACCTAATGCAATCCCGTGTTAGCGACGCCGCTTCCTTTGGTTTTCGTTCGCTTTTTTCGGTTTAGATTAGATCGGTTTTTTTTATTTATTAGGTTATTTAGCGATCGCTCACCCCTTACTATCAGTTAGTGAACATGTTCATTCATTAGCCTCTATTTACGAACGTTCGTTCCTTAGGTTTTCTTTTAGTTTCTTTTTCGGCCAGGGGCCTATCTGCGAATACTTTTCTTACAAATTAGTCCCTGATCCTTAAACCCTTGTTACTTTTTACTCGTTTGTCCAAATCCAGTGAAACCAACGCCAGAATCTTTGTCTTGTTTCCCTCTGTTCAGATAATCAACTTGAACATGGTTTTGACAATTTAAAATTTGGTTTCAAGAAGATTTGAATTCAGACTTCTTTTGATCGTAGTTTGAGTTTCATGACTCCGATTCGATTGATTCTTTTCGCAAATCGAAGCTCTTCACTTGTACTTTCAATTTGGATATTTTCTCTTGAGTTTTACCCTTTCATCTTATGCTTGAGTGCTTATGTATGCTATTATTTGTTCATGATAGAGTTTCCGGAGTGCGAGGCTTGCTACTACGGATCACTAGGGTTTTCAGATCGTCAGCAAGGCAAGTAACACTTTGATCATATCCCTTTAGTACCCAGTTTTCATGCATTAGTCTCAACCCTCAAACATTACGTGAGTAGGATTGATAACATGTGGGTATTTGGGAAGTAGTTATTGAGGTAGGATCCTATTGCCCTTTTTATATCAAACCCTTGGAGTTACTAAGTTATGCTTATACTGCTATGCTATGCTCGTAGGCGTGGATTGGTTTTGAGAGAATTCATGAAAGTTGTGAGATTTATTATTTAACTAAGGGAAACTTAATGTGGCTACTTTAATACACATCTGGGTGAATTGGTTGTGGGCACCTCGGGAATCCAGTGTTGTCCTAAGAGATCCCGGGGTATCCGTGTGATCATCCTATTCATGCTAGAAACTTCCATGTGTAGCCACATGCCATTATGGGCTCTCGCATAGTTGAGTAAGACGTGGGAATCCTTTCCACGATGGGCTAGCAGATGTAGGGGATTGTAGGTGTACCGGCCTATCTATCGGTTAAGGGGACCTCTTAGGAAAGACTGTGTCCCGGTCATCCGTTTCTCAAACACCATGTAGTGCGAGAAATAGAACGGAGGCGATCGTGTCTTGTGGGGAAAAGTGTGCAAACCTCTGCAGAGTGTACAAACTAACCGTGGTTATCCGTGTCCCCGGTTATGGACATCTTGAGTATCTGGTACTTGAATTATTGATTTGTTCTCATCCCTTTACTTAATTAATTTGTTGGGTTGTTAATTTTAATTTGGGATTGAGATGGGGTTACCATTGTCAATGTTTTCAACAAACTTGTAGTTAAATAAAATATATCCCTTTGTTGTAGAGAAAAACTAGCTTTTTGCAAAGGATAACCATAGAGCATCCACTAGCCATATATGCATGTAGTGATAGCTATTATTTGTTCATTGCTCTATAGTGTTATATTGCCAGCATAGTCCATGTGCTGACTTACACAGGCTACAACGTATTATCTTGCAGAGTTTTCAGACAAATAGTCCGGTGCGCTAGGTTGTTTTCATGCACTCAGTTTTGTCGTGGAGTTGGATGGACTCTACTTGTTGGCGTTTTGGGAACGGGGGTCCCCAGACTTGCCTGCTTGCGGCCTATGGCGTGGCTAAGCCAGCAGGCTGTACGGCCCATCTTCACCAACAAAGCATCCAAGACCTTTGCGAGGGTCCAAGCCTCGCGAGGCGGACGATGCAAGACCTCCTCTGTAGTAGCCTAGCTAGGCAGGCTCACGAGGAGCGGAGATGTCAAGGCGGGGCAAACCTCACGAGGCCCTTGTGACGTGAGCCATGACGCACGACACCAGGCGGGCGCCAGTGCGCGCAGCGTCCTTAGTTCCTCTTTGGTGCTAAGGAGGCCAGCGCAGGCGAAGAGTATCGAGGCATCAGGCAAAGGTTGCTAGATTGGTGCATCGAGACCAAGACCAGGAGGACGGCAAGACAGAGGTCATCGTGGAGCCCAAGACGGCGTCACCACCAGAGCTTTTCGCAGGCGAAGACCACTTTTATCAGGATAGCTTGTACTAGCTATCCCCCATCAAATTGGCCCGCCATTGTTGGCTCCCTTCCTGCTCGATATTTGGGAAGAGGACCAGGGCCTATATAAGAAGAGCTAGCCACCATAGTAGAGGCATCTCATCTTAGCTTGGTCCAACCCGATCGAGAGCCTACTCACAAGAACACCTCAACCTCAGGAGCTTGTTCTTCCCTTGTATTGTTTATCATCAGCCCTAGAGGCAATCCACCACCACCACACTAGAGTAGGGTATTACACCACAACGGTGGCCCGAACCAGTATCAACCTCGTGTCTTTCTGTGTTGCGAGTTCGTCGAGTTCGTCCGCAAGATCTTAGCAAGCTAGGGCGTAGATTGGTAGGAAGGAAAGACTTCGCGCGCACCCTAGTGTTCGAACCTTCAGGGTTTGCCAGAACCCCTCATCCGACATTTGGCGCGCCAAGTAGGGGTGCGCTGTAGCTTCCCTTCCATGAGTTCATCACTCCGTCGCTTCGTCGTCTCCATGGCGGACGCTCGCCGTGCTCGAGCTGAGCGTCGGGCTGCCCTCACCGCCCACGTCGCTCAGACGGCTCCCCTCGGCGAGCCACATCGCCGTTCTCCGTCTCCCGCCGCCAATGCTGCCACCGGCCCGGCGGGGAATGAGCAGCAAGCGTCCTCGCTGCATCCTTTGGTGCGGCAGGACGGCCGCACCGCCACTCCATCGCTGCCCCTTGTCGGTTCTTCGTCTCACACACACCACGCTCCCATGGAGGCACGGGCCGTGCTCCTCGCGGCGAACGAGCTCCTGCGCTACCGCCCCGTCGATGACCTCTACGAGGAGTGGCTCGAATGCGTCGTCGAGCTCATCCGCGCCGCAGGGGTCTCTCCGGCGCCGTCCCACTCTCTGCCTCCCCCTCAACCAGCCGCGGGCGACCGGGATCGTGGCATGCCTCCACCACCTCAACCCCAAGACGGCGCCTTGGCACCAAGGCGTGCGGCTCCGCAGCACGATCCGCCGCGCCCGGCACCCGCACGCGAAGAGAGAAGCTGCCAAGAAATTCCGCAGCTGCGAGAAGCTGCACCTGCGCTCCCCGTGCCACCTCATAAAGACTACGCGCCGCCCGCAGCGGTGCAGCGCGGACCTCGTCAAGACCAAGCTCCACCTCCGAAGCGGGCCCCAGCAACCACGGCTGGCTGCCGTGCCTTCACCCCCGAGCTGCGTAGCGTCGCCTGGCCAGGCAAGTTCAAGCCGGATCTGCCTCCTCGCTACGACGGTACCGCCGACCCTGCGGAGTTCCTGGAGCTCTATGAGCTGAGCATCGAAGCAGCCAACGGCGACGAGAAGGTCATGGCGAACTGGTTTCCCACGGATCTCAAGGATGGAGCCCGCTCCTGGCTCCTGAATCTGCAGCACGGCTCGATCTCCTCCTAGGACGAGATGCTCGACTGCTTCGTCGCCAACTTCCAGGGCACTCGCGACCTCCCACCGGCCGCCGGTGATCTACACCGCATCAGGCAGCAACCAGGAGAGACCCTCCAGAAAAACATCCAGCGCTTCAACAACACCCGCCTCAAGATCCCCAAGGTCACGGACGAGGCCATCATCTCCGCGTTCTCCGACGGCGTCCATGACATCAAGATGAAGGAAGAGCTCGCCATCCACGAGGAGCTCTGCACATCTCAGGAGCTGTTCAACCTGGCTACCAAGTGCGCAAGAGCTGAGGAGGGGCGCCCCTCTCTCCTTGAGCTGCCAGCCATGGGCGCGGAGGAGAAGAAGGCCAAGGCCAAGGACGTGAAGCGCAAGGAAGCAGCTGTGCTTGCAGCGGAGCCCGACATCAAGTGGGACAGAGATCAGACCGAGTCAACCAAGAACGGTCGACCGTTCTGCGCCTTCCACAACCTGAACACCCACAACACCAGTGACTGTCCAGAGCTCAGAGCCATACGCGAAGGACGCTACGGTCGACGCCCCGAGCACAATGACCGAGGCTACGGCCGCGGAGGAGGACGTGGAGGCGGACTCTGGGACGACCGTGGCCCGCGCTAGGAGTGGCGCGACCGGCCTCGTGAGGACCGCTGGTAGGACCAACCTCGTGAGGGCGCCTGGAGGGACCCGCCGCGTGAAGATCGCCCCCAGGGCAACGCCGGTCTTCCCCCGCTGCCGCCACCAAGAAGGAACGACGACCACCACCAGGACGAGGGGGCTGGGGGGCTTCCAGGAGCCGTGTGCGATCACTTGCATCTTGGGCGGCGCCCAGGCCCCAGCCTCTCAGCGCACCTTCAAATAGTTCGCTCGCGAGGTGAATGCGGCGCTCCCCAAACTCAAGGCCAGGCGCCCGCTCAGGTGGTCCCAATGCGCCATCACTTTCAACTCGGCAGATCAGCTCAAGTGCGCAACCACCGCTGGCGCCCTCCGTATGCTGTGTTCCCCAGTCATCGGCAATGTGCAGGTCACCAAGACCCTCATCGACGGCGGTGCAGGGCTCAACGTCCTGTCCGTCGACTCGTTCGACGACCTCCAAGTGCCTTATGAACAACTCCATCCCACCAAGCCTTTCTCAGGAGTGACCGACGGCTCCACCACACCGATAGGGCAGGTCCGCCTGCCTATCACCTTCGGGGAGCGCAAGAACTACCACACCGAGCTCATCGACTTCAGCGTCGCGCACATCCGCCTGCCGTACAATGCCATCCTCGGGTATCCGGCCCTGGCCAAGTTCATGGTAGTCACTCATCATGGCTACAACATTCTCAAGATGCCAGGAAGTTGAGGAATCATCACGTTCCCGTGTGAAGAGAGGGATGCGGTGTGCTCCCTCGAGCGCGCCTTTCAAGCCGCAGCAATCGACGACCCCGACAGTAGAAATGAAGGCCCTCTGGAGGCCATCCCCAAGAAGAAGCAGCCACGCCGTGCAGGACCTCAGGAGGATGGCATCGCGGCAGGAGCCTCGTCATGACCAACGCCCGCTCCAGGGGCGTTTCCCTCCATCGCATAAGAAGGCGGGCCTGACGCCCTTCTCAAGCAGGGCTCGGGGGCTTTCTTCTGGAGGGCCTCAGACCTTGCCAACCTCTTGAGGGAGGTGCTTGGGCACCACTTGGAGGTGTGCTTCACGGCACGTGACCCTCAGGAGAGCACAGGGCAAGGAGTGCCCACCACTCAGGAGTTCATTACCAAGACCACCCAGGAACTGCAAGAAGCAAGAGCCATGTGCAGCGACAGCCGCCCACGAGGCGCAGCTCCGCATCCTGGCGAGGATGTTGGGCTGCGTGTCTGCATCGACGTCCCAGGGCTCAACAGGGCCGCATCTCAGGAGCGTTTCTGGCCTTCGCGTGTGGGCCGCTGCAAGGGCCCGCCGCACAGCTACGTTCGTATGCCTTTTGGCTTGCCGAGCGTGGCGTCGGCCTCTCAGCGCAACATGCGATGTGTCCTAGCGGCTCAGGAAGCCAGGTACCACGCCATTCTAGAGGAGATGGAGATGGTCTTCAGGGAACATCCCAAGCCCCCAGAGCCTCCCGAGGCTCAGGGTTCTGGCGGCTCATGAGGAGCCATTTCTTTAACGCAGGCCTTCAGCTGCACCAACTCTACTTCGTCTATAGAACCAGGTGACATCTTCCAAGCTCGTTTAGCTGGGAGCGCCCCTCGGGCTGCATTATTCCCAGGCCGCGTGGGTCCATCCCTGCGGCATGTACCCATTTTGCTTATGTCTTTAGCTTACCTTGTTGGGGGCGTCCCTCGGGATGCATCATCCCCAAGCCGCTCGGGCTGGACCCGGTGGCATGTATCTTCCTGCATTTATCCAAGCTGATTTGCCTTCCCTGTTTGACCTGCCCACGGTTATCACCTGCTCGATCATCGCCTCCCACGGGGCCTCCTCACAGGCACTGCGCTGGTGCATGGGTCCGTCCCTGCCATGTCGACAAATCTAAGCGATCGAGCTCTGGCTCGCGGCACGGCCCGCGCACGTCACCTCACCAGTCCCTCAGTGCCTTCACTACATCCGGACCAACCAGCTGCAGGCTGATGGTGTGCCTGTTCACAGGGACCCCGCGGGAAGAATAGCAGGCGGCACCGCGAGTCTTCTTTTCTCTCATGCAATTCACTTGCGCGTTAAAATGGGGGCTCCTGAGCATCACGACTCAGGAGCTCTTACTGGCTCTCCAGCCCTCACCCCCTGGCCTTGACCACGGCATCGCGGCCTGGCATACCAGCGGCGGCTGAGCTCGGTCGAGGGCCGGGACCTGAGGACGTAGAGCACTAAGGAGAGCATGAGGGGAGGGAAACCCGTATGGGCCGGCCTAGCTATGTCGCACGAGTATGCGTGAAGCCCTAGCGCAACGTCAGGAGTCACTACAAGATCAACAAGATAAGTCCCACATTCGGATCGGCTAAATGTTTGGGCCTAATGGTCACTCATGCCTTGCCACGACCCCGTTACGGCCACGTCAACTCCCTTTCTCGCCTTACCATGGCTGCTTGAGCGCTAAGGGGAACCTCCTGAGCATTGTGCCTCAGGGGCTCTTACTGGACCTCGGGCCGCACACCTCCAGGCCTTGACCACGGCACGCGACCTGGCATACTAGCAACAGCTATAGCCTGCCTGAGGACCGGGACCTGTCAGCGTAGAGCAACAAGCTATTGTGAGGAAAGAAAGGGGGGACCGAGCCTTAATGGGACATGCGTTCACCAAATTCACATAACAGGGAAGATAAGCACAAAAGACATCACAGACCCATACATGCCCCCACGGGGTAATTCATGATTCATTGTAGGAAACAAAAGCTGATACTAAGGGGAATCCTATTTACATCCTTCCGTGGTGGACACCATCATCAACAGTGGGCCACGGGAGGCCGACGCCAACCCCATCCAGATCAGTGGCAGCGACGGCCGGACGCCGCAGCTCTGCTCCTAGCGCGGCGAGAGCTCGGGGGCACGTAGCTATCATCGCTCGTCTCCGGAGTCTCGTAGAGCTCAGGAGAGCTGCTGGACTCCCAAGGGCTACTGTTGCTGGAGTGGCCATGAGCGGGACGCACGTCAGCCTCACGCTCCTCTCCGGAGCAGCACTCCAGGCGGCGGCCCTCAGCATCAAAGACCTTGAAGAAGAGCGTGGAGACTCCGTCGTACTCAAAGTGGATCGCGAGGGCGCCCCTCGCACGGCAGACCCGCACGATCTCGCCCCAGCCGCGAGTCATGAAGATCTTGCTGGTGGGGACCGCTTTGATCTCCGCTCCGGTCGCCGGAGCACTGCAGTCGGCGTGCTGCAGCCGGAGCTCGAGAGGCCCCCTCGGTGGCATCACGTCGGAGAAGAACCGCGGGAAGCGGATCCAGGAGCTTGGAGGCATCGGCGCCCACAGCACCAACTCACGTGAGGAGTCTGTGGCGTGAACTCCAAGGGCTACGGTACGCGTCGCCATGGCGCAGCGACCCTGAATGCGGCGTGGGCGGCGCTGCTATTCACTTCGTCCTCCCGAGCCCTCGGCTCAGGCGCACAAGGGCAGTGGGCACCCCGGAGGAGGCAACTCGCACCAAGGCCTCAACACCACCTGCATCGCCGCTTCATCACGGTGATGGATCAACCTTTTCTTCAATGGAAGAGGTCCCGGATCATCACGGGGAGCCTTTCCTTTCTCTTCAATAGAAAACTTTCTGATGGGCGCCATTGTTGTCAGCAGTGGAGCAAGGAGGAAGAAGCAAGCAAGCGAGGAAGAGATGGGCAACGGGGGCTCCGCCCCCCTCCAAGCAACCGCCACGCGTCAACCGAGGTCGTAGGCTTTGGGGGCCCGCGGTGCTCCAAACTTGGCCCTTGGATTAGCCGTGAAGCCAAGCCCGAGCGCACCTTGGGACCGGGGGCTACTGTCGGCGTTCTGGGAATGGGGGTCCCCAGACTTGCATGCCTGCGGCCCACGGCGTGGATAAGCCAGCAAGCCATATGGCCCATCTTCACCAACAAAGCATCCAAGACCTTCGCGAGGGTCCAAGCCTCGTGAGGCAGACGACGCAAGACCTCCTCTGGAGTAGCCTAGCCAGGCAGGCTCACGAGGAGCGGAGATGTCAAGGCGGGGCAAACCTCATGAGGCCCTCATGACGTGAGCCATGACGCATGACACCAGGCGGGCGCCAGGCGGGCACCAACACATGCAGCGTCCTTGTTTCCTCTTTGGTGCTAAGGAGGCTAGCGCAGGCGAAGCATACCCAGGCATCAGGCAAAGGTTGCTATATTGTTGCAACGAGACCAAGACCAGGAGGACGGCAAGACGGAGGACATCATGGAGCCCAAGACGGCGTCACCACCAGAGATTTTCGCAGGCGAAGACCACTTTTGTCAGGATAGCTTGTACTAGTTGTCCCCCTTCAAATTGGTCTGCCGTTGTTGGCTCCCTTCCCGCTCGATATTTGGGAAGAGGACCTGGGCCTATATAAGTAGAGCTAGCCACCATAGTAGAGGCATCTCATCTTAGCTTTGTCCAACCCGATCGAGAGCCTACTCACAAGAATATCTCAACCTCAGGAGGCTGTTCTTCCCTTGTACTGTTCATCGTCAGCCCTAGAGGCAAGCCACCACCACCACATTGGAGTAGGGTATTACACCACAACGGTGGCCCGAACCACTATAAACCTTGTGTCTTTATGTGTTGCGAGTTCGTCGAGTTCGTCTGCGAGATCTTAGCGACCTAGGTCGTAGATCGGTAGGAAGGAAAGACTTCGCGCGCACCCCAGTGTTCGAACCTTAAGGGTTTGCCGGAACCCCACATCCGACACTACTACCTTCGAAGCTTCCGCTATTATCTTATTTAGATGGTCTTCAACCATATTATTGTTTTAAGTTCTCTTTTGAGACAATGGATGTAATAAGTGTGTGATTGAACCCTGTTATAAATCCTCAAGTATTGTGTGTGTCAGCAATACCGATCCAGGGATGACACTTAAACACAGAGACTTGACCATCTGAGGTCGGGTCGCTACACAGAGGAAGGACTACATCATCTTCAACATGGTCCTCATGACCAATGTCTTCAGCTGCGTTGGAGTCAGCAGCTGGAATCTCTTCAGTTTCTGGAGCCTCTGTTAAAGCAGGCTCATGGATAACAAGATGGCGCTCGCGGTTGGTGGAGGTAGGAAGGGCGACTGAGATGGGTTCGACATTTAGGGGTTCTTGGGCAGCAGCACACTCTTTTCGTGTAGACTTTGAAGCCTATGTCTTCAACTTTTTCTTGAAGGGAGCAGCATCAGGGGTGTCTTGGTGCTTCCTCTTCCTGGCTTCATCCTCAGCTAGTCATGTCTTCTTTTGCTCTAAAGTAGCTGAAGGGACCTTTGGCTTCGAGCCAGTCATGCTGGCAGGGAAGACTATGCTTGGTTGGTCCTATCATGAAGCTTGGGGGTCAATGCCTGGACACCCAAGTGCCTTTCTCTTCTCAGCCTCATTATGAGCCTAGACGCATTTCTCCGCATAGTACTTCATGTGTTCACGTGAGCCTTTGGCTTCTTCACGTTTCTTGTTGAATTGGGCCTTGAGGTCAGTCATCATTTGCTTGAACTTTTGAATATCAGCAACATTGAGCTTGGCCATATGCTTCTTGAACTGTGCCTTCTCATAGTCAATCTTGTTTTTCAGCTCAACAATTTTCTGAGCTATGGCAAGTTCCTTGTCAATGCAGCCCTGAAAAGTGACGCTTATGTCAACAGGCAATTGCAGATCATCAATATTGATGCTTTGGTCTTCAAACCATTCATCAATGAAGTTATTGAGTATATCAGCATCAAACAGAGGCAAATCTTTGAAGATTTCAGCCTCCTACTTGCTCTTGCTAAGCATCTCCAGAGCATCATCTATGAGATCTTCATCGCTTGACAAATCAATGGTGTTTTCCTCATTGCACTAAATGGCAGCATGAGTATGGTTATGCCCAGAAATTTTCTTGGGCTTGTTGGTCTTCTTGGAGATGCGAGATAGATCTTCAGACTACAGACTGGATTCAGGAGGTGCAGATTTCAATGGCTTCACAGTAGAAGCTTTTGGAGCAACAGAGTGCTTGGAAGCTTTTGTCTTCTTCTTCTGCTTCGGGTGCTCAGGAGCATCCTTAGAGTCCTTTGAGATGATTGATCAATTGTGGCCCTTTGAGCTGGAACATGGGAGAGAAGCCCATTGAAGCCATTGAAGGGGCCAATGACATTCAGATTGGCTTCACGAGTGCCATCGGGCCTTGAAGTAGATGGACTTGGGTTGAAGTTGAGTTAGAATGCCTTTTTGTTCTTGGCAGCAGACTCCTTTGCAAACTTATAGTTCTGCGTGAACAAATTAACATCACGACACCATCGAAGAGATGATGGATCGGCATCGTCAAGCTGAGGTCCCCGAACCATGCTAGGATAGAAGCCTTGAGCAATGGCTTCAAGCTTCGTCTAAGGTTGCAATTTCAAATAAAAGAATGTCACCCCACGGGCGTTTGATAGTATTTTTCTCAGCATACTCAGGAGTTACGAAGTGATACTTGAACCATTCCTCAGCCCAATATCGTCTGATCCATTGGATTCTGGACTTGCGCTGATTGTACGTCTCTTCTGGATCATACTTGTATAGTACATACAGATCTAGGGGCAAATCCATAGTAGTATTGCCATGGTGTTGCCTACCACCTTTCCTTGCAGATTTGCCAGTAGCCATTATATTCAGACTGAAAGACTTTAATATAGTGAATGGCTTCCAACGACTAGTCAGACAAGAGCTAGTTTTAGGAGATTCAATGTGATGTTGTAAGTATTCTGCACATGAATGTAAACTATGAGAACCAAGGGATTCTCCCACGGACATGTACCTTTGACAACATTAGAGATGCGAGGGAAGGGGAAGAGGTCATGTGCATTCTTAGAAGATTTTGAAGATAAATTAGTTTGAAGACATTGACCTCATAGTGCGAAGAAATTCACTTATTTGAAGTGAGTTGGTTCCAAATTTGTACGAATCCATGAATAAGTACAACTGAGGAATCTAACTAGTTGTGAGTCATAAGTGAATATACTTGCAAGTTATGAGATGCGGAAATAGAAAGATCCAGATTTGGAAGTTTAGAAACCACTTTTTGGTGAAGTGGACGGATTCAACGGATCAAAAAAGTGGTAAAAAGTGAGTTTATTTACCGCACGAAGAACTGCTAGACTAGGAGGAACGGAGGTCGAGCAGTCCAATCTCTCGCGCCCTAACTTGGAGGCAGAAGACACTATGGTGGCGGCGGAGAAGACGAGGTCCGTGTCCGGCGTGAAGACGGCGTCGAAGAGGTCACAGCAGCTAAGCGCTTCGTCTCCGGCATCGACTGGAGCTAGCGGTGGCGCTAGGGTTTGAGCGAGATGGCTAGGTGGCAGAGGAGATAATGACCGCACAGGTGAGTATTTATAAGGTGAAGGGCTGCATAGCGCAATTACACAAGTTCCCTTGGTGGTTCACATCTAGTGTACACATGGCGTGCATGCAACTTATTGAGAGTTGAGCCATGTTCCCACGCGCGCCTGGATTGTCGGGGGTCGTTCCAACTTCTCCGATTTTCAGCCAAAAGAGATAAGGCATTAAAAGCAGTTTTAAATGTGTGTCTCTATATCTTCAGCTGACAAGGACACAACAAAGATATTCGACATGTGTCCAAAAGAATACATATGAAGAGGTAGATAGAATTTGAGGAATTATCACAGAAGGGGTTAGGGTCCAATCACATTCACTTAGTTTAGAAAATGGCAAGTTTGAAGACATAGCTATAAGTGAATGTTGTAGAGGACAGAACACACACACACACACACACATATATATATGTATGTGTATGTGTGTGTGTGTCTATATATATATAGGGTGGGTCTATTATGATAACACCCTTAAGAGTCTTATTCTGCACACCGAATCGCTTATTCTGCTAACACCTCTCTCCGTACCGCACCGCGAACTGAACCACCCCACTGCCACTAACAAAGCCCACCCCTAGCTCCCGCACGACACCCACCTCCCTCTTCCCCAGATCCAAACCCCCACCTCCCTCCACCTTCTACCAGCGCCGCCGCCGCCAGAGCACCACCTCACCTTCTCCCACCTTTCCCCCGCCTCACCCCACCTTCCTCCACTGCGCCCACCCCGGCGAGCCCCGCCGCGCCATGGCTCCACCACCCCCGACCTTCTCCCCTTCCAACCCCGCGCCGTCGGATCCCCGCCCCACCACCCCGCCGCGCCGGATCCATGCCCCGCCGGACACCCGCGACGCCCCGCCGCC
>NC_041380.1:149733581-149735757 GCF_002162155.2 Triticum dicoccoides | reverse complement strand
CTCACCCTGTGCTGGATCCGGTGGGATCCGCCTCCATCGTGTCCCGCCTGGACCCCCGCCGCTGCGGCCGGGGCAGCTCCCCCGTCCGGCCTCCTCCCCATCCTGGACTTGACGGCTGATGGGTCCAGGTCGCTCATGCCTCCGGTGGCTCCTGGGCCAGAGGACTCTCTGCAGTTCGGTGGCGCTCATGGTGCAGCTCGGTGGCAGTGCAGCTCGGTGGCGCTCGTGCGTGTAGTGCGTTCGGTGGGTGCATGTGTTTCAGTGCATCTCGTGTTGACCCCGACCACCATCCTCCATCGCCGTTCGTCTCATGCTGCCCCTCCTGACCACGCGCCCCTGGATCCGAGCAACCAGGCCTGCGCGCCATGCCACGCGCGGCCCGTTGGACTTCGACCGCTGGGGGTGTGGTGGTGGTGGGCTGCAACTTCATCTCCCTTATGCCCGCAGGTGCCGCCATGGGCTTGCAGTTCGCTTGGTTCCCCACGCTGTGGTGCGGTGCGTCACCGTCGTTCTATTGCACTTTGGGACCTTCTTTTTCTTCAGATTTTGCTTGTCTGCAGTCCGCCTATGATCTTGGTGCGGTGCCGTGGATGTGCCAGCGGCCGCTCTCTGTGTGGTTGGCCACGCTGTCCTTTGCAGATCGCTGGAGTGAGAGAGGAGGTGCTCTACATGGCGTGTTGCAGTTCCTAGTGCCACTCCAGTGCAGCTCGGTTTGTGCAAAAAAGTGGAGTTCCTTTTTTGTTGTTGTAGTAGTTCCTCGTCATTGTAATTTGTGTGTGTTTGTACTATGGATTAAAAAGAGGATCATTGTAGTTCGTTCGCCCCGGCTCGTAGTCCAGATATGTACAGATCGCAGCTCTCTCGGAAACATTCATTGAAGAAAACAACAAAAATATTGTTTAGGTGCAGCTCACTTGTTTCATTGCCGCAGTGATCTTCTCTCTCCCAGTGGTTCACTATGTTGCCGAGTGCAAAAACAAATTGGAAAAGTTGATTTTTTTTAATGCAGCTCACTCTGTTGTTGTGTGCAGTAGAAAGAATATTGGAAAAATAAAAATTGATGCAGTGCACTCACCTCGTCCCTGCAGTACCAACGCTCGACACGAAGTGCACTCCACCACGTTTGGAAAAATTTACGTCCCACAAAAAAAACCATGCAGTGCACTTGCCCATCTAATGACGTGCGGTATTCCGTCTGAAGCAGTGCATTCTTCTTTCCCCGTCCGAGAAAAAATACGTCTAAACAAAAAGAAACCATGCAGTGCCCTTGACCATCTAGTGAAGTGCGGTATTTTGTCTGAAGCAGTGCGTTCTTCTGTCCGATGCAGTAAATATGACGATTTTGGTCTCGCGAAGAACAGAGTGTCCGCTTTTCGGTAAAATCGAAACTGCTCTTAAAGCGTAAGGTATTAGAGAGAGTGTTCTACATGAAAAAGTTGCGTCTCGTCGATATCTTTCCAACAGCGTATGACTTGAATTATTCTGACGAGCCGTTCGTAAAAATTTCGCAAAAAAACAGCCGCTGCCTCTCGAAGTCAGCCGCACAATTTTCAAAATTAACTAAAATCCGTAAGGAATATCAAAACCATTTCAACATATAAAAGTTGCGCCTTGTCCGTAGCTTTCCAACGGCATATCATATGTCTCGTTTCGACAAACGGTTAGAAACTGGAGCAAAAACAGTACCGAAAATTTCAAAAAAATTTGAAAAACAGAGTTCCGCGATTTAGTAAATTTGAAACTGCTCTTAAACCGTAATGAATTAGAGAAAGATTTATATATGAAAAAGATGCGCCTCGACGATATCTATCCAACGGCGTATCATTTGCTTCATTCCAACAAGCGGTTTAGAAAAAACACACGAAAAAACGCTCGCTGCCACTCGTCATCCGCCGCACTATTTTCAAAACTGCTCTTAAACCGTGTGGAATCTCGAAAAGTGTTCAACATGTCGAAGTTGCGCCTAATCCATAGCTTTTCAATGGTATATTACACGCCTCATTCCGATAAAAGGTTAAAAAATTAGAGCGAAAACAGTATCGAAAAAATAACGCGTGCAGTTTTTTCCGACGAGAAGTTCACTAGTCTCTATTGCAGTGCTCGTCGTCAAAATGATACAGTGCGCTTCTGTTGAGCGTGCAGTGCCGAAGTGGTGTGCAGAATAGTTATTCTGCTA
>NC_041380.1:149732508-149733571 GCF_002162155.2 Triticum dicoccoides | reverse complement strand
GAGAAGACCAAATCAACATTGCGAAGATAAACTATGAACTCAACGTTGAAGATAAACCAAATACGAAGACAATGCAATCATGACGCCAAATGAAAATCTTTGAGAAAGTTCGGTGGTGGCGTTACCCACCGTATGGGAAGTATTAGACCCAGACACGGCGCACAATAATTGTGGCGCTGCGGAGTCAAATTCCACATTAATGTATTCACACTCAGAGGGTAAGTCTTCATGAATTGAAGATATACATTACTTTGTGTGTTGCACATCTAAGTCATCAACATGCATAAGTGTTAGGATGTGTGTCCATTCACAGGACATTTGTAACATCCCAAATTTTCAATTTTGGAATGTTATACATAGTCATCCATGCATATCATATTTTATTCATATTTCGTCTCGCAATCCTCAAAAATCCTAAGCAACTCAAGGACCCTCGAAGAGAGTTGGGGATTTCCCGATTTTCAAATTTGATTTTTATCAAATTTTAAAATGAGGATTTTTGGTTTTAATTATTTTCTCTCCAAAAATATTTCATACTATAATATATGAGAGGAGATAATATGACTTCTCCAAGATAATTGAAATATTGGAGGAAAATATTAAAATCAAATATTTGTTTTATTTGGATTTTATTGCAATTTTGTTTGCATTAGAAAAATTGCACGTTTTTCAAAATTGCATTTTAGGGCCAAGAAAATGTTCATCTCGTTCTAAATATTTTATTTAGACGGTGAAAATTTATTTTGGCATTTTTAGATTTTTATTTATTTTTCTAGGATTTTATTCCGGTCGGCAAATTTTTTTTTAAAAAGGTTCCCGCGCCCGAGTGGGCCTAAGGCCCAGCCGAGCCAGGCCACCAGCCGCCACTGCCGCCTCCTGCGCGCGCGCACCGCCGCCGCCGCCACTCGGACCGGAGTCCGAGTTGGACTCCGCCTCCGCCGCGCCTTGCCCCCTCCTCCAAGTCGCTGCCCCGCCCCCTTTATATACGCCGCCACCCCGCCCCCCCCCCCAAACACCACCGCCAGCCCCGCCGCCGCCACCGCAGCCCCGCACCACCGCCCCC
>NC_041380.1:149681152-149732015 GCF_002162155.2 Triticum dicoccoides | reverse complement strand
ATCGGACTCCGCCGCCGGTTTTTTTTAAAAACCATTCGGTTTTTTTTTCGAAAACCCTAGATCCGGTTTTTTGGATTCGCCGGTTTTTCTCGGTTCTTCTAGTTAGCGGACGTTCATCCGTACGTTCGTTTTAACGACGGTTTTCGCCCGTTAGTTACAGCTAACGGACACTCGTTCGTTAGTCTGTTCGTGAGTTTTCTTTTATCGGATTTATGCTGCGATTTTTCTGATCGCGATTTCTGATCCGATCTTAGTTTATGTTTATCTTTTCGCTCGTTAGTCGGAATCAGGCGATTCAAGCGCCTAGAGTTTCGTTCCGAAACCCTCTTTCCGTTTAGCCAACTCAAACAAGTTTTTGCTACTGTAAAATTTGACCTAGTTTCAGATTAGTAAACGAAGCTTCTTTCTTTCGCCGTTTGAGTTTCGTTGCTTCGTTTGATTTGATTCTTTTTGCGAACCGGAGTTCTTAAGTTGAAACTTCTGGTCAACCCTCCTTTATTTGAGTTTTGCTTGTGCATCGTTGCTTGTTTCTTATGTATGCTATTGTTTGCTTGCGATAGAACACCCGGAGTGCGAAGCATGCTACTACGAGTCCCTAGGTTTCACAGATCGTCAGCAAGGCAAGTAACACTTTGATCATACCCCTTTATCACCCAGTTTTTATGCATTAGTTCCAATCCTCAAACATTGCATGATTAGGATGTCATTAACTTGTGGGTTGGGAAGTAGTTGATGAGGTAGAACCTATTGCCCTGTTACATTCAAACCCTTGGGAGTTACTCTACGCGTTGCGTATACTACTATGCCATGCTATGCTCGTAGACGTGGTTTGGGTTTGAGTGAAATCCATGACAGATGTGAGCTTGTTAATTAATGGTTCAACTTAAGGTGGCAACTTAATCAAACAACTGGGTGGATTGAGGCACCTGGAGTACCCAGTGTTTCCTGTATTTTGTTGGAAATCCCGGAGTACCCGTGTGATCTTCCTATGGACCGCCACCCAGGCTCAAAGGGAACTGAGATGATTCATGCTAGAAACTTCCATGTGCAGCCACAAGCTATTATGTGCTCTAGCATAGTTGAGTAAGTTATGTGAAGCTCTTGAAGAGGCAGATCAGCAGGTAGTGGGATGCAGGTTTGGTATGGTCTGTCCGGAGTAGAGAGTTAATGTTTCTGAAAGACTGTGTCTCGGTCATCCGTTTCTCAAACACCTTGTAGTGTGAGAAATCCAACGAAGGCGATCGAGTCTTGTGGGGAAAAGTGCGCAAACCTCTGCAGAGTGTACAATCTAATCATGGTTAGCCGTGTCCCCGGTTATGGACAATTCTTGAGTATCTAGTACTTGGGTTATCACAAGTATCTCATCATGTTTAACTAATATTGTTGGGTTGTTAATCACTTTAATTGGGATTGAGTTGGAGGAACCTTCTCAATGTTGTTCAACCACCATGATAGTTAAATTAAAATTGATTCCTTTGTTGTAGGGAAAATTTGGCTTTTTCGCAAAACTGTAACGATAGAGTTTTCCACCAGCCAAATATGCATGTAGTGATAGCATTATTCTGTTCTTACTCTACTATGTTACTTTGCCAGCATATTCCATGTGTTGACCCGTTTTCGGGCTGCAACGTATTATGTTGCAGACTTTTCAGACGAGGAGTAAGGTTCGTTAGGTCGTTGTCGTGCAGCTCAGCTATGCCGTTGGAGTTGATGGACTCACTTTATCTTCCAAGCCTTCCGTTGTTATCGTATTAGATGGCCTTAAGCCATATTACTGTAATGAGTTTTCTCTTGAGACATTTGATGTAATAAGTGTGTGATTGCTACTCTGTTATAAATCCTTCGAGTACTGTGTGTGTCAGCATTACCGATCCAGGGATGACACTGAAGCATAGAGACTTGACCATCTGAGGTCGGGTCGCTACAACATTTGAGGATTCTAAGATATTTAGTTCATACCGCAGCTTGCAAAACCTTTTCTCATCCAAGGGCTTTGTGAAGATATCCGTCAATTGATCTTCAGTGTTGATGTGTATGATATCAATGTCTTCCTCAACACATGATCCCTGAGAAAATGACGATGGATTTGAATGTGCTTTGTCTTCGAGTGTTGAACTGGATTGTGAGCAATCTTGATGGCACTCTCATTTTCGCAGTAGAGTGGAACATGATTCACGTTGATGCCATAGTCCTTGAGAGTTTGCTTCATCTAGAGAAGCTAAGTGCAGCAAGATCCAGCAGCAATGTATTCAGATTCAGTAGTGGAGATTGATACATAGTTCTGCTTCTTTAAAGATCAATAGACAAGAGATCATCCACGAAAGAGATATGTTCCTGATGTGGACTTGCGATCAACCTTTTCACCAGCATAATCAACATCTGAGAATCCAACTAGATCAAACTCTGAGCCCTTTGGATACCATAATCCTAGTGTTTGGGTGTGAGCCAAATATCGAAGAATTCGCTTCACTGCTAGGTAATGGCGATTCCTTTGGTGCCGCTTGGAATCGGGCACACATGCAAACCCTAAGCATTATATCAGTCCTAGATGCACATAAGTACAGTAAAGAACCAATCATGGAGCAGTATACCTTTTGATCAAACTCTTTACCATTGTCGTCGGGGCCCAATTGGCCTTTGGTTGGCATTGGCGTCGTGTACCCTTTGTAGTCTTGCATTCCAAACTTCTTCAGGCAATCTTTGAGGTACTTCTCTTGTGATATGAAGATGCCATTTCTCTGCTGACGGATTTGAAGAGCAAGGAAGAACTTCAGCTCACCCATCATGGACATTTGATATTGCTCTTGCATCATATGCCCAAACTCATCACTGTATCTCTTGTCAGTGCAGCCAAAGATAATGTCATCCACATAGATTTGGCATACAAACAGTTCACCGTCATATGTCTTTGTGAAGAGAGTAGGATCTAGAGAACCAGATTTGAATCTTTTGCTCTTCAAGAAGTCTTTGAGTGTGTCATATCAAGCGCGAGGTGCGTGTTTGAGGCCATACAGTGCCTTGTTGAGCTTGTACACCATGTCAGTTCTCTTTGGGTCTTCAAAACCAGGTGGTTGTGTGACATACACTTCTTCTTCTTCAATTTTGACGTTGAGGAAGGCACTCTTTACATCTATTTTATACAGAAGAATGTTGTTGTGGTTAGCATAGGCTAAGAATATACTAATGGCTTCAAGCCTAGCTACAGGAGCAAAGGTTTCATCAAAGTCAATCCCTTCCAGTTGTGTGTAACCTTGAGCAACGAGATGAGCCTTGTTTCTGACAACTTGACCATGCTCATCATGTTTGTTGCGATAGATCCATTGTGTACCAATGATATTGTGCCTACGAGGATCAGGATGCTTAACCAGCTCCCATACACTGTTCAGCTCAAACTATTGAAGCTCTTCTTGCATAGCTTGAATCCATTCAGGTTCTATGAAGGCTTCATTAACTTTCTTGGGTTCGGATATGGACACAAATGCAAAGTGCGCACAAAAGTTTGCTAGCTGTGTTGCTCTTAAACGTGTGAGTGGACCAGGAGCATTGATAATATCAATTATCTTCTCAATCTAGACTTCATTTGCAACCCGAGGATGTACCGAATGAAGATTTTGCCCTTGCTAATCATTGTCTTCATGTTGAGCATTGGCTTTAGGCTGAGCATTGTCTTCATGCTGGTTAGGTGCAGAAATGACGATTTCTTCTTCATCCCGTTCCTAGATAGGTATGATTTCTCCAGTACCCATTTGCTTGATGGATTCACTTGGTGAGGCTTCATCTAGCACATTTGGCAGGTGCTCTCTTTGTGAGTCGTTAGTCTCATCGGACCTCACATCCACAGTTTCAACCACTTTATAGTGAAAGAGGATGAAGACCCTGTAGGAGTGCGAATCCTTTCCGTAGCCAAGCATAAAACCTTCATGTGCTTTCGGTGCAAATTTTGAAGCGTGATGTGGATCCTTGATCCAACACCTAGCACCAAAGACCTTGAAATAGCTGACATTTGGCTTCTTACCAGCCAGGAGCTCATATGATGTCTTCTTTAGGAACTTATGAAGATAAACTTTGTTGATGAAGTGGCAAGCAGTGTCAATGGCTTCAGGCTAGAACTTTCTTGGAGTCTTCTACTCATCAAGCATCATACATGCCATCTTAGTGAGGGTTATGTTCTTGCGCTCCACGATGCCATTCTGCTAAGGTGTGTACGGAGCAGAGAACTCATGTGTGATGCCCAATGTATCAAGATAAGTGTTGAGGTCGGTGTTCTTGAATTTTGTGTCGTTCTCACTTCTGATGTGCTTGATCTTGATGCCATAGTTGGTCATGGCACTATTGGCAAAGCGTCTGAAGACATCCCGCACTTCATTCCTGTAGAGAATTAAGTGCACCCATGTGTATCTTGAATACTCATCAATGATAACAAAGCCATAAAGACATGCATTTGTAGTGAGGGTAGAGTAATGAGTAGGGCCAAATAAGTCCATGTGAAGCAACTCGAAGGGACGAGTTTTAGTCATGATTGTTTTCAAGGGATGCTTCGCCCTAGTCATCTTCCTAGCTTCACAAGCACCACATAGATGATCCTTATTGAACTTGACGCCCTCAATGCCAATGATATGCTTCCGTAAGTGCATCTAGTGCCACCCCTAGTTGGTTTTGTAGTATTGACAACAAACTTGGTTGAGGGGCTAATGTGTTTGTGAGAATTGCAGGATAACACATGTAGTAGTCCCTTATTGATTTGGTTTACCTACCAAATATGACGCCTAAAATGTGTGAAGACATTGGAGACAATGGTGGTTTGTGAAGATATTCACAATGAAGATTATGACATGAGAAGACATTCATGTGAAGACTATGGAGTGCGAAGACATAGTTGTTTCATAGTTTCCTTTTCTTCTTTGTTGAGTCATAGGAACCACCGTACTGTTATGTGGTGTCCAAGTGAACAAAGTCAGAGTGACTGAAGTGATGCTCAACCAAAATCCTATGTCTTCGAGCGAAGACAACGAGAGCAAATCTTATCCAGAGCTAGATGAGTCAGCTTTACTTGTAGCCCAAGTCAAGCTACCGCGTGTGTTTGAAATCCGGCCGTTAGACACGTGTCGGTTCCTTAGCGACCCAGGGTCATTTCAGACAAATCAGGTCAGGTTGCCTCCTGGCTATAAATAGCCCACCCCCTACACCATAAATTGGTGGCTGCTCAGAGTTAGTGCACGGCTTTTGTCATTTGAGAGCAACCAACCTCCGAAGCGTTTGAGAGAGAGAGAGAGATCCTTGCAAGGACAAAGCCCAAAACACCTAGAGCCAAAGCGTTTTATGCATCACTAAAGTCTTTCTGTCAACGTGACCTAAAGACTTGTTACACTTGAGGATTGTGAATCCTCCAACCGGTTAGGGTCGCGTTCTGAGCATCCAAGAGCCATTGTGGATTGCCAGTGAACAAAGTCTGTGAAGGTTTGGAAGTCTACCTTGAAGAATTACCACAGAGATTGGGCGAGGACTGGGTTTCCATAGCTCAAGGTGAAAGGATCGAGAAGAAGTGTCTAGAGGGGGTGAATAAACTCTTAGCAATAAAAGTTGCAGTTTTCAATTTCTTTAGGTTGAAGTGGAGTTTTAGCACAAGTTCACACATTTATAATACATATCAAGCAAGCATGACAAGAGTATATGTGCAGCAAAAAGTAAAGCATGCAAGTTGCAAGAATGTGAAGGGATGGGATTTGGAGTGTGCAAATGCAATGTAGACACGGAGATTTTTGGCGTGGTTCCGATAGGTGGTGCTATCGTACATCCACGTTGATGGAGACTTCAACCCACGAAGGGTAACGGTTGCGCGAGTCCACGGAGGGCTCCACCCACGAAGGGTCCACGAAGAAGCAACCTTCTCTATCCCACCATGGCCGTCGCCCACGAAGGACTGGCCTCACCATGGTAGATCTTCACAAATTAGGCGATCTCCTTGCCCTTACAAACTCCTTGGTTCAACTCCACAATCTTGACGGAGGCTCCCAAGTGACACCTAACCAATCTAGGAGACACCACTCTCCAAGAGGTAACAAATGGTGTGTTGATGATGAACACCTTGCTCTTGTGCTTCAAATGATAGTCTCCCCAACACTCAACTCTCTCTCATAGGATAGGATTTGGTGGAAAGATGATTTGAGTGGAAAGCAACTTGGGGAAGGCTAGAAATCAAGATTTATGTGGTTGGAATGGAGTATCTTGACCACAACACAAGTGTAGGTGGTTCTCTCTCAGAAAATGTATGTTGGAAGTGTAGGCATGTTTTGATGGCTCTCTCTCTCAGAATGAAGAGTGGGTGGAGGGGTATAAATAGCCTCCACACAAAATCTAACCATTACACACAAATTTACCAAACTCGGTGGGACCGAATCGTGAAACCCGGTCAGACCGATTTAGTTCATAATGTTACTGTTAGGATTTTCGGTGGGACCGACTTGATCAACTCGGTGGGACCGATGTGCTAGGGTTAGGGTAAAGCCTCATCTCGGTTGGAGCGATTACACAAACTTGGTGAAACCGATTTGGTAATAAGCCAAACAGAGAGTTGGCCAGGCAAACTCGGTGGGGCCGATTTCATATTTTGGTGAGACCGAAATTAATGTAATAGGCAACAGAGAGTTTGCAAGCTCATCTCGGTGAGACCTAGATCCTATCGGTGAGACCAAATTGATTAGGGTTTCTGACAGTGGCTTATGTCAAGTGAACTCAGTGGCGCCGGATAGATCAAATCGGTGGGGCCGAGTTTGACTTTTGGTTTGGGAAATATTTGGATGTGAGAAAGTAGTTGAGGGTTGTGGAGCATATCACTAAGCACTTTGAGCAAGCAAGCCATTAAGCAACACCTCACCCCCTCTTAATAGTATTGGCTTTCCTGTGGACTCAATGTGATCTTGGATCACTAAAATAGAAATGCAGAGTCTTATGCTTTGAGCTTGAGCCAATCCTTTGTCCTCAGCATCTTGAAGGGGTTCCACATCCTCTAGTCCATGCCACTCCATTGTTGAACTTATCTGAAACATACTAGGTAGAAGCATTAGTCCAACAAGAGATATGTTGACATTATTTCCCAAAATCACCCAGGGAGCACTTGTGCTTTCAAGCTCCCCCTTTTTGGTAATTGATGACAACATACATCAAAGCTTTAGATAAAAATATAGAGAATAACAAGTAAAGCTTTGGAAAGACATGTAACATGCATAGGCTCCCCCTACATGTATGCAATCATGTAAATATGGAGTATAGGAGCATGTGAATGCATAAGCATGACAGAGTAAGAAATGAGTTACATGTATCTTGGCTATATGCATCAGAGCAAATGTGAGTATAGGGAATGTACCTTCATGCTCATGAGTCCTTGCAAATAGTATGTACATCAGCAAGAATTCCTCATGCACATGAGTGTGATTCATATACTTACCTTGTGGTCTTGAGTTGTCTTAGGAAGGAATGAACCTGAGTAAACAAGGTTAGATAACACAGATACATCTACTAGCCAGAGCAAACAAAGAAACCACAAGAATACCAAGACTGGGATGACATGTAGAGAGTGAGTACTGAGTACTCTATTGGATATAGACATGTCCCTAAAGGTAAAGATGTGCAATGAATTCAAGGATTTCCTTCCCTTAGATGTCTTGCTCCCCCTAAATCTAGCATGGGATACTGGGAGAAGATAGGGAACAGAAAAACAGAGCAATGAAAAGAAACAGAGCTAATACAAATAATCACATCAAAACAACGACAAGTTAATAAACGAGGAGGCCGCCCGCTCCCCGAGTCGCTCCCGCGGGCGATTCCGGGAGCCAACCCTAGCGCCACCCCCTCCCCCTTCACCCCGGCTCCCCACCCCCGCCGCCTCCGGTGGCATCACCGGCCAAAGGCCGTGCGGCATAGGCGGCGGTGGGGTGCCTTCTTCCCGCGCCTGGAGTCTTGCGTCACGAGGCGCGGTCCTCCTCGGTGGCGGCGGCGGTCGTTGGCTCTCCCTCGTGCTCGACCCCTTCCCTTTGGCGTCCTGGCGTCCCAGCGGTCCCTCCCGCCCTCCTCACATGGCGGATCCGGGGTGGGTGTGCGGGGTTCCTGCTGGCGTCGGATCTGGGTGCCTCTGCCCAGATCCGGGAGGTGGCGGCAGCGGATGCCCTTGGGGGTGGCCGACGGCCAGGCTCAGGTGGTGGCGTGGCAGCTGGCAGCTTGACTGCTCCGTGTGGGGGCGGGGTGCTGGCCGGCTCTGGCCAGGGCGTGGCGGCGGGTATGTGTTGGAGGTGGCGGCGCATGTGTGGTGGTGTGTGGGGCGGCGCAGGTGGAGCGACCGGTGCGCTGGCCGATCTGGTGGCTGCGTGCCCAGCAGACTCAACGCCTGGAGTCCGGCGGGCGGCGCGGGATGGGCAGTGGCCTGGTGTGGCTGCTGCTCCGGCTGTGGAGGGATCCACGGTAGATTGGCATGTCGGCTGCGGCGGCGGCTGACTTGTCTCGGCGTCAGTTCGTCCGTAGGCGGGTGCGGCGGCCTTCGATGCCTCTCCCCATCGCCCACGCACCATTTCCGTCGAAGGACTGGGCTTTTCTCAGCTGTGGTACATCACCCATCTTGAGCCTGGCAGCAGGACCGCGCCTGTCTCGTGCCCGGCAACAGGACTGCGCCTGTCTCATGCCCGGCAGCAGGACCGCGTGTCTCGCGCCCAGCAGCAGGACCGCGCCTGTCTCGCGCCCGGCGGCAGGACCGCATTGGTCTCGCGCCCGGCAGCAGGACGAGCCGATGGCGGCCAGTTGGGGGCAGCTCAGGGGTGCGAAAGGTGGGGCCTTTCCACCCGTCTCTATAGGTGGAGTGCGCTGGGTAACTGGTGAGGTGGCGAAGAGGTCTTGGATGCCGGGGTGGCGGCCCTGGTGGTGGTGTCGCGGTGCTCATGGGCAAAGCCCGTGCCTTGGTGCTGCCTAGTGACCATGGTCATGTGGGTAGCATGGTCGCCGGGGTATGGCGTTTAGTGGCGGTGAGTTTGGGCCGGGGTGAAAACCTGTCCTATCTTCGGACGGACCGGCTGCGGCGAAGCTCGCTCCTTTCCTGAAGGCGTCGTCGCGGCCATCATTGCCCATCCTGTTGCTCTAGGGGAAACTCTGACTCTCGGGTCGGGCAGTGGCGATGCTCCGGTGTTGTATCCTTCCTAAAGGCACCGCCTTAGATCCCACGGTTCGTCATATGCGGCTTCATCTCTTCGCGGTGGCGTGTTCACGGTCGAGGACCCGGCTGCTCTTGTAGTTTGGGGTGGTGTTGCTGCGCTCAGCGCTTATGTATCTTGCCTTGGGTGTGTGCGTGTGTTGTGGTGGCATGTGTTTGTATTGGGTTGTTTTTGGTCAATGCTTTATATATATAAATTGGGCGAAAGCCTTTTTCGGTAATACAAATAATCAACTATGAACATGTCTTTCCCCTCTTAAAGACATGTGACTTCTCTCCTCTTGAACACCAAGCATCTGGGGTTTCTTACACTCTCCCCTGAATATTCTCTCCCCCTATAGAAATGATTAAGCTTTGATGTGATCTCTCTCCCCCTTTGACATCAATTTCCAAGAAGGGTTCTTCTGGATTTTTGTTACAAATGGGTTTGGTCCTTGAGTCACAAAGCAAAGCAGCACGTCAAATGTGATGCTGGTAGAGGACAAGAATCATTGAGTGGCGCTGGAGCAAAAAGAATGCAGGAACAGGTGGCAAGCTGTCTTTCCTGTAGTGAAATCGGTAGCACCGAGTTGTGTGCTTCGGTGGTGCCGAAAGTATTTGGTTGGACCGAAGGAAACAAACCGGTGTGATCGAGTTCATCACGGTGATAACACTTGTCACCTCAGCTCACTAGGCGGGTAAAATCTCACAAGGATTTTCAAGGAATTTGCTGAAAGATTTGCAATGAATTGGATGCAGGGAATGCAAAACAAAACAAAGAAAATAAAAATCTAGATGAAGTCACAGATGGAAGGGGAATAAACATGCAAGGGACAAATGCAAAGAACAAATGCAAAAACTCAAAGAAACACTAGAGAACTTCATCTAGAATTGGGCGGTGACTGAGTCACCTATGTTAGAGTATTTTGACTGAGGAGTCAAGTGAAAACACTTGATCATAGGTCATACTTATCGTTTAAGCTCAAAATGGGGTTACCATTTTTCGTTAAGCATTTGATGTATCACATCTTGTTGAGTTGCTTTAACCTATCACTTGAGGTTAAGCTTCTCTAAGATGGAATGACATACCTTGGGTGGTGGTGTTGATCCTAGTCATGTAGTCGAACTTGTGAGAGTTGCTCGAGGTTAATGTAGTTCATCAAGAGTCGAGAGCACCACTTGCAATTTGAGTTCATCTACCTACATGGGTTAGTTTTGCAAGGAAGAGCACTTGTGTATCCAAAATGACAATTATGAAATTCTATACATATAATTTGTCAAAGGATATGTTGAAGGGTTTCGTGCTTCCTTGTCATCGACCACCGTATTGTAGAGACTTGGTGATGTAGAGATTGCTCAAGATGTGAGAGAGTTGCAATCTCATAGATTTAGATTCATCCAAGTACCTACAAGGGTTAGATAACATGCAAGGATGCAAATATATCCAAGACATATGAATAGCATTATGAAAGAAACATCAAGGATTAGTCATAGATTCATGCCTTGCAAGTATCCAAATGGAGTTCCTACTCCAAGTTTGAAGCATCAATGATGTTCAACTCACCTCTCAAACGACAAAAGACTTTCTCATCAAGCGGTTTGGTGAATATATCCGCCAATTGCTTATCGGTACGAACATGCTTAAGATCAATGTCCCCTTTAGCAACATGATCTCGAATGAAATGATGACGAACTTCAATATGCTTAGTTCGAGAATGTTGCACAGGATTGTGAGCAATCTTAATAGCACTTTCATTGTCACAAAGCAATGGGACATGTTTCACATTGATCCCATAATCTTTAAGAGTTTGGGTCATCCAAAGTAATTGAGGGCAACATGAACCGGTGGCAATGTATTCAGCTTGGGCGGTGGATAAGGATGCCGAGTTTTGTTTCTTGGAAGACCAAGACACAAGAGATCTACCAAGAAATTGACAAGTACCCGAAGTGGGCTTTCTATCAACCTTGTCTCCGGCATAGTCCGAGTCGGAATAGCCAACAAGATCAAAAGAGGACCTCTTAGGATACAAAATGCCAAAATTTGGTGTATGTATTAAGTATCTCACTATCCTTTTCACAGCCTTAAGATGACATTCTTTGGCCGCTTGATATCGTGCACACATGCACACACTTAGCATAATATCTGGACGAGAGGCACATAGATATAATAATGAACCGATCATAGAGCGTTAAACCTTTTGATAAACCGGTTCACCGTCCTTAGTCAAGTCAAGATGTCCACTAGTAGGCATGTGTGTATTCATACCTTTGCATTCTTGCATATTGAACTTCTTGAATAAGTCCTTGGTGTACTTTGTTTGAGAAACAAAGGTACCTTCCTTAGTTTGCTTGATTTGCAAACCAAGAAAGAATTTGAGTTCACTCATCATAGACATCTCAAACTTCTCCGACATAAGCTTTCCAAACTTCTCACTAAAATGAGGGTTAGTCTAACCAAATATAATATCATTAACATAAATTTGGCACACAAATAGTTCTCCATTAACACCTTTTACTGAAAAGAGTAGAATCTATTTTTTCAATTTCAAAGCCTTTTTCAATAAGGAACTTGGTCAAGCATTTATACCATGCTCTAGGGGCTTGTTTAAGACCATAAAGAGCTTTGTGAAGTTTGTAAACATGATTAGGTTTCTTAGGATTGACAAAGCCGGGAGGTTGCTTAACATAAACTTCCTCCTCAATTTCACCATTTAGAAAAACACTTTTAATGTCCATTTGGTACAAGGTGATATCATGGTGATTAGCATAAGCAAGTGAAATGTGAATGGACTCAAGTCTATCAACGGGGGCATATGTCTCACCATAGTCCATACCTTCGACTTGAGTGTAGCCTTGGGCGACTAGACGAGCTTTGTTGCGGACGATTTGTCCGTCTTCATCTTGCTTGTTGCGAAACACCCGTTTGGTACCAATGATGTTGTGGTTGTTGTCGGGCTTCTCGACCAATGTCCACACTTGATTTCTCTCAAAGTTATGTAGCTCTTCATGCATGGCATTTATCCAATCCGTATCTTCCAATGCTTCTTCAACCTTCATAGGTTCAATGCTAGAGATGAATGAATAATGTTCACAAAAGTTAGCCAAACGAGTTTTAGAGCGAGTGATTCTCCTGGTTTGAATATCGTTGAAGATTTGTTCGACGGGATGATCTCTTGAGACTCTTGCTCGAATTCGTGAAAGCTTTTGCTTGGGTCGGGGTGGAACATCTTCTTCATCATCTTGTCCTTCTTCTTGGCCTTCTTCGTTATTGGCGTTGTCGTTTTATTGTCTTGGTGGAGAAGGGGGTTGACGAGGTTCATCTTGATGTACTTACTCGTTCTCTTCATCTTGGTGCGTCCCACTTGTGGATGCTTCCATGTCGACTCTTGGTTCACCTTGTTGTGAGGTGGAAGCCTCCACTTGGATGGACGAGGTACTCTCCTTTACCTCCGTTGGATGAATCTTGCCGATAGACAAGTCTTGGATTGCTTCCGAAGGGTCTTTGTCTCCTACATCAATTGGCAATTGCTCTACTTGCGAGCCATTAGATTCATCAAACTTCACACCTACCGTCTCTTCAACCTTTCGGGTGAAATTGTTGTAGACATGATAAGTGTGAGAGTTTGAGCCATAACCAAGTAGGAAACCTTCATGCGATTTAGGAGCAAATTTACAACGACAATGCTTATCAAGAATGTAGCACTTTGAGCCGAATACTCGAAAGTATCCAACTTGGGGTTTGTTACCGGTGTGGAGCTCGTATGTCGTCTTGCCGAGTAGCTTGTGAAGATACAAGCGATTTGTTGCATGACAACCTGTCTCAACCGCTTCCGCCAAAAAGTGTTTTGGAGTCTTGTACTCATCAAGCATCGTTCTTGCCATCTCAATAAGAGTCCGGTTCTTCCTCTCAACAACTCCATTTTGTTGAGGCGTGTACGTAGCGGAGAACTCATGTGAAATCCCTTCTTTGTCAAGGAAAGTATCCACATTTGCGTTCTTGAACTCCATTCCTTTGTCGCTTCGAACCTTCTTGATCTTCAATTCAAATTGATTTTGGGCCTTCCTAGCGAAGTTTTTGAAGATCTTTTGGACCTGCGATTTATCATCAAGAAAGAACATCAACGTAAATCTTGAAAAATCATCGAGTTTGACTAGACCAAATGAGTTACCACCGAGACTCTTGTAGGCATTGGGACCAAAGAGATCCATGTGAAGTAGCTCAAGAAGTCTTCTCGAGGTCATGATGTTCTTCACGGGGTGACTTCTTCCAACTTGTTTTCCCGCTTGCCAAGCACTACAAAGTCTATCCTTGTAAAATATAACATCTTTTACTCCAAGGATATGATCACCTTTAATAAGCTTATCAAGATTTCACATGCCCACAAGGCCTAGCCTTCTATGCCACAACCATCCTTTAGAAGATTTAGCAATTAAGCAAGTTCTAGGTTGAGCTTTTCTAGCGAAATCAAAAATGTAAAGATCACCTCTACGTATACCAGTAAAGACCATTTTATGATTATCTCTACGAAACACTTGGCAATCTACTTCAGTAAATAGGATGTTGAAACCAAAGTCAGCAAGTCTAGATACGGAAACTAAATTGTAGCCAAGCGATTCAACGATCATAAAATTTTGTATGGAGCTATAATGTGGGATGGCCACCTTACCAAGGACAACCACCTTACCCTTTGAGTTATCACCGATAGTGAGATACTTTCGAGGGCCGTCATTTTCAGCAAGCTCACGAAACATATCTTTGTCTCCAGTCATATGATCAGTACATCCACTATCAAGGACTCTTTCATTTCCTCCGGCCATCTAGCCGCGAAGATTACCCATAAGACCAAAGTGTCTCATTGCATCATCAAGATCATAGTCACTATCATCCTCCTCATCATAGTATCCATGTTCAACATCGCCATGTGGTGGATCAATTCCTAGAGAGAGTGATTCATTAGAAGTATGACCGTAACAATGTTCATCTCTATGAATTCTAACGACTTCAGAAATGATATTGCTAATAATTCCAACATCTCCTTCGGCACACATGAGATCACGAAGCTCAAATGGACAATCATCAAACTTAGGATCACTAGTGCTCATCTTACTCAAGGCAATAGACTTATGGAGAATTTCGTCTAGATTTTTCAAGGAATAATTTGGGAATCGTTCCTCAAGAAATCTCCATATAGTGTAGGCACACTTAAGAGTAGGTAAGCTAGCAATTAAATTTTTGGACAATCCTCTAATGATAAGATTGATAGTTCTAATATTGTGAATCATGTCAAGATCCTCATCGGGTGTGGGATGCAGAGGGTCAGTATGAGGTGCACAAGGGCAAGTAATGTACTTGTTGAAATGATATTCATTGAAAATCTCAAGCATCTCATTTTCCCACTCATGGAAGAACTCTCCATCAAGAATAGGCACTCTATGTCTAAGACTCCCCAATGTAGACTCATCCATCTTCCTCCAAAGGTGTTTAAACCAAAGCAATGGAGACCAATGCTCTGATACCAATTGGAAGGATCAAGAAGAAGTGTCTAGAGGGGGGTGAATAGACACTTAGCAATAAAAGTTGCAGTTTTTAATTTCTTTAGGTTGAAGTGGAGTTTTATCACAAGTTCACACATTTATAATACATATCAAGCAAGCATGACAAGAGTATATGTGCAGCAAAAAGTAAAGCATGCAAGTTGCAAGAATGTAAATGGATGGGATTTGGAGTGTGCAAATGCAATGTAGACACAGAGATTTTTGGCGTGGTTCCGATAGGTGGTGCTATCGTACATCCACGTTGATGGAGACTTCAACCCACGAAGGGTAACGCTTGCACGAATCCACGGAGGGCTCCACCCATGAAGGGTCCACGAAGAAGCAACCTTGTCTATCTCACCATGGCCGTCGCCCACGAAGGACTTGCCTCACTATGGTAGATCTTCATGAAGTAGGCGATCTCCTTGCCCTTACAAACTCCTTGGGTCAACTCCACAATCATGACGAAGGCTCCCAAGTGACACCTAACCAATATAGGAGACACCACTCTCCAAGAGGTAACAAATGGTGTGTTGATGATGAACTCCTTGCTCTTGTGCTTCAAATGGTAGTCTACCCAACACTCAACTCTCTCTCATGGGATAGGATTTGGTGGAAAGATGATTTGAGTGGAAAGCAACTTGGGGAAGGCTAGAAATCAAGATTTATGTGGGTGGAATGGAATATCTTGACCTCAACACAAGTGTAGGTGGTTCTCTCTTAGAAAATGTATGTTGGAAGTGTAGGCATGTTCTGATGGCTCTCTCTCTCAGAATAAAGAGTGGGTGGAGGGGTATAAATAGCCTCCACACAAAATCTAACCATTACACACAATTTACCAAACTCGGTGGGACCGAATCGTGAAACTCGGCCAGACCGATTTAGTTCATAATGTGACCGTTAGGATTTTTTGTGGGACCGACTTGATCAACTCAATGGGACCGATGTGCTAGGGTTAGGGTAAAGCCTCATCTCAGTTGGACCAATTACACAAACTCGGTGAAACCGATTTTGGTAATAAGCCAAACAGGGAGTTGGCCAGGCAAACTCGGTGGGGCCAATTTCATATTTCGGTGAGACTGAAATTAATGTAATAGGCAACAGAGAGTTTGCAAGCCCATCTCGGTGAGACCGAGATCCTATCGGTGAGACCAAATTGATTAGGGTTTCTGGTGGTGGTTTATGTAAGGTGAACTCGGTGGCGCTGGATAGATCAAATCGGTGGGGCTGAGTTTGACTTTTGGTTTGGGACATATTTGGATGTGAGAAAGTAGTTGAGGGTTGTGGAGGACATCACTAAGCACTTTGAGCAAGCAAGCCATTAAGCAACACCTCACCCCCTCTTAATAGTATTGGCTTTCCTATGGACTCAATGTGATCTTGGATCACTAAAATAGAAATGCAGAGTCTTGTGCTTTGAGCTTGAGCCAATCCTTTGTCCTCAACATCTTGAAGGGGTTCCACATCCTCTAGTCCATGCCACTCCATTGTTGAACTTATCTGAAACATACTAGGTAGAAGCATTAGTCCAACAAGAGATATGTTGACATTAATTACCATAATCACCCAGGGAGCACTTGTGCTTTCACAAGGGGAATAAGGTGAAGACGCGGTCTTTTGAGTTAAATCTCAGCCTCCCTAACCAGACATACAGTTGTCACAGCAACTGGAACTGGTCTACCAAATCCTTGTCTTCACCAAGCAACTTGTTCTATCCTTCACTTCCCTCTATTTTACAGTTTGTCTTCGTGAAGTTATTGCATGCTTGTCTGATGTGATTGACTTCACTGAGTGAGGACTGCTTACTGTTTGGCTTCATACAATTTTCCATCTTGATCCATACTACCTAGCTGCTAATAGTCTTCGTGCTTTCACTTCATTGCTTACTTGGATATGGCTTGTCTAGTGTAGTCATCCTTCTGCTGCATATCAATAGGTTCATTTCTATTGTTTGTCTTCAAGGACCTCATGTTTTGAAGACTTTCATAAACTCGCCTATTCACCCCCCCTCAAGTCGATAACTAGCACTTTCAATTGGTATCAGAGCAAGCTGCTCCCTTGTTTTGTGTGATTCGGTTTAACCACCTGGAGTTTTAGCTATGTTGACTGCTGGGATAATCAAGGTCTCCGCCGCGTGCCCAGTCTTCGATGGCACTGATTACCCCTACTGGAAAAATAAGATGCGCATGCATCTTGAAGCCATTAATGTCGACCTTTGGTATGTCATCAAGAATGGTGTTCCCAAGGTCGGTGATGGTGTCACCACTACTGATATCAAGAGGTTCATTCAACTGGATTCGACTGCCAAGAGCATCACCTGTGGTCATCTAACCAAGGGATAGTACGGCGGTGTGAGTGCACTAGAAACTGCAAAACTAGTCTGGGACTGGCTCTCCAAGGTCAATGAAGGTGTCTCAACTCAGAGATATTCAAGGATTGATGTTCTTCGCAACCTTTTCAAATGCTTAAAGAGAGATAACAATGAGAATGTCCATCTCACATTTGATCGCCTCACTGATATCACAAATGAGCTTCGAGCACTTGGCACCACTGAGATCACCAAGCACGAAATCGTCAAGAAGCTCCTGAGATCACTTGACAGCTCAATCGTCACCCTGGCCCTAATGATACAAGAACTTCCTGACTTCAAGACTCTCGATCCGTCTGACATACTTGAGAGGCTCAACACACATGAGTTCTAGTTATCTGAGAAGAGAGATATATATGGCCCCAACTATGGCCGAACCCGGGCTTTGAAGGCAAAGGTTGTGTTCTCATCTGAAGAAGAATCTAACTGCACCTCTAGGGATCCCGAAGACATTGGAAAGGAGCTAGCTATGCTCGTGAAGAAGTTCCAGAAGTTCCCCAAAAAGAAAGGTTTTAGAAAGTCTTCAAGATCCAGCTCAAGAAATGATGAAGCTTCCACTACTGACTACAAGAAGAGAACATGCCACAAATGCAAGAAACCCGGTCACTACATCTCGAAGTGTCCTCAATGGGACAATGAAACCAAGAAGAAGGAGACGAAGAAGAAGAAGAAGAAGAAGAAGAAGAAGAAGAAGAAGAAGAAGAAGAAGAGCAAGGAATGTGATTTTGTTGACAAGAAGAAGAAGAAATCCTCAAAGTCTTCTTGAAGGTCTTCATCTCACAAGAAAAGCTCATCCAGCAAGGCTCGTGCATTTGTTGGCAAGGAGATGGATTCAGAGGAGGAGTCTGCTTCTGAGGAAGCAGAGATAGAGTCGGAGGAGGAGTCCGATTCAGGCATGGCAAGCCTAGCTCTAGCTTCAGCTTATGTCGCCAAGTCCATCTTCAACACTGATGACAATGGCCTCGTCGTGGATGCCGATGCTGATGATGAGGATGACTCTACTCCTACCTACTGCTTCATGGCACATGGTGCCAAGTAAACTCACACGATGCTTACTTTCAAACATCCAGTGAAGATGACTCTGAATGTGAATCTAAATCTAGCTACAAAAAACTTGCTAAAACTGCAATGGAACAACAAAAATGCTACGGAACGCATTTGTCGGCGTTCTGGGAATGGGGGTCCCCAGACTTGCCTGCTTGCGGCCCATGGCGTGGCTGTGCTGGCAGGTCTGTGCGGCCCATCATCATCACCAAGGCATTCAAGACCCTCGCGAGGGGCCAAGCCTCGTGAGGCGAACGATGCAAGACCTCCTCAAGAGCGGCCTCACCAGGCTGCCTCGCGAGGAGCGGAGATATCAAGGCAGGGCGAACCTCGCGAGGCTCACATGACGTGAGCCATGACGATCGACACCAGGCTAGCGCCAGGCGGGCGCCAGCGCGCGCAGCGTCCTTGTTTCCTCTTTGGTGCTAAGGAGGCAAGCGCAAGCGCGGAGTACCGAGGCATCAGGCAAAGGTTTCCATATTGGTGCAACGAGACCGAGACCAGAAGGACGGCAGGATGAAGGTCACCATGGAGCCCAGGACGGCGTTACCACCAGAACCTTTGGCAGGCAAAGACCACCTTTTGTCAGGATAGCTTGTACTAGTTGTCCCCTTTCAAAATGGGCCGCCATTGTTGGCTCCCTTCCCGCTCAGTATTTGGGAAGAGGACCAGGGCTTATATAAGTAGAACTATCCACCACCGTAGGGGGATTGAGAGGCATCTCACCCTAACCCTTAGTGCACCAAGCACAAGAACACCTCAACCTCAGGACGATGTTCTCCCCCTTGTATTGTTCTTCATCCGCCCAAGAGGCAATCCACCACCACCACACTAGAGTAGGGTATTACACCACAACGGTGGCCTGAACCAGTATAAATCTTGTGTCTTTCTGTGTTGTGAGTTCATCGAGTTCGTCTACGAGACCTTAGCGAGCTAGGGCGTAGATCGACAGGAGGGAAAGAACTTCGCGCGCACCCCAGAGTTCGAACCTCAAGGGTCTACCGGAACCCGTGATCCGACATTAGGCGCGCCAGGTAGAGGTGCGCCGTAGCTTCCCTTCCGTCGGTCGGTGCTCCGTCACTCCGTCGTCTCCATGGCAGATGCTCACCGCGCTCGAGCTGAATGCCGGGCTGTCCTCACTGCCCGCATTGCTCAGACGGCTACCATCGTGAGCCACCTCGTCGTTCTCCGTCGCCTGCCGCCAATGCCACAACTGGCCCGGTGGGGAATGAGCAGTAAGCATCCTCACTGCACCCATCGGTGCGGCAGGACGGCCGCACCGCCACCCCATCGCTGACCCTGGCCGGTTCCTCGTCCCATGCACGTCGCGCTCCCATGGACGCGCAGGCTGCGCTCCTCATGGTGAATGAGCTCCTGCGCTACCGTCCAATCGACGACCTCTACGAGGACTGGCTCGACCGCGTCGTCGAGCTCGTCCGCGCCTCAGGGGGCTCCCCGGCGCCATCCCCCTCTCTGCCTCGCCCTCCTCTAGCCACAGGCGACGCGGCTCGTGGAGCGCCTCCACCACCTCTACCCCAGGACGGTGCCCTAGCGCCAAGGCGCGCGGCCCCACGGCGCGATCCACCACGCCCAATGCCCGCGCGCGAAGAGAGAAACTGCCAAGAGATTCCGCGGCCGCAAGAAGCTGCACCTGCGCTCGCCGCGCCGCCTTGCCAAGCCCGCGCGCTACCCACAGTGGCGGCGCGCGGGCCTCATCAAGTCCAAGCTCCACCTCCGAGACGGGCCCCGACAACCACGGCCAGCTGCCGCGCCTTCACTCCCGAGATGCGTAGCGTCGCCTGGCCGGGCAAGTTCAAGCCGGATCTACCTCCTCGCTACGACGGCACCCCCGATCCCGTGGAGTTCCTGCAGCTCTACGAGCTGAGCATTGAAGCGGCCAACGGCGACAAGAAAGTCATGGCGCACTGGTTTCCTATGGCTCTCAAGGATGGTGCCCGCTCCTGGCTCCTGAACCTGCCGCATGGCTCAATCTCCTCCTGGGACGAGATGCGCGACTGCTTCATCGCCAACTTCCAGGGCATTCGTGGCTGCTCGCCGGCCGCGGGTGACCTGCGCCGCATCAAGCAACCACTGGGAGAGACCCTGCAGAAGTACAACCAACGCTTCAACAACACTTGCCTCAAGATCCCCAAGGTTACGGACGAGGCCATCATCTCTGCGTTCTCTGACGGCGTCCGCAATGTCAAGATGAAAGAGGAGCTCGCTATTCACGAGGACCTAAGCACATCTCAGGAGCTGTTCAACCTGGCGACCAAGTGTGCAAGGGTGAGGAGGGGCGCCTTTCCCTCCTCGAGCTACCAGCTGCAGGCGCAGAGGAGAAGAAGGCCAAAGCCAAGGATGTGAACTCAAAGAAGCAATCGTGCTCGCAGCAGAGCCGGACACCAAGCGAGGCAGAGACCAGCCCGAGTCGTCTAAGAACAGCCGACCATTCTGCGCTTTCCAGAACCTAAACACCCACAACACCAGTGACTGTCAAGAACTCAGAGCCATTCGCGAAGGATGCTTCGGTCGACGCCCCGAGCGCAGCGACCAGGCCTACGGCCGAGGAGGAGGACGTGGAGGCGGACGCTGGGACGACCACAGTCCACGCCAGGAGTGACGCGACAGGCCTCGCGAGGACCGCTGGCAGGATCATCCTCGCGAGGGCGCCTGGAGGGACCAGCCTCATGAGGATCTCCCACAGGGCAACGTCAGTCTTCCCCCGCTGCAGCCACCGCCAAGAAGGAATGACGACCACCATCAAGACGAGGGGGCTGGGGGCTTCCAGGAGCCGCGCGCAGTCGCTTGCATCTTGGGCAGCGCAAAGGCCCCAGCCTCGGAGCGTAGCTTCAAACAGTTCGCTCGTGAGATGAATGCAGTCCTCCCCAAGCTCGAGGCCACGCGCCCGCTCAGGTGGTCCCAGTGTGCCATCACATTCAGCTCGGCAGATCAACTCAAATGCGCAGCCACCGTTGGCGCCCTCCCGATGCTTTGTTCACCAGTCATCAACAACATGCAAGTTACCAAGACCCTCAGTGACGGCGGCGCATGGGCTCAACGTCCTGTCTGTCGACACGTTCGACAACCTCCAAGTGCCATATGAGCATCTTCACCCTACCAAGCCTTTCTCAGGAGTGACCGATGGTTCCACAATGCTGATAGGGCAGGTCCGCCTCCCTATCACCTTTGGGGAACGCAAGAACTACCGCACCGAGCTCATCGACTTCGGCGTCGCGCACATCCATCTGCCATACAATGCCATCCTCGGATATCCAGCCCTGGCCAAGTTCATGGCGGTGACACACCACGGTTACAATGTCCTGAAGATGCCAGGAAGCGGCGGAATCATCATGGTCCCGTGCGAAGAGAGGGATGCGGTGTGCTCTCTCGAGCGCGCCTTCCAAGCTGCCACAATTGACGACCCCAAGAGCGAGGATCCTCCTGAGGCCACCCCCAAGAATAAGAAGCAGTTGCGCCGTGCTGGACCTCAGGAGGGTGCCGTCGCGGCTAGAACCTCATCAGGATCGGCGCCCGCTCCAGGGGCGCCTCCCTCCATCGCATAGGAAGGTGCACCCAGCGCCCTCCTCGGGCAGGGCCCGGGGGCTCTCTTTTGGAGGGCCTCAGACCTTGCCAACATCGCGAGGGAGGCTCTCAGGCACCACTTGGAGGCGTGCTTCGCGACACGTTTCCCTCTGGACAACACAGGGCAAGGAGCACCCACCGCTCAGGAGTTCATCACCAAAACCACTCAGGAACTGCAAGACGCAAGGGCCATGTGCGGCGACCGCCGCTCACAAGGCGCAGCTCCACATCCAGGCGATGATGCCGGGCTGCGCGTCTGCGTCGACATAATACGGCTCAACAGGGCCGCATCTCATGAGCTTTTTTTGGCCTTCGCGCGTGGGCCGTTGCGAAGGTCCACCACACAGCTACGTTCGCATGCCCTTGGGCTTGCCAAGCGTGTCGTCAGCTTATCAGTGCAACCTGTAGCGTGTCCTAGCATCTCATGAGGCCAGGCACCACACCGTCCTGGCGGAGATGGAGACGGTCCTCAGGGAACCACCTAAGCCCCAAAGCCTCCCGAGGCTCAGGACCCCGGTGGCTTGTGAGGAACGACCCCTGTGTCGCGTGCCTTCAGCTGCACCAACTCTCCTTCATCGACAGAATCAGGTGACATTTTCCAAGTTCGTTTAGCTGGGAGCACCCCTTGGGCTGCATTATTCCTAGGCCGCGTGGGTCCATCCCTGTGGCATGTATCTCTTTTGCTCATGCCGTTAGTTTACCCTGTTGGGGCCGCCCCTCGGGCTGCATCATCCACAAGCTGCTTGGGCCTGACTGGTGGCATGTATCTTTACGCATTTACCCAAGCTGATTTGCCTTCCATGCTTGATCTGCCCTATTACCACCTGCCACGGGTCCGCCCCTCTACCATGCAATTCGCTCGCTCGTTAAAAGGGGGGCTCCTGAGCATCGCGACTCAGGAGCTCTTACTGGCTCTCCAGCCATCACCCCCTGGCCTTGACCACGGCATCGTGAGCTGGCATACCAGCGGCGGCTGAGCTCGCTTGGGGGCCGGGACCTGAGGACGTAGAGCGCTTGCACCTAACCATCTCGCAAGAACGCACAACTATCAAGGATTCAAGACTAGGCGCAACCCACCTTGAGGTAGGGCCTCGTGAGTCTCGCGCTGGCTCACGAGTGCCTAGATACACCTCGCAGCCCTGCCGTGCAAGCCACGTGTCAGGGCGGGGCTGTACACGCCCCGGGGGCTCCTCCCGGAGGGGGGGGGCCTCCCGCGCACAAGTGGAAGCACCATGCTCCGCGCTGGCCGTCGAAACTGCCGAGGAGCGTCTATGCCCGTGCACAAGCGGAAGCACTATGCTCCACGCTGGTGATAAACAACTGAGGGCGACTCCACGGTTGTACCAACCTCAGGGAGCCCCAGAGATCAGCGTCCGGCCTCACTGCAACGCCTCCCCTTGGGAGAGCCGCGCGAGGGGGCTGGACACGGGGGCTGCGCTCGGGTCACGCCCAAGCGTACGCCACCCAACCAGGCCTCCCGGGCTAGGGGGCTATGCTCGAGCCACGCCCAAGCACAAGCCGCTCAAATAGGTCTCCTGGACCTGGTCGTCACATGCCCCTCCCGAGGCCTCGGCGAGGGCAGGTATGGAAATTGTTTGCGCGTCAAGGGGGACTCCTGAGCATCGCGACTCAAGAGCCTAACTGGTCATGTAGCCCCTCACTCCTTGGTCCGTCCTGGTCTCCGGTCGGCCCAATGGCGGTTGAGGTATGCGCGGGGCCGGGCTCTGCCAACATAGAGCATTAATCTATCCTCGCGTACTCTTCTTATAAGCTGTTTGCGCGTCAAGGGGGACTCCTGAGCATCGTGACTCAGGAGCCTAACTAGTCATGTAGCCTCTCACTCCTTGGTCCGTCCTAGTCTCCGGTCGGCCCAACGGCGGTTGAGGTATGCGTGGGGCCGGGCTCTGCCGACGCAGAACACAAAGCGGATAGGAAGAAAATTGCAAAATCTCGAAGCAAATACTACAAAGCATATTGTCCTCGCAATACCAAATGAATGTTTAACGCCTCCACAAGGCCTGATGCATATTACAGGAATGAAACAGGAGAGTAGCCGCAGGTCACCCCTAGACACCGCCATCGCCTGTAGAAGGTGCTCCTCCTTGAGTAACGTCGCCTGCACCTGCACCACCAGCCGCAGGATCGGCAGCATCGCTTGACAAGGGTGCGGAGGCAAAGTTGTGGAACCTCTTCAGCAGGGCTTCCACCTGACCTTGCATGGCTGCGGCGGCGGCTGCGCAGTGATCATCAGCCACAGGCTCCAGCAGCTCGTCAAGACAAGCGCTGGGGTCGCGAAGGTGCAGATGGCTGAAGACACGAGTCAATGCAGCTGAAGACAGGACACGAGCTTCTGCCTCTGCCATAGGACCGATACCATCTACAACTTCCTCGAGCGCCTTCACCAAGGAAGGGAACAGCAGGGCGGGGCCATCCTCATCGGTGGTCAGCGGCCTCTCCAAGCCGTGCTCATAGAGCGTCTTCAATGCCACGCGAGACCTCTCCTCGAGGTCGGCAAAGGCCACACGGTCTTCGGCCAGAACCCATGCCTTGGCATCAAGATCGGCCTCCCTCGCCTTCACCTCCTGATCCAGCTCTTCCAGCCGGTTGCATTCGGCGGCCTGCATCTTCCCCAACTCCCCCAGCTCAGCATCACGGTTCTTTACGGCATCCTCCTGGGCCTTCATCTTCTCCTCCTGCACCTGGCGGCTGTGTGCTTCTTCGGCGTGCCTGTCGCACAGGCTCTTCAGCTCGTCCTCCAGCTCTCTGCAGCGGTCGTGGGCGGCCTTAGGGTCCTTTAGTGCAGCTTCACGATTGGCTGCAGCATTGGCAGCGCTCTACTTCTCCTTCTCGGAAGACGCCGCGGCCTGGCTCAGTGTCGCCCGAACTACCGTGTTGGAGTGAAGCTAGCCATAGGCCAGCTCCAGGCGCCCGACCACCAGGCGCGGGTCCTCGCTCAGGAGATCTGCCTGCAACTGGGTCATCTCCAAGAGAGCATGCTCCAGGACAGCAGCAGAGGCACAAGAACCTGGGAATGGAGGCACGGCAGAACAAGGAGGCGACGCCGTTACCAGGGCCTGAAAGACTGCGGGTTCCGGAGCAGTCGGGACCCCCTCAGGCGGGCCCGACGCCGGCACCTCCGGGGCCGGCGGAGCCATGGGGGCTGACTCCTCCCGGCGATGCCCCTCTTGGCCTCGCAAAGACGACCGGGCTAGGGAGGCATGAGTGCTCGCGTCTCCTTTCTTGGCAGAAGGGAGCACGACCGCCGTATCCCCTTCCTCTTCTTCGCTGAAGACTCCAGCCTGATCGACCAGGCGAATGTCAGAAAAAAGCAAGTACAAGCAGGAACAAGACGAAGCTCGAAGCACTTACTTATCCACCGTGACATAGTCCACCCTCCGCTTGGTGAGCTTGAAGCTTGAAAGCATCGGGGCCTGAGAAGTGGGCACGCGGGCTCCGGTGGTAGAAGGCGGTGCGACAGAAGGGCCGGAGCCGGCCCCAAGCGGTACCATGTCGGAGGCAGCATCTCGGGAGACCAGCGATGATCTACCCCTTGTCAGGATAAGGGGAAGCTCCCTCACCTCCTGGCGGGCGACGACCTCGGCATCGTCTGGTAGGGCGCAGAGGATGTCGGCCTTTCTCAAGGGGGAATTCTCCCCCGTTCCCTCGGGGATCTCTTCCGAGCCCTCCTCCTCCTCTTCCTCCTCGTGGGACTCGTCAGAACACACCTCCACCGGTTTCAGCGTTGCGGAGGCCCCAGCGAGCGCTTGCGGCACCAGCCCGCGTGCGTCAAAGGTTGACCTGGAAGCCACGAATTGCTCCCAGTCCTTGCGATGGATCAAAGGAAGAAAGGCGCTCGGCGGGTACTCTTGGTTGTTCCCAACCAAGAGGTGCAGAACCGCAGTCAGCTCGTCATCAGGCAGGGCCACCAGACTCAGGCGAACATTGTCTGCTTCATCTCCAAGCTTCCACAAGGGGCGCGTGCGCGCCTGGAGTGGAGCAATGCGCAGCGTCAAGAATTCCCTCAGGAGCATAACCCCAGTCTCCTTGGCCGCCTTCGCATTGTCCGGCTTCAAATCGGTCTGCATCTGCTCCAGCACCGGCGACGCCCGCTCATCAGTAAGCTCCACACGGGGCCACCCCTTGTCAGACTGGGGCGCCTCCATCGGCAGTGCCAGGCGCGGGTGGGCGCACTTAGCGTCCAACATGACCCATTTGAACCGAATGTTGTCGGCACTCTTCCCGATGCTCGAGATTGAGTTGGCCTTGCCGGATGCGACGAAGTTGGCGCACCCGGAGACGTGTCCATCACTGACGCGAAGGAAGAATAAGTGCCGTAGAAGCGCCAAGGACAGCATCACACCCAGCTACGGCTCGCAATAGTAGGCGAGGATGGACAGGAGAAGGACAGAGTTGGGATGGAGGTGCAACGCCTGCAACCCGTAGTGGTCGAGGACCTCATAAAAGAAATCGGAGAAGGGGGGAACCAACCCGACGGCGATGCTGCTCGAGAAGAAAGGGAAGAAGGTGCTTCCCTCTGGCTCTGGCACGTCAGAGGCAAGCTGGAGCTCTGTCTTCCCCCTCTCATTGCTCGCCCCCGCCGTCAACAAGCGTGTGGCGGCAAGGTTCTTCTCCGTGATGTTGGGCGCACCGAGGGCTGGCTCGAACCAGGCCGGCGCCGAGGAGGACTTGACCTTGTGCGGCGCCATTGGTCGGCGATGCGGAGCGAAGTTGAAGCGAATCTAGAAGCTCCGGCAGCAAGAAGCGAGAAAGGGGATTTGGAGCAAGGTGAGGAAGAAGCAATGAAGACAAGCGATGTCCGCGCCAGCCTTTTTGACAAGTCGGGCAGTTGCCGAGGTGGCGTGGGGAAGCGGAGACGCCCACGACCAATCAACCGCCACGTGTCAACCGAGGCCACAGGCTTTTGGGGCCCGCGGAGCTCCGCACTTGATCCTTTGGCTTCGCCTCAAAGCCAAGCCCGAGCGCGCCTTGGGCCCGGGGGCTACTGTCGGCGTTCTAGGAACGGGGATCCCCAGACTTGCCTGCCTGCGGCCCATGGCGTGGCTGTGCTGGCAGGTCTGTGCAGCCCATCATCATTAACAAGGCATTCAAGACCCTCGCGAGGGGCAAAGCCTCGTGAGGTGAACGATGCACGACCTCCTCAGGAGCAGCCTCACCAGGCTGCCTTGCGAGGAGCGGAGATATCAAGGCGGGGCGAACCTCGAGAGGCTCACATGACGTGAGCCATGACGATCGACACCAGGCGGGCGGCAGACGGGATCTAGCGCGTGCAGCGTCCTTCTTTCCTCTTTGGTGCTAAGGAGTCAAGCACAGGCGCGGCGTACCGAGGCATCAGGCAAAGGTTTCCATATTGGTGCAACGAGACCGAGACCAGAAGGACGGCAGGACGGAGGTCACCATGGAGCCCAGGACGGCGTCACCACCAGAACCTTTAGCAAGCGAAGACCACCTTTTGTCAGGATAGCTTGTACTAGTTGTCCCCTTTCAAAATGGGCCGCCATTGTTGGCTCCCTTCCCGCTCAATATTTGGGAAGAGGGCCAGGGCTTATATAAGTAGAACTAGCCACCACCGTAGGGGGATTGAGAGGCATCTCACCCTAACCCTTAGCACACCAAGCACAAGATACCCTCAACCTCAGGAGGCTGTTCTCCCCCTTGTATTGTTCTTCATCCGCCCAAGAGGCAATCCACCACCGCCACACCGGAGTAGGGTATTACACCACAACGGTGGCCCGAACTAGTATAAAACTTGTGTCTTTCTGTGTTATGAGTTTGTCGAGTTCGTCTGCGAGACCTTAGCGAGCTAGGGCGTAGATCGGTAGGAGGGAAAGAACTTCACGCACACCCCAGAGTTCGAACCTCAAGGGTCTACTGGAACCCGTGATCCGGCAGCATTCAAAAGTTGCTAGACAAAAGAGATGACTTGTTGGATACGGAAATGACTTGAACTCAGTCCTTAATTGAAGACATTAGAAATCTTCATGTTAAGTACGAAGAACTTGAAAGTTGTCATGAAACACTCTTAGCTACTCATGAGAAGCTTTCCAATGATTATCTTCAAAGGAAGCAAGAACTTGAGAACCTGAGAGCGTCTCATGAAGATCTTCAAAAGGACAATGAGTCACTTCGCACTCAATAGATCAGTACCACTTAGGAAGGCTTTGAGCCACCATGTTACAAATGTCTTGAGCATGATAATGTTGTCTCTGTTGCTGAATGTTCTACTGCTGCTATTGTTACTATATCTTCAACTGCTGATGTGGTAACTAACCCCTCTTCTGAGTACACCACTACTATTCCTGATGAGAATGCTAGGTTGAAGACATTGCTTGAAACAGGGATGTACAAAAGCCTCAAAGGGCATCAAACTCTATGCGATGTCCTCAAGAAATAGATTCTGAACCAAAACCCTAGGAAAGAGGGTGTTGGGTTCGAGAGGAAAGTGAATGTTGATGGTTCATACTGGAAGCCTGAGCAGTACCCCAAAACCACATGGGTTGCTGCAAAGGGTCCTTCAGTGGATCCATCTACCTTATCTGGCTTCACTTGTGCTAACCCGATTATCTTTGATGAAACCTTTGATGCAAACTATAAACTGTTTAAGAATCAGAACGGTGAAGTATTTTCCAGGTATATTGGTACTAACTGCAGGAATGGATCACCTTTGAAGAAGATCTGGGTGCCCAAAAAATTTCTTAAGAAGCTTCCTGTGAATGTTATCATGACACCACCTGGGAAGAAGACAAACCCCAGACCAAAGGCTTGATATGGTCCAAAGGATTCATACAAAAAGAGGACTCATCAAAGTCACCCTAACGCCAATGTTTTGTAGGGAAACCATACTCAGACTTATGAATATGAGTGTGTTTCATCAAACCGCTATGTTCATAAGACCAAGAACTTTTCTGCTTATTATTAAGAGTATTATTCACCTCCTACAAGGCTATTTGCTAGGGCTCCAAAGCCAAAGTTCTCAGATGTTGCACTTAGACTCATTGCTTCTAAGCCTCCCCTGAAGATGTGGGTGGTTAAGAAAAAATAACTCTCTTTTGCAGGGAAAGGTCTCCAGCCAGAAATCAATGGCTTCTGATGCTTATGCTGGGGACCTAAAACATCTTGTCGGACGTAAGCTAAAATGCCAGAATGGTCTTACTATGTATTTCGTTCTAGGATTTCTAAACAAACATCCTATCTACCCTAACAAGGATCTAAACTTTGATAATATGCTTGTTCGTCAAATGTTTATGCTTCACATTTCCCTTGGTGAAGTCTATCCCCCAAACTGCATTGTAGGGTATGACACCAAAGGCTTCTGAGTGGATCATGGATAGTGGATGCACTAATCACATGACTGGTGATCGAAGTCTTCTTATGGATTCAACCCTACGTCCGTCTGACAAAAGTCACATCACATTTGCTGACACTGGTAAAAGCAAGGTATTGGTCCTAGGTAGAGTTGCAATCTTAAAGGATCAGTACATGGATAAATTGATGCTTGTTGAATCCCTTGGTTTCAACTTACTTTTTGTCTCAATGCTTTGTGACCTGAACATGATTGTGATATTTGGAAAATATCGTTGCCTCATGCTTATGGAATCTGACAAATCTCTAGTCTTCGAAGGATGTCAAAAGGATGGTCTGTATATGGTAGACTTCTCCGCATGACCACAGCTAGCCGTATGTCTTCTAGCAAAAGCTTCAGAGTGTTGGCTATCATCAGAGGCTAGGGCATGTGGGCATGAGGAACTTGCACACTCTCGCGGAGAAGAAGCATGTCATAGGCATTGAAGACATCAAGTTCAAGAAGGATCATCTATGTGGTGCCTGGGAAGCTAGAAAGATGACTCGAGCCAAGCATCCCTCTAAGACAATCATGACGACGACTCGTCCCTTCGAGCTGCTTCACATGGACTTATTCGGCCCTACTCACTACTCTACCCTTACTATCACTGCTTGCCTCTATGGCTTCGTCATTGTTGATGATTACTCAAGATATGCATGGGTGCACATAATTCTCTACAAGACTGAAGTGCAGGATGTCTTCAGACGATTCGCCAATCGTGCCATGACTAATTATGGCATCAAGATCAAGCACATTAGAAGTGACAACGGCATTGAATTCAAGAACACCGGCCTTGACACTTATCTTGATACATTGGGCATCACGCATGAGTTCTCAACTCCATACACACCTCAGCAGAATAGCATCGTGGAGTGCAAGAAAAGAACCCTCATTGAGATGGCACGGACGATGCTTGATGAGTACACGACTCCAAGGAAATTCTGGCCTGAAGTCATTGATACTGCATGTCACGTCATCAACCATGTTTATCTTCACAAGTTCCTAAAGAAGACATCAAATGAGCTCCTCATCGGTAAGAAGCCAAACGTCAGCTATTTCATAGTATTTGGAGCAAGGTGCTGGATCAAGGATCCACATGACACTTCCAAATATGCACGGAAAGCACATGAAGGTTTTATGCTTGTCTACGGAAAGGATTTGCACTCCTACAGAGTCTTCAACCTCTTTCACTACAAAGTGGTCGAAACTGTGGATGTGCGGTTCGATGAGACTAAGCGAATCTCCAGCCGTTGTGCCCCCCAGGAGGCGTTTTTCGGCCTCCTGGGGACGCCCCGGCACTAACTTCGGCTTTGGGTGCGAAAATTTTCCAGCCGTTGTGCCCCCAGGTTGTGTCTTATTTTTTTTCGCTTTGTCATCACAACAAACATGTTATGGGCACTGCCGGGCCACGCGAGCTCGAGCTCCTCAGCGACGTCCGCAACGGCTCGTCTCTTCTCTGCTCAGCCATGCCGCCTCCACCTCCGGCTCCTCATCTTCCCAGGCCGCACCCGCTTGCCGGCCATGCGCTCACGCCGCTGCTGCGGGTCGTCGTGGCCTCCGGCAGGAAGCGGCCTTCGCCGACGTCGGCGAGCTCCACGAGGAGGACGACGGCAAGAAGAGGCTGCTCTGGCACACGAAGCATCTCCGGTGTCTTGACTAGGCTGGCCACATTGACGCAGGTGGAGGAGACGAAGCTGGTGGTGTCGATGGTGCCCACCTGGCAATGCATAGGGGGCGCGGGTAAGCTCCGCCCCGGCCACAAGTGCCAGATCCCGCTCGTAGGCGGCGCCCTCCCGCGCTCGCCCGTTCGCGCCTAGCGCCGTCCTCCTCGCGTGGGTGCCGCTCCACCTGCTCGCTCGCAGGGCGGCCTGAGGAGCTCGGGCTGCCGCTGCTGCTCACGTCCTGGTCGCCGGACCCGCGCATGCTCTCAGCCAGGGAGGAGCTCATGGACGGTGGCGACCCAGCCGCACTCGATGCTGTCGCCGCAGACCGTCCAAACGCCTGGAAACGGCCGTCGTGGTGCCGGTGCTGGTGTCATCCGGGAGGAGGAGGGTCGGCGCCATGCTCCGCCCACCCGGCCGCCGCGCTCCGCCCAGCTGCGGCGCTCAGAGGACACGGGCAGGCGCAGGTGGAGGCGCGGCGAGGCGTGCCGGAGCGCAGCGGCGGCTTGGGCGCCCGGGTCGGGGCCTCGTCGGCGCGAGAGAGAGAGGCATGGGAGAGGAGAGAGGGTGAGTGGGGCCCAGATAAAAAAAGAGGAGAGAGGGAGGTGGGAGGCTGAGGGTGGGCCAGTTGCATGCAAAAGCTGGCACCGGTGTTCCCAGCTCGTCCCCAGCGTGCCGGGTTTCGGTTGAGAGCGCCGGCACTAACTTTTCCCAAATCCGGCGCAAATCAAGGCTATGGGGGTGTGCCTGGGAGATTTTTTACCACCGGCATGCAAAAAGTGGCTTGGGGCATCTTGGGGGCCCTAGTGGAGATGCTCTAACGGCTCGCAAAGAGAGCACCTGCCAAATTTGCTAGATGAAGCTACACCAAGTGAATCTATCAAGCTAATGGGTACTGGAGAAATCATACTTTTAGAGGCTCAGGCTGAAGAAGAAATCATCATTTCTGCACCTAATCAGCCGGAAGACACTGCTCAGCCTGAAACCAATGCTGAAAATGAATACAATGATCAGCAAGGGAAAAATCATCGTCCAGTTCATCCTCGTGTTGCAAATGAAGTACAGATTGAGAAGATAATTGATAGCATCAATGCACCTGGTCCACTCACTCGTTCAAGAGCAACACAGCTAGCAAATTTCTGTGGGCCCTTTCCTTTTGTCTCAATATCTGAACCCAAGAAAGTGGATGAAGCCTTCATGGAACCTGAATCGATTCAAGCTATGCAAGAAGAGCTTCAATAGTGCGAGCTGAAAAATGTATGGGAGCTTGTAAAGCGTCCAGATCCTCGCAAGCACAACATCATCGGCACCAAATGGATCCATCACAACAAACAAGATGAGCATGGTCAAGTTGTCAGAAACAAGGTTGATCTCGTTTCTCAAGGTTACACACAAGTTGAAGGGATTGACTTTGATGAAACATTTGCTCCTGTGGCTAGGCTTGAAGCCATTCGCATACTACTAGCCTATGCCAACAACAACAACATTCTTCTGTACCAAATGGATGTCAAAAGTGCCTTTCTCAACAGCAAAATTGAAGAAGAAGTGTATGTTGCACAACCACCTGGTTTTGAAGACCCAAAGTGTCCTGACATAGTATACAAGATCAACATGGCATTGTATGGCCTCAAACCAGAACCTCGCACTTGGTATGACACACTCAAAGACTTCCTGAAGAGCAAAGGATTCAAACCTGGTTCTCTAGATCCCACTCTCTTCATGAAGACATATGATGGTGAACTGTTTGTATGCCAAATCTATGTGGATAACATTATCTTCGGCTACACTGACAAGAGATACAGTGGTGAGTTTGGGCATATGATGCAAGAAGAATATCAGATGTCCATGATGGGTGAGCTGAAATTCTTCCTTGGTCTTCCAATCCGTCAGCAGAGTAATGGCATCTTCATATCACAAGAGAAATACCTCAAAGATTGCCTGAAGAAGTTTGGAATGCAAGACTACAAAGGGTACACGACGCCAATGACAACCAAAGGCCATCTAGGCCCCGACGACAATGGTAAAGAGTTCGACTAAAAGGTATACCACTCCATGATTGATTCTTTACTCTACTTATGTGCATCTAGGCCTGATATAATTCTTAGCGTTTGCATGTGTGCCCAATTCCAAGCGGCACCAAAGGAATCACATCACTTAGCCGTGAAGCGAATTCTTCGATATTTGGCTTACACCCCAACACTAGGATTATGGTATCCAAAGGGCTTAGAGTTTGATCTAGTTGGATTCTCAGATGCTGATTATGCTGCTGACAAGGTTGATCGCAAGCCCACATTAGGCACATGTCGCTTTCTTGGATGATCTCTTGTTTGTCTGTCTTCAAAGAAGCAGAACTGTGTATCACTCTCCACTGCTGAGTCCGAATACATTGTTGTTGGATCTTGTTGCGCTCAGCTTCTCTGGATGAAGCAAACTCTCAAGGGTTATGGCATCCATCCGAAGCATGTGCCACTCTACTGTGATAATGAAAGCCCCATCAAGATTGCCAACAACCCAGTTCAGCACTCAAAGACAAAGCACATTCAGATTTGTCATCACTCTCTCAAAGATCATGTCATGAAGGAAGATATTGATATCATTCGCGTCAACACTGAAGAGCAATTGGAAGATATCTTCACAAAGCCCTTGGATGAGAAAATGTTTTGCAAGTTGCGGTGTGAGCTAAATATCTTAGAATCCTCAAATGTACTGTGATTGGACACACATCCTAACGGTTATGCATATTGATGACTTAGATGTGTAACACACGAAGTAATGTATATCTTCAATCAATGAAGACTTACCTTCTAAGTGTGAATACATTAACGCGGAATTTGACTTCGGAGCGCCACAATAATTGTGCACCGTGTATGGGTCTAATACTTCCTATACGGTGGGTAACGCCACCACCAAACTTTCTCGAAGATTTTCGTTTGGCGTCATGATTGTTTTATATTTGCATTTTGTTTGTCTTCAACATTGATTTGACTTCAAGGTTTATCTTCAAGCTATGTCTTCGAATTTGCCATTTTCTGAACTAAGTGAATGTGATCAGACCCTAACCCCTTTTGTGCTTCTTCCCAAAACTCTCTCTATCTATTCATATGCATTCTGTTGAAACTTGTCGAATGTCATCACTACGTCCTTGTCAGCTAAAGATACAGGGACACACATTTAAAACTGCTTCCAAAGTTATATCTCTTTTTCCTGAATGTCGAAGAAGCCAGAACGACCACCCGACAAACCAGGCATGCGTGGGAACATGGAACAACTTTCAATGAGTTGCATGCATGTCATGTGTCCATCAGATATGAACCGCCAGGGATACCTGCGTCAATGCACTGTGCAGCCCTCTACCTTATAAATACCCATCCCGTGCGATCATTATCTCCTCTTCCACCTTGCCGCTAGCTCGTGTCGATGCCAGAGACGAAGTGCTTAGCTGTCGCGACCTCTTCGACGCCGTCCTCACACCGGCCGCGGACCTCGCCTTCTCCGTCGGTGTCATAGGTGTCTTCCGCCGCCAAGTTAGGGCGCGGGAGATTGGACTGCTCGGCCTCCCTTCCGCCTCATCTAGCAGTTAGTTTGGGGTAAATAAATCTCACTTTTTACAGTCTTTTTGATCTGTCAAATCCATCCACTTCACCCAAAAGTGGTTTACATACTTCCATATCTGGATCTCTCTCTTTCCGAATCTCATATCATGTAAAGTATATTCACTTATGCTTCATAACCAGTTAGATTCCTCACCTGTACTGATTCATGGATTCGTACAAATCTGGAACCGACTCTCTTCAAATAAGTGAATGTCTTCGCTCTATCAGGTCAATGTCTTCAAACTGGTTTATCTTCAAAATCTTTTGAGGATGCATATGACCTCTTCCCTTCCCTCACATCTCTAATGTTGTCACAGGTACATGTTTGTGGGAGAATCCCTTGGTTCTCATAGTCTGCATTCATTTGCAGAGTTCTTACAACACCATATTCACTCCCTTGAAGCCAGTTCTTGTCTGACCAGTAGACAGAAGCCTTTCACTGTTCTGAAGGCAACTAGTCTGAATATCATGGCCACTGAGAAATCTGCTAGGAAGGGTGGCAGACAATGTCGTGGAAATACTGCCCTAGTTCTGCCTCTGGATCTGTATGAACTATACAAGACAGATCCTGAGGAGAACTACAATCAGCGCAAAACCCGGATTCAATGGATCCGAAGATATTGGGCAGAACAGTGGTTCAAGTACAACTTTATCACTACCGAATATGCTGAGAAGAATGCTATCAAGCGCTCGTGGGGCGATATTCTTTACATGAATCTGCAACCCAAGTCGAAGCCTGAAGCTATTTCTCAAGGTTTCTATCCTTGCATGGTCAGAGGACCGCAGCCTAAAAATGCCGACCCATCATCCTTGTTATGGTGTCATGAAGACAATCTCTTCAAGGGCAACTACCAGTTCGCACAGGAGTCAGCTGCCAAGAACAGAAAGGAGCTTGGACTCAACTTCAACCCCCGGTCCTTCTGCCCCCAAGACAGGATCGCTAATGTGAAGCCAATGCCAATGTCATCGGCCCATTCACTAGCTTCAATGGGATCCTCTCTCACATTGCTGCTTAGAGGGCCATGATGGATCAATCTGCTAATGACGCAGACTCTGAAGATGTCCCCAGCGCCACCAAAACAGAAGAAGAAGAAGAAGAAGAAGAAGAAGAAGAAGTCAAAAGCTTCAAAGCCCTCTGCTGCACCAACTTCTTCGATTGTGAAGCCATTGAATACTGCACCTCCTAAACCTAGTGTGCATTCTGAAGACTTGTCTCGTGTCTCCAAGAGGACCAAGAAGACCAAGAAGTCCAAGAAGATTTCTAGGCATGACCTGACTCCTACTGCCGTTCTGTGCAACGAGGAAGACACCATTGATTTGTCCAGTCATGAAGATCTTGGTGATGAAGCTCTAGAGATGTTGATCAAGAGCAAACAAGAGGCGGAGATCTTCAATGACCTGCCCCTCTTTGATGTTGATATTTTGAACAACTTCATTGATGAATGGTTCGACGACCAAAGCATCAGTATTGATGACCTGCAGCTGCCCGTTGACATCAGTGTCACATTCCATGGAGCCATTGCAAATGAATTGGCCTTAGATCAGAAAATCGTCGAGCTCAAGAACAAGATTGACCATGAGAAGGCGCATTTCAAGAAGCACATTGCCAAGCTCAGCGTGGCTGATGTGCAAATTTTCAAGAAGATGTTGCATGATCTCAAGGCAGAGTTCCACAAGAAGTGTGAAGAACCCAAAGGGTCACGTGAGCGCATGAAGTACTATGCGCATAAATGTGTTTAAGCACATAATGCAGCTAAGAAGCGCAAGGCTCTTGGGCGTCCTAGCATCGACCCCAGGATGGCGGCCAAGCAAAAGAAGAAGTTTGTTGAAGCCCAACCTGAAACTCAATGGCAGGAATGACCAAGCATAGTCTTCCCTACCAGCATGACTGGCTCGACGCCAAAGGTCCCCTCAGCAGCTTCAGAAATGAAGAAGACACGGCAAGCCAAGGCCGAAGCCAGGAAGAGGAAACTCAAGGACACCTCTGATGATGCTCCCTCTAAGAAGAAATTGAAGACAAAGGCTTCAAAGTCTTCAAAGAAAGACTGTGCTTCTGCCCCAGAGCCCCTCATCATTGAACCTATCTCAGTTGTTATGCCTGCTTCAACCAACCAAGAATGCCGCCTTGTGATACATGAGCCTGCTTCCACAGAGGCTCCAGAAAGTGAACAAGTTCCAGCAGTTGACCCCAACGTAGCTGAAGAAATTGGTCATGAAGACAATGTGCATGATGATGAACTCCTTCCTCAGCTTGAGCCCCAATCGGTATCATCGCCTGCTCCAATGAGCAGTGAACTTATTAGCATTGATCATCCATTGACGCCAATTGTTCAAGATGACTCATGGTCCGAGTGCCGACAACAAGATACCCCAGTGCAAGATGAGACACCATGTACTCCGCCTGCTCAAGTTATGTCTTTAGTACTTCATGATGAAGACTACATGGAACAGACCACTCCTTCTCCAAAGGCGTCGCCAATGTTCGAAGGCTTCGCGAGGGCCTCAGGCCATAGGTATCCATGTTGAGCATCCAGAAGAAGACGTGCAACACATGAGCTCGGTAGCACGTCAAGTGTTTCTTGAAGCCACTCCTTCTGCGACTGCCTCTGATTCTAAAGCCAAGACTGCTCAAGACATTTCGGCTGCATCAGCCGAAGAAGAAAGAGAAGCCACACCCCATGCAAGTGATCCTGTCATTCTTGGAGAGAATGTGATCGTGCCTGACCGTCCAGTCGTTGAACCGATGGAGGATGGAAACACTGAGGCTGCCACCAACTACACCACTGAAGCCAATGACTCTGTCATGGCTGAAGACAATGTGGAGCCTGAAGCCAATGTGAATGCTGACACAACTGTGACGCCAATCACTTATGATGGCGTCATTCCTCCTCCAAGGCCACACACTATGGAACATGCGTTCAATTGTGGCAAATTGGTGACTGTCAGATGGCCAATTTTGGTTCCACCCACTGCTCCCCGGCCATAGTATGACTATCATGTGGAGCAGAGGCCTCAAGTTTAGAAGCCAAAGCCGTGTCTGCCAAGGCTTCCTAATGCTGTCACAACTCAGGGTTCTTTCAGCATGCTCAGCTTTAGAGAGCATAATACTTTCTTTGATAGCGCCAAGAACCCGTACACGAAGCCAAAGATCACCTCTGACAGATTTTGGAGCCATCTTCAGCGAAGCTACTATTCTTGCATCATGTACAATCAAGACCGGATTTTTTCGCACAAGCGTCTCGAATGTGAAGCTATGGCTGGGCTACCATGTCTTGAAGAGGCTCTTGACTACTTTAGGGATGTTGGTCTTCTCCCCTTTGTGACCGAGAAGGAGCACTGGAATGAAGAGCTTTTGCTGTAGTTCTATGCCACTCTAGACATTAAAGGCTACAACAGGGATCCGAAGACTTGGGTCCTTGAGTGGATGACAGGTGATGTTCATCACGAAGCTAAAGCTCAAGATATCATCGAGCTTAGTTCCGTGCCCACTCCAGGTGGAGTTGTACGAACCTGGTTGTCATCTTCATCAGAATGAGTTGCGGAGCATTTTTCAGAAGCCTGAGCCCAATATGAGCCAAATACTTAGCATGATGAAGCCACTGCCACAAGATGCTGAATACCCAAAGGAGTTCTTTGTCAAGGACCTAGAGTACTTTCCATGCACAGTATACCACATTCAGAGGTGTACTCTCTGGCCCATTAAAGGAAATTCTTCTAAAGCTAAACTTGAAGCCGCTATGAAGACTTTGGTATTCTATATTATAAGTGGAATCAGATTCAACACTCAGGATTTCTTCATCAGACAACTTGCTGCTTCTAGGATTGATTTGTTTGGTCTGAAATTATATGCTCCATGGGTGATGCGCCTGATTAAGCTTCATTCCACCATTGACTATCAGCCTTCATCGCGCAACCACATTGTCTTTCTGCCTGAAGTTGATATGTCCATTGAAGCCATCTACCCCTGGCCTACTAAGAAGCCACTCCATCTTCAGAGTGCTGAATTTCAAAGCTCCACGCAGCCAATCAGAGGAATCCATGTGCCCAATGTTGCAACTCTTGCATACCCACTGGATGGCAACATGCGCTTTCCGCACCACGCCAACACTGAAGCCACTGCAAGCACAATTGCTCAAAGGCCCCATAAGCATCATCGAGTCCTCAATGACCGTGAGCTTTTGGTGGCTTTACATAAGAAGCAGGATAGGCATCACGACTAGCTGAAGGGTCAGATGCAGAGTCTCTTGGTGGATGTCAATCGAATTCGCAACTTGGCCACCAAGAACTCGTTAGTTGCACATGAAGCATGTAGGCGGTCCTCAAAGAGCCTCACAATGCTCTGTCCTAAAGAAGATCTTTACGAAGATGGATTCACCGAGAACTTCAAGTTTGACTCCGGGCCTCCTCAAAATGCAAGCTGGCGTCGCACTCCCTCTATCGAAGGTTCTGAGCATTCATCTTTGGCTGCAACTGTTGTTGCGAGAGTCGTCGATGAAGAAGATGACGCCACTTCACCGACCTTGGCTGCACTGCTTGACGATACTGCATCACGCCCATCTGCACCACCAAACTCCAACGGCGACCCTGCTCCATATTCTACTCCAGCTGGGAACGAGTAGATCCTCTATGTCTTCAAACCTTTTTGGTCATTACTGACAAAAGGGGGAGAAGCATATCAGGTTGATAGTCTTCAAGCGGGTCCATATGGGTGGTTGCATTATTTTTGCTAAGTTCTTACAACTCTCATTTTTTAAACTATTTAGCCTTTGAGTTGTAACACTTAAACTTGATGGCCGTCTGCTACGTTTTGCTGCTACTTTGTGATGCGATGATAAATTCCGCATCAAGTCATTTTGCAGACGCCCATTTTTCATTGTGTGTGTCATTATCTTTGTTACTCTTATATATGCATGATGAATTGTCTTCGTAAGTTGAAGAGGATCTCCACAAAGTAAAACTTGCCATGTGCATTTGCATACAAAATCAAACTACTTATATGCACATCTTGAGGGGGAGACTTTTGCAACTTATGAAGACAATGCCTTTATCCTTAACTCTCACATACTTTTATCCCCGTTGAAACTTCAACCAGTTTGTCATCAATCACCAAAAAGGAGGAGATTGTAAGTGCATCTAGTGCCACCCCTAGTTGGTTTTGCAGTATTGACGACAAACTTCGTTGAGGGACTAATGTGTTTGTGAGAATTGCAGGGTAACACAGGTAGTAGTCCCTTATTGATTCGGTTTACCTACCAGAGATGACCCCTAAAAATGTGTGAAGACATTGAAGACAATGGTAGTTTGTGAAGACATTCAAAGTGAAGATTATGACATGACAAGACATTCATGTGAAGACTATGGAGTGCGAAGACATAGTTGTTTCGTAGTTTCCTTTTCTTCTTTGTTGAGTCATAGGAACCACTGTACTGTTAAGTGGGGTCCAAGTGAACAAAGTGAGAGTGACTGAAGTGATGCTCAACCAAAATCCTATGTCTTCGAGCGAAGACAATGAGAGCAAATCTTATCCAGAGCTCAAAGAGTCAGCTTTACTTGTAGCCCAAGTCAAGCTGCCGCGTGTGTTTGAAATCCAACCGTTGGACACATGTCAGTTCCTTAGTGACCCAGGGTCATTTTGGAAAAATCAGGTCGGGTTGCCTCCTGGCTATAAATAGCCCACTCCCTACACCATAAATTTGTGGTTTCTCAGAGTTAGTGCACCGCTTTTGTCGTTTGAGAGCAACCCGCCTCCGAAGCGTTTGAGAGAGATATCCTTGCGAGGACAAAGCCCAAAACACCCAGAGCCAAAGAGTGTTAGGCTTCACTAAAGTCTTTTTGTCCGGGTGACCTGAATACTTGTTACACTTGAGGACTGTGAATCCTCCAGTCGGTTAGGCGTCGCGTTCTGAGCATCCAAGAGCCATTGTGGATTGCCAATGAACGAAGTATGTGAAGGTTTGAAAGTCTACCAGAGTGATTGGACGAGGACTAGGTGTCCTTAGCTCAAGGGGAATAAGGTGAAGACGCGGTCTTGTGAGTTAAATCTCAGCCTCCCTAACCAGAGGTACAGTTGTCACAGCAACTGGAACTGGTCTACCAAATCCTTGTCTTCACCAAGCAAATAGTTCTATCCTTCACTTCCCTTTATTTTACAGTTTGTCTTCGTGAAGTCATTGCATGCTTGTCTGATCTGATTGACTTCACTGAGTGAGGACTGGTTACTGTTTTGCTTCATACTGTCTTCCATCCTGATCCATACTACCTAGCTGTTGATAGTCTTCGTGCTTTCACTTCATTGCTTACTTGACTATCGCATGTCTAGTGTAGTCTTCCTTCTGCTGCATATCAATAGGTTCATTTCTACTGTTTGTCTTCAAAGACCTCATGTTTTGAAGACTTTCATAAAAATCTCCTATTCACCCCCTCTAGTCGATAACTAGCACTTTCAGCTTCTTCTTCACGAGAGTGTGCAAGTTCCTCATGCCCTCATGTCCTAGCTTCCGATGCCAGAGCCAGCACTCTGAAGCTTTTGCTAGAAGACATACGGTCAGGTGTGGTCCTGTGCAGAAATCTACCATATACAGATCATCTCTTCGATAGCTTTCGAAGACTAGAGATTTGTCAGATTCCATAAGCACAAGGCGACGGTATTTTCCAAATATCACAATCATGTTCAGATCACAAAGCATTGAGACAGACATTAAGTTAAATCCAAGGGATTCAACAAGCATCACTTTATCCATGTGTTGATCCTTTGAGATTGCAACTCTACCTGGGCCCAATACCTTGCTTTTACTAGTGTCAGCGAACGTGATGTGACTTTTGTCAGACGGTCATAGGGTTGCCTCCATAAGAAGACTTTCATCACCAGTCATGTGGTTATTGCATCCACTATCCATAATCCACCGAGTTGCCTTCAGAGCCATACCCTACAATGCAGTTAGAGGGATAGGCTTCACCAAGAGTATTGTGAAGCACAAACATGTAGCGAATAAGCATATTATCAAAGTTCAGATCCTTGTTAGGGTAGATAGGATGTTTGTCAGGAAACCCTGGGATGGAATACATAATAAGACCATTTTGGAATTTTATCTTGCATCCCACAAGATGTTTTAGGTCCCCAGCATTAGCGCCAGAAGCCTTTGATTTCTGGCTGGAGACCTTTCCCTCCAAAAGAAAGTTAATTCTTCTTAACCACCCACATATTCAAGGGTGGCTTAGAAGCAATGAGTCTAAGTGCAGCATCTGAGAACTTTGGCTTTGGAGCCCTGGCAAATAGCCTTGCAGGAGGTAAATAATACTCATAAGAATAAGCAGAAAAGTTGTTTGTTTTATGAACATAGTGGTTTGAAGAAACACGCTCATATTCATAAGTATGAGTATGGTTTCCCTGCAAAACATTGGTGTTAGGGTGACCTTGTGTGGTCCTTTGTCTGTATGAAGCCTTTGAGACATATGAAGCCTTTGGTTTGGGGTTTGTCTTCTTCCCATGTGGTGTCATGATGACATTCACGGGAAGCTTCTCAAGACAACTTTTGGGAACCCAGATCTTCTTCAAAGGTGGCCCATTCCTGCAATTAGTACCAATAAACCTGGCAAACACTTCACCATTGTGATTCTTAAACATCTTATAATTGGCATCAAGGGATTCATCAATGATAATGGGATTGCCACAAGTGAAGCCAGATAAGGTAGATGGGTCCACTTAAGGGCCCTTTGCAGCAACCCATGTGGTTTTGGGGTACTGCTCAGGCTTCCAGTACGAACAATCAACATTTATTTTCCTATCGAATCCAACACCCTCTTTCCTTGGGTTTCGGTTCAAAATATGTTTCTTGAGGACTTCACATAGTGTCTGATGCCCTTTGAGGCTTTTGTACATGCCTCTTTCAAGCAACGTCTTCAACCTAGCATTTTCATCAGCAATAGTAGTGGTATCCTCAGAAGAGGGGTTAGTCACCACATCAGCAGTTCAAGATATTGCAACATCAGTAGCAGTAGAACATTCAGCAACAGAGACAGCATTATCACGCTCAAGACATTTCAAACATGGTGGCCCAAAGTCTTCCTGAGCGGAACTGATCTATTGAGAACGAAGTGAATCGTTCTATTTTTGAAGATCTTAATTATATGCTCTCAGATTCTCTAGTGTAATGCCTCGAGGCCGTTGCGCTAGGTGTCTGCCAGTTATTCGTTGTCATTGTCATGTCATTCTCTTGCGTGTTGCATCTTGTCATGTCATCATGTGCATTGCATCATCTTGTTTTCAAAACTTGCATCTGCCCCGGCCTCCTCGTCCCGTCCGTTGTCCGTTCTGAGCCGAACCACACTTGCACGCGCCCGCGGCATGTCCGAAATAGTATTTTATAAGTGGCCAGAAAATGTTCTCGGAATGGGTTGAAAGTTGGCGTGTGGTCTTATTATAGTGTAGATAGACCGCTTGTCAAGTTTCATCGCATTCGGAGTTTGTTCGATGCCCCAACGGATAACTATAGCGACATTATAGTCGGTCTAACGTCGGACGTTTTCGGAATCCGGAAACAGATGCCGGGCCCTTTCTCTCTCTTCTCGCCCTCGCAGTCTCGCCACAGCCCACCTATTCCATCATCCTTCCCCTCTTCGCTTCCGGAGTTGTCGGATGCGACCGCATGGTCTGAAACCCTCTCTGCACAGTGCGTCGAACCCCTCACGTGCACGTCCGAAATTGTCCCGGACCCGACCCGAGCGGTCGTCATCGATGGGTCCAGAACATCCCCAAACATCTACAAAACATCTCTGTTTTGTTAATTAGGCTCCCTAACTATTTTATTCGCGACCGTCCGATTACGATCGTAGGGATGAGGTAGCCCCTAACCTAATCCACTTAATGTATATATAGTCCAACCCTAAATTTGAGGAGACATGTCCCATCCTCCCAGCCGCCGCCGCCATTCCACCAAAGCCCCTCGGGATCCTTCCACCAACCAGCTTCTTTTCCCCCCGATCCAATCCAGCCAACCAGTGCCAGCCTCTGCTTCCCCTCGATCCACCCAAGCCCATCGATCCTCTCCCTCCTCGCTCTCCTTCGTCGACCAGGGAGACAAGCTCCTCCCAAGCGCCTCCGCCTTATCTTGTCACCGGCCGGCCTCGTCGGAGACCACCCCTGCCAGGACGACCTCGCCTCCATTTCTCTCTCTACCATTACTCTCTCTCTCTCTAGCACCTCACCTCGCGGTCTCTCTTTCTTCAGGACGAACAAGGGCCTCGCCATGGCCACGGGATGGAGCTCCGCCGCCATGGAACCTCGCCTCCGCGCCCCAGATTCGGCCCCTCCGTTGGATTCCCTCATCCAAGTTCGGTCTTCCTCCGCCCTCCTGTGTAGTCCTATGCGCCAAGTTCCTCCTCCGGCCGGTCCTGATGCGACAAGTTCCGCCGGCCTCCCTGTTGCCGCGAGTGCAGACGCCGGCGAAGCCCCGCAGGTCACCCCTTGCCAAGTCCCGTGCCGAGCTGCTCTTCCTCCCGCTGGCCTCCTCTGTGTGTCAAGTCCGTCGCTCCGCTGTGCGCCAAGTCCTCGTCGCTGGCCTCTGCTTCTGCATGTGGGAATGACGACGACCAGCAACAAGTTCCCTCGCCCGCGCGTTGACCTCCAGCCCGCTCGATCCACTGCTTCACGAAACGCATCGCGCCCTCGATCTGGGGCTCTGGCGTCAACCGGCCCAGCTACGATCGGGCCTGCTAGCCCAAGGATGCGCTAAGGCCTGCCCGCAAGCCCACCTCCACTGAACCGCGCGGTGAGGCCCAGCCGCTGGCCGGATCCGGCCCAGCGAGGTGAGGACGCGCCCAGTCTCCCTTGTGCATTGTTGGGCCAGCCAGCAGATTCGGCCGAGTGTGGTTTTTTCCCAGATCTGTGTATTTGTCTATTATCCAGAGTACTGCATATTTACAGATTACCCCTCCATGTTCATGCATTAATAACTCTTGAACCGTGCTTCGGATTAAAATGGTTTAAATATGTAAAATGCTTAGAATTTCATATAGTTTCATAATATGTCATTTTCACCCTTGTTTAAAATGTTTAAAATGATGTTTGTGTAACTTTGTCCATATGCCATGCTAAAATGGTTTAATTCATAACTAAATAACCGTAGCTCCGTTTTTAACAAACGTTATATGTAAATGGGGTAGAATTTTGCCTAGTTTAACATGGTGGCATCATCTTGCAAGTTTAATAACTATAAAATATGGTTTAGGGCAGAACAGGACCAAACCTAATATATGCACATGGGGATTTACCGGAATTGTTGTTCGTTGTTTCCGGCCTCATTTAAACTTGCCTAGATAGGTAGTTTTCTTTTGCTTCACCCTCTTGCCATGTTTTACAACATTTAATATTGTTGGGTACATAAACGAGATCAAACTAAATAACTTGTCGGGGTGTTTCGTCAATATGCAACTCGTTGCATATTGAGCTCCACTTAATTTGTAGGGTTGCTTGTGCATTTTGCCATGCCATGCCTCTTTAAACCGGACATGCATCATACTTGATTGTGCATCATGCCATGATTATGTGTTGGTTGTTTACTATGTTGTGTGCTCCTTTCCGGTGTTGCTTCTTCGGGTTGGTTCCCATAACGTCGTGTTGTGAGGATTCGTTCGACTTCGTCCGTTTGTCTCCTTCATGGACTCGTTCTTCTTCCTTGCGGGATCTCAGGCAAGATGATCATACCCTCGAAATCACTTCTATATTTGCTTGCTAGATGCTCGCTCTTTTTCTATGCCTATGCTACGATGCCTACCACTTGCTTGTCATACCTCCCATATTGTTGAACCAAGCCTCTAACCCACCTTGTTCTAGCAAACCGTTGATTGGCTATGTTACCGCTTTGCTCAACCCCTCTTATAGCGTTGTTAGTTGCAGGTGAAGATTGAAGTTTGTTCCTTGTTGGAACATGGAGATCGTTCCTTGTTGGAACATTGCTTACTTGTTGGGATATCACAATATCTCTTATTTAATTAATGCATCTATATACTTGGTAAAGGGTGGAAGGCTCGGCCTTATGCCGGGTGTTTTGTTCCACTCTTGCCGCCCTAGTTTCCATCATATCGGTATTATGTTCCTGGATTTTGCGTTCCTTACACGGTTGGGTTATAATGGGAACCCCTTGACAGTTCGCCTTGAATAAAACTCGTCTAGCAAGGCCCAACATTGGTTTTACCATTCGCCACCTAGCCTTTTCTTTCCCTTGGGTTCTGCAGACTCAAGGGTCTTCTTTATTTAAACCCCCGGGCCAGTGCTCCTGTGAGTGTTGGTCCAACCCAGAGCATCGTGCAGGGCCATCCCTTGGCAACTTGGGTTACGTCGGCTCCTGTACGCTTAGCTTATCCGGTGTGCCCTGAGAACGAGATATGTGCAGCTCCTATCGGGATTTGTCGGCACAGCGGGTGGTCTTGCTGGACTTGTTTTACCATTGTCGGAATGTCTTGTAACCGGGATTCCGAGTCTGATCGGGTCTTCCCGCTAGAAGGAATATCCTTCGTTGACCGTGAGAGCTTGTCATGGGCTAAGTTGGGACACCCCTGCAGGGATTTGAACTTTCGAAAGCCATGCCCGCGGTTATGGGCAGATGGGAACTTGTTAACGTCCGGTTGTAGAAAACCTGAAGTTGACCTTAATTAAAATGCATCAACCGCGTGTGTAACCATGATGGTCTCTTTCCGGCGAAGTCCGGGAAGTGAACACGGTGTTGGGGTAATGCTTGACGTAGGTTGTTCTAGGATTACTTCTTGATCATAGTTTCTCGATCGTGCTTTGCCTTCTCTTCTCGCTCTCATTTGCGTATGTTAGCCACCATATATGCTAGTCGCTCGCTGCAGCTCCACCTCATACCTTTACCTTACCCATAAGCTTAAATAGTCTTGATCGCGAGGGTGCGAGATTGCTGAGTCCCCGTGGCTCACAGTTACTTCCAAAACTAGCTTGCAGGTGCCTATGAGTCCGTGCAGATGACGCAACCAAGCTCAGGAGGATCTCGATGAAGATCTTGTCCTTTGTGTTGTTTCGTTCTAGTTGATCAGTAGTGGAGCCCAGTTGGGGTCGATCGGGGACCTTGTCGCATTTGGGGTTCTTCTTTTATTTTGGTTCCATACACGGACCTTGATTGTATCTGGTTGATGTAATGCTTTATTCATGTATTGTGTGAAGTGGCGATTGTAAGCCAACTATGTATCTTTTCCCTTATGTATTACATGGGTTGTGTGAAGACTACCTCACTTGCGACATTGCTTTCAATGCGGTTATGCCTCTAAGTCGCGCTTCGACACGTGGGAGATATAGCCGCATCAAGGGCGTTACAAGTTGGTATCAGAGCCTTCCCCGACCTTAGGAGCCCCCACTGTTTGATCGAATTAGCAGCCGTTGTTGAGTCTAGAAAAATGTTTTGAGTCATTTAGGAATTATATATCGGAGAGTTAGGAATTCTTTTTACTCCCCAGTCCCTTCATCGCTCTGGTAAGGCATCCTGACGTGGAGTTTTGACTCTTGTCTTCTCAAATTTCACTAAAAAAAATTTAGGATCACGCGGGTATCTTGGAATCGTTCCGATCGATTTGTGACGAGAACATTGTTCTTGGTGCCTCTTGTCATTTAGGGGTTGTGGCAGTGTCCCGGGAAGTTGAGCTCCGAGGTGTTGTCGTCACAATTTTATCATTGCAGTTCTGGAATACCTGAGTTTAGTTCGCCGACATTGAAAATCTCTTTTATGCAGTTGTTGGTGAGATAACCTCGACGCCACCCAGTACTGGGGCGGGAGTTCGGGAGTATTGCCATAACTTGTATAACGGATGCTTTTCGAAGGTTGAGGTAGATGATTTCCGAAGGTTTCTTGGTTATGTGTTGAAGGATGGATACAGCTGGATGTAGGATTTGTTAGTTTTGGGTGAGATATTATGCTTCCCCTGTATCCGCAACACCTGATTGCATAACCGGAAATTTTTCAGGAGTTTATAAGTGGGAATTCAAGTAGCTCTTAGGATATCTTTCTGACAGATGTATGATATGATATTGGGGTTCACGTCTAGTGGTCCGCCTATTCACGGTCAGTTTTACAGTGGTGTCGTTGTGTCTTAAAGAGTCCTTGGCTATGCCGACTCGGGGACGCTTCGTATGTCATGTGCACTGCCTTGTACATGATTGTGTTGTACGATCGAGCCCGTGTAGGTCCCACCATGAAAACTTCGGACGAAATCTCTATCATATGTTTGTTCTGTCTTATTTTGCAAGCCAATCCTTTGTTTTGTTTTTGAGTTGTGGTATTTGAGTTGCTTCAAAGTCAAGAGTTGATTCCATACCTTTCCTAAGTGGTGTTCTCATATTCCTATGTGGATACCAATCCTTCTTGATCATCAAGATTGTTTTGTCAATCCTTTTTCACCGGTGTGTCTCTCTTCAAGTGGATCCGATCACTTCAACATTCGCAAGATCAATTATCAGTTCTTCTCAACGGTGTTTGTTTCATCCGTCTCCAAGTTGCCTTTGTTTTTCCCGCCCTCCCACCCTTGTTTCTTCAAGGACTCAGATTTCTTAATCAACTATCCATTTATTGATGGAAGTTTCTCTATTCTTACCCGGTGGTTCTCAAGAAGATGTTCTACTAGTTCATCATTCTTCATTCTTTTTCTTCTCCGGTGGTTTAAATTCAAGCGTTATTGATCATATCTTTTTTTTCCTCGTTCCAAATACCCTCTCATGCCGGTGCTCCTCATATTCATTCACTTCTCGTTATTCCTTTGTTCCGGAGTGCTGAAGATATCTCAAAAGATTTGTGTCTCCATTATCAATTCGTCCAGGATATCTCGAGGTGTTATCTCATTCAAGCCATTTTATTCAACCGATGCAATCCTCTCTTTTAAATCATTTCAACGGTGTTTCTTTTGAGTGGGCCCTAACCCACAGGTCATTTTCCAGGATCTTACCTGACTCTTCTAATTTTACTGGAGCTATCCTAAATTCATTTCAAATTTGACGTAAGAATGATTCATCGTCTGTCATATGTTTGTCTCCAAGATCTTTCAAATTCTTTTCATCGTTGGCTCAACCTCTTCATTTTGATTCTTCCGGAGGTCTAAACAATTTATGGTGGTGTTTCTCACCGTCATTCTCAACATTTGAAGACCGAAGAGGAGTTTTTACCTCTATATCTTATCCGTTCTCTCAGAGATTCGTGGTTCTAGTTCAAGGCCATCCTCTCATAATTGTTTTTGATTGTCAGAATTCTTTTCACCCATCCGAAGTAATTCAGAGTATTTTTAGTTTGATTCTCCGGAGCCCATCATCTCATAATTATTCATTCCCAGCTTTCATTTATCATTCTCCTAATCTTACCGGTGCATCATTCAAATATTCTCTAATCAATTCATGATCTCTTCGTTCTCATGTATCTAAATTCTCTCAAGCATCCTCGTTCATTTGCAAATTCTTCCCGGTTTTTCGTTATCTTCTATTCGTTCTTTCTTCAATCCTTACGGTGGTTCTTTTAAGATTTCTCTTTCTTCTTTATCATACCAATTCATTCATTGTTTCGATTCCACCGGTGGTTCGTTGAAGACCTTCTCAAGTTGGCGCCATATCTATCCTAATCCTTTCTTTGAGAATAAGTTGTATGCGATTCGTTGCTTGTCATCAATCTAAATTGGTGAAGGTTAAGCATAATGTAATTCTTATTCTTGTTTCTTCGAGTAAATTCAATTCTTGCTTTTCGGAGGTTCATCGAGTAAATCCATCTATTCATTGCAAGTCTTTGCCATGTGTTTTTTTTCAATTTCCCTTTCATTTCGATTGATCATTCTTTTGTTACCGGAGTTCTTCATGAAGGTTCTACATGATGGTTCATTAAGGATTTAATTCCTTCTCGAAGTGTTCATCAACATTCTTTTCAGAGGAGTTCAAGCATTCTTCATCTTGCAATCCAGAGTGCAATTCTTCCTTCCGTATCATTGGAGGTGGTATTATGTCATTCTTGATATTTTGAGTCATGTTTCATGATTATGTTGTTAAGAATGAGATATATTAAATCCATCAACCTCTTTGTTGGAGTTATCTTGTGTCTTGTTTATGGTGCTCATAAATGACCCAAGTTCTTCGTTTATCCTCCCAGTGAAATAACTTTCTCGTCTCCTTGTTCATATGAATCCAAATCTTCTTCCCGTGAGTGGCAGGTTGTCACCTCATAATTTGAGATGGATTCCATAAGACCATATCAAGATTATTCTTTTCGTTGTTGGTTTTCCAACAACTCTGTTCTAGCATTTGTTGTAAGCGTGCTCTCTCAAGATCGTGTTTCCCTTCGTTCATTCCATTCCATTCTTACTTTTGTTCCGGAGGCATGGTGTTGTTGCTCTCTTCAACCCTTCTTCTTGTTCTTGTCAGGACCTTGTTTTTTTTCTTGCTTATACATTTAACCGGAGTGTTGTGCCCTGTTGCTCAAGTTCTTTTCGCTTTATCAAGTCTTCCATCACTTTTCAACTGGAGTGCTTCCCGAATTTGTTCTTCCTTATTACTCTTCCCTACCGGAGTGCTTTCAACTTTGTTCTTCATCGTTGCTTTATTTCTTTCAATTGTTCAACATCTGAAGGTTCCTTGGTTTCACTCGTTTGTCAAAGAAGCAACTTAGTTTTACCTATTCTCTTTCTTTTCCGTTGTCCCTCCGGTGCCATTCTAGATCTCGGGACGAGATCCTCTCGTAGTGGTGGAGTGTTGTAACGCCCCGAGGCCGTTGCGCCAGGTGTCTGCCAGTTATTCGCTATCATTGTCATGTCATTCTCTTGCGTGTTGCATCTTGTCATGTCATCATGTGCATTGCATCATCTTGTTTTCAAAACTTGCATCTGTCCCGGCCTCCTAGTCCCGCCCGTTGTCCGTCCTGAGCCGAACCACACTTGCACGCGCCCGCGGCATGTCTGAAATAGTATTTTATAAGTGGCCAGAAAATGTTCTCGGAATAGGTTGAAAGTTGGCGTGTGGTCTTATTATAGTGTAGATAGACCGCCTGTCAAGTTTCCTCGCATTCGGGGTTTGTTGGACACCCCAACGGATAACTATAGCGACATTATAGTCGGTCTAACGTCGGACGTTTTCGGTCTCCGGAAACAGATGCCGGGCCCTTTCTCTCTCTTCTCGCCCTCGCAATCTCGCCATAGCCCACCTAGTCCATCATCCTTCCCCTCTTCACTTACGGAGTTGTCGGATGCGACCGCATGGTCTGAAACCCTCTCTGCACAGTGCATCGAACCCCTCACGTGCACGTCCGAAATTGTCCCGGACCCGACCCGAGCGGTCGTCACCGATGGGTCCGGAACATCCCCAAACATCTACAAAACATCTCCGTTTTGTTAATTAGGCTCCCTAACTATTTTATTCGCGACCGTCCGATTACGATCGTAGGGATGAGGTAGCCCCTAACCTAATCCACTTAATGTATATATATAGTCCAACCCTAAATTTGAGGAGAGATGTCCCATCCTCCCAGCCGTCGTCGCCATTCCACCAAATCCCCCTCGGGATCCTTCCACCAACCA
>NC_041380.1:149672309-149680848 GCF_002162155.2 Triticum dicoccoides | reverse complement strand
TCTAGCACCTCACCTCGCGGTCTCTCTATCTTCAGGACGAACAAGGGACTCGCCATGGCCACGGGATGGAGCTCCGCCACCATGGAACCTCGCCTCCGCGCCCCAAATTCGGCCCCTCCATTGGATTCCGTCATCCAAGTCCGGTCTTCCTCTGCCCTCCCGTGTAGCCCTGTGCGCCAAGTTCCTCCTCCGGCCGGTCCTGATGCGGCAAGTTCCGCCGGCCTCCCTGTTGCCGCGAGTGCAGACGCCGGCGAAGCCCCACAGGTCGCCCCTTGACAAGTCCCGCGCCGAGCTGCTCTTCCTCCCGCTAGCCTCCTCTGTCCGTCAAATCCGTCGCTCCGCTGTGCGCCAAGTCCTCGTCGCTGGCCTCTGCTTCTGCGTGTGGGAACGACAACGACCAGTGACAAGTTCCCTCGCCCGCGCGTTGACCTCCAGCCCGCTCGATCCACTGCTTCACAAAACGCTCCGCGCCCTCGATCTGGGGCTCTGTCGTCAACCGGCCCAGCTGCGATCGGGCCTGCTAGCCCAAGGATGCGCTAAGGCCTGCCCGCAAGCCCACCTCCACTGGACCGTGCGGTGAGGCCTAGCCGCTGGCCAGATCCGGCCCAGCGAGCTGAGGACGCGCCCAGCCTCCCTTGTGCACTGTTGGGCCAGCCAGCAGATTCGGCCCAGTGTGGTTTTTTTCCAGATCTGTGTATTTGTCTATTATCCAGAGTACTGCATATTTACAGATTACCCCTCCATGTTCATGCATTAATAACTCTTGAACCATGCTTCGGATTAAAATGGTTTAAATATGTAAAATGCTTAGAATTTCATATAGTTTCATAATATGTCATTTTCACCCATGTTTAAAATGTTTAAAATGTTGTTTGTGTAACTTTGTCCATATGCCATGCTAAAATGGTTTAATTCATAACTAAATAACCGTAGCTCCGTTTTTAACAAACTTTATATGTAAATGGGGTAGAATTTTGCCTAGTTTAACATGGTGGCATCATCTTGCATGTTTAATAACTATAAAATATGGTTTAGGGCAGAAAAGGACCAAACCTAATATATGCACATGGGGATTTACCGGAATTGTTGTTCGTTGTTTCCGGCCTCATTTAAACTTGCCTATATAGGTAGTTTTCTTTTGCTTCACCCTCTTGCCATGTTTTACAACATTTAATATTGTTGGGTACATAAACGAGATCGAACTAAATAACTTGTCGTGGTGTTTCGTCAATATGCAACTCGTTGCATATTGAGCTCCACTTAATTTGTAGGGTTGCTTGTGCATTTTGCCATGCCATGCCTCTTTAAACTGGACATGCATCATACTTGATTGTGCATCATGCCATGATTATGTGTTGGTTGTTTACTATGTTGTGTGCTCCTTTCCAGTGTTGCTTATTCGGGTTGGTTCCGATAATGTCGTGTTGTGAGGATTCGTTCGACTTCGTCCATTTGTCTCCTTGATGGACTCGTTCTTCTTCCTTGCGGGATCTCAAGCAAGATGATCATACCCTCGAAATCGCTTCTATCTTTGCTTGCTAGATGCTCTCTTTTTTGCTATGCCTATGCTACGATGCCTACCACTTGCTTGTCATACCTCCCATATTGTTGAACCAAGCCTCTAACCCACCTTGTCCTAGCAAACCGTTGATTGGCTATGTTACCGCTTTGCTCAGCCCCTCTTATAGCATTGTTAGTTGCAGGTGAAGATTGAAGTTTGTTCCTTGTTGGAACATGGAGATCATTCCTTGTTGGAACATTCCATACTTGTTGGGATATCACAATATCTCTTATTTAATTAATGCATCTATATACTTGGTAAAGGGTGGAAGGCTCGGCCTTATGCCTGGTGTTTTCTTCCACTCTTGCCGCCCTAGTTTCCGTCATATCGGTGTTATGTTCCCGGATTTTGCGTTCCTTATGTGGTTGGGTTATAATGGGAACCCCTTGACAGTTCGCCTTGAATAAAACTCGTCCAGCAAGGCCCAACATTGGTTTTACCATTCTCCACCTAGCCTTTTCTTTCCCTTGGGTTCTGCAGACTCAAGAGTCTTCTTTATTTAAACCCCCGGGCTAGTGCTCCTCTGAGTGTTGGTCCAACCCAGAGCACCGTGCAGGGCCATCCCTTGGCAACTTGGGTTACGTCGGCTCCTGTACGCTTAGATTATCCGGTGTGCCCTGAGAACGAGATATGTGCAGCTCCTATCGGGATTTGTTGGCACAGCGGGTGGTCTTGCTGGACTTGTTTTACCATTGTCGAAATGTCTTGTAACCGGGATTCCGAGTCTAATCGGGTCTTCCCGCTAGAAGGAATATCCTTCGTTGACCGTGAGAGCTTGTCATGGGCTAAGTTGGGACACCCCTGCAGGGATTTGAACTTTCGAAAGCCGTGCCCGTGGTTATGGGCAAATGGGAATTTGTTAACGTCCGGTTGTAGAAAACCTGAAGTTGACCTTAATTAAAATGCATCAACCACGTGTGTAACCGTGATGGTCTCTTTTCGGCGAAGTCCGGGAAGTGAACACAGTGTTGGGGTAATGCTGGACGTAGGTTGTTCTAGGATTACTTCTTGATCATAGTTTCTCGATCGTGCTTTGCCTTCTCTTCTCGCTCTCATTTGCGTATGTTAGCCACCATATATGCTAGTCGCTCGCTGCAGCTCCACCTCATACCTTTACCTTACCCATAAGCTTAAATAGTCTTGGTCGCGAGGGTGCGAGATTGCTGAGTCCCCGTGGCTCATAGTTACTTCCAAAACCAGCTTGCAGGTGCCGATGAGTCCGTGCAGATGACGCAACCAAGCTCAAGAGGAGCTCGATGAAGATCTTGTCCTTTGTGTTGTTTCGTTCTAGTTGATCAGTAGTGGAGCCCAGTTGGGGTCGATCGGGGACCTTGTCGCATTTGGGGTTCTTCTTTTATTTTGGTTCCGTAGACGAACCTTGATTGTATCTGGTTGATGTAATGCTTTATTCATGTATTGTGTGAAGTGGCGATTGTAAGCCAACTATGTATCTTTTCCCTTATGTATTACATGGGTTGTGTGGAGATTACCTCACTTGCGACATTGCTTTCAATGCGGTTATGCCTCTAAGTCATGCTTCGACACGTGGGAGATATAGCCGCATCAAGGGCGTTACATCTAGATCTTGATTCCTTTGAAGATAATCATAGGAAAGCTTCTCATGAGTAGCTGAGAGTGTTTCTGTCGGATTTCGGGTTCCGACAAAACCCTCGAGGTTGGAACACTAGGGTGCGCATGAAGATCTCTCCCCCTTTCTAGCTCACACACTCTACGATCTCACGGCCTAGCTCAATGAACCCAAAGAACACGAGACACAAGATTTATACTGGTTCGGGCCACCGTTGTGGTGTAACACCCTACTCCAGTGTGGTGTGGTGGATTGCCTCTTGGGCTGATGATGAACAGTTACAAGGGAAGAACAGCCTCTTGAGGAGAGGTGCTCTTGTGCGTGGTGAACTTGTGTGGTTTGGGATGATCTGGTCTGAATCCCCCCCTCTCCCTTGGTGGTAGCTAGTCATATTTATAGAGGCCTGGTCCTCTTCCCAAGTATTGAGCGGGAAGGGATCCCACAACGGCCAAATTCGAAGAGAGACAACTAGTACAAGCTATCTGACAAAAGTGGTCTTCGCCTGCCAAAGGCTCAGGTGGTGACGCCGCCTTAGGCTCCACGATGACCTCCGTCTTGCCGTACTGCTGGTCTTGGTCTTGTTGCACCGATATGGAAACCTTTGCCTGATGCCTCGGGACTCCTCACCTGCCCTTGCCCCTTTAGCACCAAAGAGGAAACAAGGACACTGCGCGCTGGCGCCCGCTGCTACCTCTTGAGCACTGTGTTGGTTTTCCCCGAAGAGGAAGGGATGATGCAGCAAAGTAGCATAAGTATTTCCCTCAGTTTTTTAGAACCAAGGTATCAATCCAGTAGGAGGCTACGCGTGAGTCCCTCATACCTGCACAAAGCAAATAAATCCTCGCAACCAACGCAAATAGGGGTTGTCAATCCCTATAAGGCCACTTACAAGAGTGAGATCTGATAGATATGATAAGATAATATTTTTGGTATTTTTATGATAAAAGATGCAAAGTAAAATAAAGGTAAAGTAAATAGCAAAGGAAATAACTAAGTAGTAGGAGATTAATATGATAAAGATAGGCCCGGGGGCCATAGGTTTCACTAGTGGCTTCTCTCGAGAGCATAAGTATTCTATGGTGGGTGAACAAATTATTGTTGAGCAATTGACAGAACTAAGCATAGTTATGAGAATATCTAGGTATGATCATGTATATAGGCATCACGTCCGAGACAAGTAGACCGACTCCTGCCTGCATCTACCACTATTACTCCACTCATCGACCGCTATCCAGCATGCATCTAGAGTGTTAAGTTAAAAACAGAGTAACGCCTTTAGCAAGATGACATGATGTAGAGGGATAGACTCATGCAATATGAAGAAAACCCCATCTTGTTATCCTCGATGGCAACAATACAATATATGCCTTGCTGCCCCTACTGTCACTAGGAAAGGACACCGCAAGATTGAACCCAAAGCTAAGCACTTCTCCCATTGCAACAAAGATCAATCCAGTAGGCCAAACCAAACTGATAATTCGAAGAGACTTGCAAAGATAACCAATCATACATAAAAGAATTCAGAGAAGATTCAAATATTGTTCATAGATAGACTTGATCATAAACCCACAATTCATCGGTCTCAACAAACACACCGCAAAAAGAAGATTACATCGAATAGTTCTTCACAAGAGAGGGGGAGAACATTGTATTGAGATCCAAAAAGAGAGAAGAAGCCATCTAGCTACTAACTATGGACCCGTAGGTCTGAGGTAAACACCTCACACTTCATCGGAGGGGCTATGGTGTTGATGTAGAAGCCCTCCATGATCGATGCCCCCTCCGGCGGAGCTCCAGAACAGGCCCCAAGATGGGATCTCGTGGATACAGAAAGTTGCGGAGGTGGAATTAGGGTTTTGGCTCCGTATCTAATCATTTGGAGGTACGTGGATATATATAGGAGGAAGGAGTACGTCGGCGGAGCAATAGGGGGCCCACGAGGGTGGAGGGCGCGCCTGGTGGGGGTGGGCGCGCCCCCCTACCTCGCGGCCTCCTGTTTCCTTTCTTGACGTAGGGTCCAAGTCCCCCGGGTCTTGTTCATTGAGAAAATCACGTTCTCGAAGGTTTCATTCCGTTTGGACTCCGTTTGATATTCCTTTTCTTTGAAACCCTAAAAAAGGCAAAAAACAACAATTCTGGGCTAGGCCTCCGGTTAATAGGTTAGTCCCAAAAATAATATAAAAGTGGATAATGAAGCCCAATAATGTCCAAAACAGTAGATAATATAGCATGGAGCAATCAAAAATTATAGATACGTTGGAGACGTATCACCCGCCTAGTTTCGGTCGTCATGGCTTGCGTCACAGGAACCTCACGAGGTGCCCCTCGCCTTGATCTCTCTGCCCCTCGCGAGCCAGCCTAGAGAGGCTGCCCCTGAGGAGGCCTTGCGTAGTCCGCCTCGCGAGGGTCTTGAATGTTTGCTGGTGAGGATGGGCCGTACGGGGCCATCGGTGGAGCCACGCTGCGGGCCGCAAGCAGGCAAGTCTGGGGACCCCCATTCCCAGAACGCCGACAGTAGCCCCCGAGCCCAAGGCGCGCTCGGGATTGGCTTCGAGGCGAAGCCAAAGGGCAAGCGCGGAGCACCGCGGGCCCCATCAGCATGCGGCCACGGTTGGCGTGTGGTGACTGATTGGACGTGGGCGCCTCCGCTTCCCCATGCAGCCTCGGCAACTGCCCGACTTGACGGGTCCTTGCGGCATGCAGAAAAGATCATTATTACCTTGGATCGTCGAGGTCGGTGGTCGGCCTCCCCTTGGCTATAAATGGGAAGTGGGGGCGAAGCCCCCATCACTCGTCTCTTCCTTGCTTCTCCTGCTTCTTCTCCTTCCTTGATCCTCTTCTCGCTGGTGTAGTCATGGCGCCGATACAGATGTTCTCGGCCACAGAGAAGGGCAAGACTCCCCTCAACGAGCCCGAGCTGCTTCCGCCGAAGAAGAGGAGGTCCCATCGCCGTGAGATGGTCGTGGGGCCGGTAGTGTCGTGGCTGTGGTACGAAAGGCCACCTCCTTGGTACCCGCTGCCCTTGTACGCTCACGCCGAGGGTTTCGGAGGGAGGAGCGACGAGCGCCCCCGCCCGCGCCAGGGCCGTGGCCGACGTGCCGCGAAGGCGCACACCGTCGCCCCAGGGGTCCATGCCGCGGAATCCTCACGTGAGTTCGTGTTGTGGGCGGCGATGCCCCCAAGCACTTGGATTCGGCTTCCGTAGTTCTTCGCCGTTGAGATGCCGCCGAGGGGCCCTCTCGAGCTTTGGTTGTAGCACGCCGACTGCGACGCCCTTGCGATTGGAGCGGAAGTTGAAGTCGTTGCCTCCGGGAGGATATTCATGACTCGAGGCTGGCGCGCGGTCGCCCAAGCCTGCCGCGCGCACGGCGCCGTCGCCATCCACTTCGAGTATGATGGCGCCTCCATGCTGTTCTTCAAGGTCTTAGACAAGGAAGGCTGTCGCTCGGAGTGCTGCCCTGAAGGGAGCGGCCAGGATGGCGCAGCGGCTGGCGCCGGGCCTACCGTCGGCCTTGCCCGTAGCTCCTCCAGCGACAGCGGTGACTCCTGGTGGTCCAGCGACTCTCCCGAGCTCGTGGAGTCTCCGGAGACGAGCGACGACAGCTATGTGCCCCCGAGCTCTCGTCAGGCCCGGAGCAAGGCCGCCGCGTCTGGCCGCCGCCGCTGTTGATATGGATGGGGTTCGCGCTGGCCTTCCGTGGCCCACTGTTGATGATGGCTTTGGCATCACATGACGCGTGTAGATAGATCCCCTAGGAATTCCCTTCCTTTTGTTCCCTGCGAGGAATCAAAACGGACCTCACGGGGGTGTGTAAAGCGTCTGTAATGCCTTTTGTTGATATTATCCTTATTGTGAAAATTTGTGAGTGCATGTCCTTCTGAGGCTTGGTTCCCCCTTTCCAATCCCACGGCAGCTTGGTGCTCTATGCTGACAGGTCCCAGTCCCCAGGCAGGCTGCAGCCGTCGCTGGTATGCCAGGTCGCGATGCCGTGGTCAAGGCCAGGAGGTGAGCGGCCTGAGGTCCAGTAAGAGCTCCTGAGGCGCGATGCTCAAGAGGTCCCCTTTAGCGTGCAAGCAGCTACCTGAGGATGGGAAAGGGAGGCGATGTTGCTGCAGTAGGGCAGTGAAAAGGCGAGAATCTTATGTCGTAGTGCTGGGTTGGTCAAGGAACAAGACTTATCTTGGCGCTCCGGAGCCGTCTTCCCGTGCCGCATCAGCCTTGGGTGTCAGCCGCTACTAGGTGTCTAGGTTAGGCCCGTGCGTGCCTCCCCCTTTCCTCCGTGTTCTTCCTGGTGCTCTACGTCCTCAGGTCCCAGCCCTCGAGTGAGCTCAGCCGCCACTAGTATGCCAGGTCGCGATGACGTGGTCAAGGCCAGGGGTAGGCTGGAGAGCCAGTAAGAGCTCCTGAGTCGCGATGCTCAGGATCCCCCCTTTTAACGCGCAAGCGAATTGTCATGGGAGAAGAGAGAGAGTCTGCGGTACCGCCCGGTGTAGTCCTCAGGAGGTTCCCGTAGGTTAGCGCGAGGAGGGGCGCAAATCGCCGCGATGATCGCTGGTCCGTCGCTGGCTTGTGGGAGGGGACTCCCTACTGCAGAGAGCCCCCGGGGCGTGTACATCCCCACCCTGACACGTGGCTTGCACGGCAGGGCTGGACGAGGTGTATCTAGGCACCCGTGAGCCAGCGGGGGACTCACGAGGCCCTACCTCAAGGCGGGTTGTGCTTGGTCTTGATTCTTGATGGTTGTGGCATTCCTGCGAGATGGTTAGACAACCCGCGCCGAGTGGATTTCCTGAGGCTATCGCACGAGAAGGCCAAGCACCAACGACCCCAGGAGGTGACGTGAACGGGGCTAGCCGCCAGACAGAGCTCAACCATTGGATTTATCGACGCTGCAGGGACCACTACAAAAAAAGACACATCCGGTATCATCATATGACACTTCTATGATGATAATTGTGACAAAACCCAGTATCATCATAGATGTGGTGGGCTCCTACTTCTATGACAAAAAATCATGATATAAAATGGGTTTTCGTCCTGGGCGGGCCGGAGACGCAGCTGCATGACATTCTTTGGGCCGTCCATGACGGAAAAAACCGTGGTAGAAGCGAGGGCGAGGAAAATTTCGGGGAGTTCCCGGTTACGGTGGGAGGTCGGGGCCGAGCGATGCGCGTTTCTCTTGTACACGTACGCGCGTGTGTGCGAGGCGTTGGCTCTAACTAAACCCGAGCGAGGCGTTGGGCTCTAACTGAACCCGAGCGATTGCACTCCAGGCTACGCGTTACTGAACTCGAACGATCGATCGATTGCTGTTAACTGAACCTGATCGAGCGATTCCTTCGCTACTAATGCTAAGTGAAGCCGATCGATGCCGCCTCTCGGATGAACA
>NC_041380.1:149653925-149672171 GCF_002162155.2 Triticum dicoccoides | reverse complement strand
GGTGGCGTTGCCTCTGGATGAATAGGACCCCGTGGTGTGGTGGAGGGCTGGATGAATAGTAGACGGTGGAGGGGTGCCCGTGGAAGGGTGGTAGAACAGGACCCCGTGGTGTGGAGGGCTGGATGAACAGTAGACGGTGGAGGGGTGCCCGTGGAGGGTGGTTGAACAGTAGCCGGTGGAGTAGCATGCGGTGGAGGCTGGATGAACACGAGCCCGTGGAGGCTGTAGGAGGTCGACGGTAGCCCGTGGAGGCTGGAGGAGGTCGATGGTGGAGATGAACAGTATCCCGTGGAGTCCCATTTTGCGGTACGCCACACCCCTCCCGATGAACAGGACCCCCGTTTCGACCGTAGGAGGTCCGTTTCGTCCGTTTTGCGGTACGCCACACCCCTCCCGATCAACAGGACCCCCGTTTCAACCGTAGGAGGTCCGTTTCGTCCGTTTTGCGGTACGCCACACCCCTCCCGATCAACATGACCCCTGTTTCGACCGTAGGAGGTCCATTTCCTCTGTTTTGCGGTACACCAGACTCCTCCCTATCAACAGGACCCCGTTACGAACGTAGGAGGTCCGCTTCCTTCATTGTGCGGTACGCCAGGCCTCGTTTCCATCGCCTATTCCGTCCAAGCCCTCCCAATGAACACGACCACGCATTTCGTTCCGACCCATCCGGTTGGCTCCCACGCGTTCCGTTGCCTCCCGATGAACACGACGCATTCCGTTGTCTCCCCATGAACACGACGACGATGATGTTTCTCCGTTCCGACCCAGCATGTACACGAGCCCTGGCCATACGTATGCGCGAGTAGGCGTTCGAGACCCCCCTGTATGTACACATACGTGGCCGTATTTTCTTTCTTGCACCCAGGCCGCTATACGTACGTGTACATGCTACGTGCGCGCCTCTACTACGACACGTACGCGCCTCTACTACGACACATGCGCGCCTCTACATCCACCAGTATATATGTACGTACATGTTCGTGACCAGAATGAAAACGCTACGTACGCTTCGACCAGGTGGGTCCCGATTGTCAGACACTTCCTTGCCTGCTAAGATGTAGCTGGTGGGTCCCAGCAGTCAGGGGGGCGAATCATTTTTTTTGCCCGGACGCACTTCCTTGCATGCGAAGATGTAGCTGGTGGGACCCAGCAGTCAGGGGCAAATGTTTTTTTCGTGAAATACGGTGGCCCGTCCGGTGGGTCCCCGCTGTCAGGTGGAGGAATAATTATTTTGCACGTAATAAGGAGGCACCTCCTCGCTGGGGCCGTGGACCCAGCTGTCAGCCTCTCCATGTACAATCCACGTTTGATGGAAGCCGTTCCTTGACCATGTTGACCACGCCGCGCCGAGAGCACCAGGGCGGTGGATGACAGCGAGGCCTAGGAAGGGGACGACGCGGAGCCGGGGAAGACGCGGCAGTGGATGCCCACGCGTAGAGGAGTACGAGGGTTCACTGGTTCGCTGCGGTGTGAGGCTGCCGTCGCCATAGAATAACAGGAGGGTGTGGGTGAGTAGAGGGATGGCCTGGCCAGCGGTGGGAGTAGTAGGGGCGGTGTGGCCTCCGCCGCATCGCAGTCGGCCATGGGAGGCAGGAGCACGAGGCACGACCGGCGCTGGTTTGGGCGGCTGGAGCAAGAAGACCAGAGGTTGAAGAAGCACTATGGCCATTGGATGGACATCGTACGGTCACTGGAGCTAGAATTGTGCATATTGACTAAGTTGACAAAGCCCTCCATCCCCGTCAACTTAATAGGCCCACAAGTCAGCCTGCCACTATACTGGGTCCCAGCTAACAGGGGGAGTATTCATTTTTTTTGTGCGTAATAAGGAGGCACTTCCTTGCGTGCAAAGATATAGCTGGTGGGTCCGAGCTGTCAGCGGCAATAACGTTTTTTTCACAAAATACAGAGGCCCTTTCGATGGGTCCCTGATGTCAGGTGGAGGAATCATTATGTTGCGCGTAATAAGGAGGCATTTCCTTGCATGCAGCCGTGGACCCAGATGTCGGCCTCTCCACGTACAGTCCACTTCAGATGCACGTCGGTCGTTGACCACGTTGACCAGGTTGCATCGAGAGCACCAGGGTGGTGGACGACGGCAAGGCCTAGGAAGGGAACGACACGGAGGCCGGGAAGACTCGGCAGTTGTTTCCCACACGGAGGGGAGTACGACTGTACAAGGGTTTACTGGTTCATCTGCCGTCGCCGGAGAATAGCAGTAGGTGTGGGTGAGTAGAGAGATGGTGAAGGTGCTAGTTATCAACTAGAGGGGGGTGAATAGGCGGTTTTTATGAAAGTCTTCAAAACATGGAAGTTTCGAAGACAATCAATAGAAATGAACCTATTAACATGCAGCGGAAGGTAGACTACACTAGGCAAGCCATAGTCAAGTATTCAATGAAGTGAAAGCACAAATACTAACAGCAGCAAGGCAGTATGGATCATGATGGAAGACAGTATGAAGCCAATCAGAACAAGCAGTCACACAGTGAAGACAAATAGATAATGCAAATAGGCAATGACTTCACAAGGTCCAACTGTAAATACAGAGATGGGAAGGATAGAACCAGTTGCTCATTGAAGACAATGATTTGTTGGACCAGTTCCAGTTGCTGTGACAACTATATGTCTGGTTAGGGAGGCTGAGATTTAACTCATAAGACCGTGTCTTCACCTTATTCCCCTTGAGCTAAGGACACCAAGTCCTCGCCCAATCACTCTGGTAAGTCTTCAAGGTAGACTTCCAAACCTTCACAGACTTCGTTCACCGGTGATCCACAATGACTCTTGGATGCTCAGAACACGACACCTAACCGGCTGGAGGATTCAGAGTCCTCAAGTGTAACAAGTCTTCAGATCACACAGACAGGAAGACTCCAGTGATGCCTAACACTCTTTGGCTCTGGGTGTTTAGGGCATTGTCCTCGCAAGGATTTCTCTCTCAAAGGCTTCGAGGTGGGTTGCTCTCAAACGACAAAAGCCGTGCACTAACTCTGAGCAGCCAACCAATTTATGGTGTAGGGGGTGGGCCATTTATAGCCACTAGGCAACCCGACCTGATTTGTCCGAAATGACCCTAGGTCACTAAGGAACTGACACGTGTTCCAACGGTCAGATTTCAAACACACGCGGAAACTTTACTTGGGCTACAAGTAAAGCTGACTCATCCATCTCTGGATAAGATTTGCTCTCATTGTCTTCGCTCGAAGACATAGGATTTTGGTTAAGCATCACTTCAGTCACTCTGACTTTGTTCACTGGGACCCCACCAAACAGTACGGTGGTTCCTATGACTCAACAAAGAAGAAAAGGAAACAATAAAACAACTAAGTCTTCCCGCTCCATAGTCTTCACGCGATGTCTTCTCTTGTCATAGTCTTCAGTGTGAATATCTTCACATACCACCTTTGTCTTCAATGTCTTCATACATTTTTAGGGGTCATCTCCGGTAGGAAAACCGAATCAATGAGGGACTACTACCTGTGTTATCCTGCAATTCTCACAAACACATTAGTCCCTCAACCAGGTTTGTCGTCAATACTCCAAAACCAACTAGGGGTGGCACTAGATGCACTTACAGATGGCTAGGCCAGCGATGGGGCGGTGAGGCCTGCGTGGTAGCACAGACGGCCACGGGGAGGAAGGAGCAGGCAGTCCCGCCGGTGCTTGTTTGAGTGGATGGAGCAGGAAGAGCAGAGATTGAAGAAGCACGACGGTCGTTCGATGGACATCCAACAGTCACTGCTTGTGTGTCAACCTTTTTTTAGGAAAGCCTCAAATATGTGGAAAACAGCATACAACCCATCTGCCATTATTTCTAATAATTTATAGCCCATTTGCTAATTCTTAAGGTTTTTTTGGAGCCCATATTCTTTTTGTTAGCATTACAGCCCATATTGTGGCCATGGTTAAAAAATTATACGAAATTTGCATATTTCGGTGCGGCCCGAACTGTTTTTAATCCCGAAATTTCGACTCACATTCAAACTGATTTTAAAAATAAATGTATATCAATATAAAATCCAACAAATTCTCCACGCATAAAAATTAATGTAATTTAAAATCTCGAAATTAAAAAAAGATATTTGAAACTAATTGCCGGTTTGATGTGTTTTAAAATGTACAGCCCATTTCTCATTACTGATGGGCCATTTTCTCGGCCAGCCGAATGAAAGCTCTCCTCGTCTTGAAAGATTTGCAGCCCAACAGGCCTGACAAAGCGAATTACTTGGCAAATCACAAAAAACTGGGTTGTGGCCATGGACCCAGCTGTCAGCCTCTCCACGTACAGTACTCTTCCGATGGAAGTTGTTCCTTGACCACGTTGACCACGCCGCGCGGAGAGCACCACGGCGGTGGACGACAGCGAGGCCTAGGAAGGGGACGACACGGAGCCGAGGAAGATGCGGCAGTGGAAGCCCGCGCGGAGAGGAGTACGAGGGTTCACTGGTTCCGCTGCGGTGTGAGGTTGTCGTCGCCGCAGGGCCTGGCCAGCGGTGGGAATAGTAGGGGGCGGTGAGGCCTCCACGGCAGCACAGCCGACCACGGGAGGCAGGAGCATGCAGCACGACCGGCGCTGCTTTGGGCGGCTGGAGCAAGAAGACCAGAGGTTCAAGAAGCACTACGGCCGTTGTGTCGACATCGTACGGTCACTGGAGCTAGAATCGTTCATATTGACTAAGTTGACAAAGCCCTTCATCCCCATCAACTTAGTAGGCCCACAAGTCAGCCTCCCACCAAGGTGGGTCCCAGCTAGCCGGGGGAGTATTCATTTTTTTGTGCGTAATAAGGAGGCACTTCTGGTGGGTCCGAGCTGACAGCAGGGGAGAGCTTTCATTCGGCTGGCCCGTCAGGTGGGTCCCAGCAGTCAAGGGGAAAACATTTTTTTTGCAAAATACTGTGGCCCGTCCAGTGGGTCCCTACTATCAGTTGGAGGAATCATTATTTTCTGCGTAACAAGGAGGCACTTACTTACTGCGGCCGTGGACCCAGCTGAGACTCTCCACGTACAGTATACTTCCGATGGAAGTCGTTCCTTGACCACGTTGACCTTGCCGCGTTCCGCTGCATGCATGCATCCATTGGCGTGGTGCATCCCCACTGTCAGCCTCTCACGTACAGTCATCTTCCGATGACTCTCGGTTGTTGACCACGTTGACCACACCGTGCCGAGCGCACCCAGACTGGAACGACCCGGAGATGGGGAAGACGGGGCAGTGGAGTCGCAGATGGAGAGAAGTGGGAAACTTCACTGGTTCGGGTGCGTGGCAGCACAGCCGTGGTGCCGCCCACGAGAGACAGGAGCAAGAAAAGAGGTTGAAGAAAGAGCACGGCTGTTGGATTAACATCCAACGGTCCAGCTGCTAGAATCATTTGTTGATTAAGTTGACAAAGCCGTGCGTACACGTCCGCTTAGTAGGCCACAAGTCAGTCACCAAATCTGACGGGTCCCAGCTGTCAACGGGATGAATAATTTTTTTTCGCAAAACAAGGAGGCACTTCCTTCCATGCGAAGATACAGCCGGTGGGTCCCAGCTGTCAGGTGGAGGAAACATTTTTTTCGGTTTCGTAAGGAGGAACTTTCCTTGTGTACGACCATGGACCTCGTGGGTCCCAGCCGTCAGGCTCTTCACGTACAGTCCTCTTCCGATGACTCTCGTTTGTTGACCACGCCGCACCGAATGCTGCGAGGCGGTGGACGATGGCGAGGCCCCGGACGGGAACGACTCGGAGATGGGAAAACGCGGCGGTGGAGTCGCAGATTGAGAGGAGGAGAAGGGTTATAACTGGTTCTATTGCGGCGTGGGGCTGTAGTCTGTGGAGAATAACAGGAGGTGTCGAGGGGTGGAGGGATAGCCTGGCCGGTGGTGGGGCAGCGCTTCGCAGCGATGCGTGCCAAGCAGAGCCGCTAGCCGCCGAAGGCCGGACCAGGCGGTCCCGGCGATGCTGGAGGAAGAAGACGAGAGATTGAAGGTGCATGCCGGCTGTTGGATATAAATCCAATGGCTGTGGATGACACAATCATTTGTTGACCAAGTTGAAAACGCCCTGCATAGGCTTCGACCTATTGGCCCACATGTCAGCCTACAAAAATGTGGCATATACTTAACCCATGTTTTCTAGAATGTACAGTCCATTTGCTGGGCTGGGTGAACAAATAATTTCACGTCAATCAGGCCCATTTACATTTTCTAAGAAATCCCAGCCCATTTGCACTTCCTTGAAATACACGTATTAGGTGGGCTCGTTATATATATAATGTTATGTTAGAAGGAGCAATTAATATCAAAGAATAAACCGGAGAGGCACATTATATATATATATATATATATATATATATAATTAATAAATTAGCGAGTTATTGCTCAAAATAGAAATGAGCGCGTTATTATTAAATTGGTCCTTAAAATCTTCGCAAGCTTTTGTACGCAATCACCAGGATTTTCCTTGCCTGTGAGTCAAAGACAACCAGGATTTTCCTTGCCAACTTCCGTTAAACATTTACATTTATAAGTTAATAACACGTGGGATGTTTTTATAATGTATATATAAGTCTCTATAAAATATACGATAATAGTAATAATATAAATATATATAATGTGGTTAGAAGGGAAAATATAAATTGGACACAGCATTACTTTTATAAGAGACCTGCGTTTTGTACCCCATAGTAGGCATACTAACAAGTTCACACACAAATACAACAGAAAAGGTAAACATTCATATCAAACTCAGGTTCACAGGACACTTTCATATTCATAGCCAACATTCACTATCAACAACTCAAAAGATTCATATATACACAAGCTCAGCATATCTATGCATCCAAATGATTGATAGATCACACGACAATATTCATACATAATTCACAAAAAGATTCAGATATACACATGTTCAGTATGTTTATGCATCCAAATGATTGAGATCACGGCCAATATGATCCATGGACGAACTTTAATTACATAGGGTACAGACTGGTAAATGGTGTTCAATCGAAGGTACTTCTTGCTAAAATTAGTTCTTGTACGAGTAAACTTTCGAGTACATAAGAGGCAGCACAGACAATCTGAACTTTGCTTGTAGGTTTATCCTCAAATAGTGGCCTCGTGCCGAGGGAGGTTTGAGCAACTTGGCCACTACTTTCATCCAACTAGTTTACTGGCTCATCTTGGTCCTGTATCTCGCCAAAATTCTACATTGCAGACGAGAAAGGAGGCGGTTGAGAAAATGAACCACCCAAATTTTTTGTGCAGTTCAACTGAAATGGAGCATCCTTGGCGTGAAGACTAATTAAGTTCCAGATGAATATACGGGTCAACCAACTTGTCTGGAATCTTTAGACTCCATGCCATATAGTTCGCTACCATATGTGCCGATAACCAAAAGGCACAAGTTGGGAGCAAAGACTGGACTGCGTTTTTCTGGACTATGCACCAAGCAATATTTTTGGCATTCACTCTCCTAATACTTGGAGTTTGACAATTGGTTGACGCCGGCTGATACTCGAATGAATATAGGCACTTCTTGTCAACATGGATGCTTGTCTGAGTGAACTTTGGAGTACATAGCAGCAGCATAAGTACCTGTCCATCTGATTATTTTGTGCAGTTCTACTGAAATCACCTGATGTAATGATTTGCCTGCGAGTTTAGGCTCCAAATTACTCCTTTATGAAATCGGCAAACAGTAGCACAATACCAAATTACCAATACATATGACAGGCACAATAATCAGGATAAAGACCAGTACCAACCTGTGTGAGGTAGCATATCAATTACTATTTCCTTTAACTGGAAGCCGAGATAAGCCAAGCGACTGACAGCAAAGGAAGAAAGCAAGCGGAGATTAGCGACTGACAGGAAAGGACGGAAGCTGTCGAGGCAATGAAGCACCCAAAGTTTTGTGCAGTTCCACCAAAATCGAGCATCCCTGTTGGCACATATATTGAGAGAGTGAGATTACTGTAATAGTGGGACTAGTTGATGAAACATACACTAACAAATAGAAGCACCCTCATTATCTTAATGGATAAAGTTAACAACATAGTAGTCTTTCTTAAAGAGAGGTATTAGTTTATTTAATCAATGCCAATTAGCTCAACTCAACACTCAAAGCATTGCCATTTATCATAGGTTGCAAAACTTTAACGTGCAAAGATAAAGGAGTTTCTCATGACAGTAGCACAATACAAATAGAGATGACAGCAAACTAATATGGATGAAGGCCTTAGGCCCGTACCAACCTGAGAAAAAAAAGCTTATTCATGTAGTCCCATAAGAGATGATAAAGCACTCACTGGAATCACACAATAGTATATATTTTTGTGCACTTCAAATGTATGGTTGAAATCACTCTTGTTTACCAGTGCTGAGATTATATCGAAAGATTATCAAGAACTTCCAGCAGAGTTAAAGCATTGGCTGGATAAGTTCATTGTATTGTCTTGTGTAGTTCCACTAAAATGTATGATTGGCACAAAATGATCCCTGTTTGCACAAGTAGTAACAAGGTGAAACCTTCATTAGCTTAGTGAGAAAGGATAGGAGGACATTAGCATATTACTCAAACAGTAGCATCAAATTCATGATGGACAATACGCAAAACATTGCCTCATTGAACCAATGGCAATAAATTGACATGCAAAACAATAGCACTATTATGTCATGACACTAATATTATTCCCTCCCTGCTCCACCACATGATTCACCTCCATAGACAAACATACACACGTACATGATTCAGCATAGGGTCCTACTAAAGATTTGTTTAACTCCAACAGGAAAATTAGGAAGCAATAAATTAGTGGTACTTAAGTACTCCTAATTAATTAAGTGAGACAGCAGAAGTGGAAGGGCTCCCTGGAGGATCGTCTCACATGTAAGGTAGTCGTTGCTGGAGCCCTTGATTGGCCTCGACTGAGGCCTCTGGCTTCAGCAAGATCGCCTTGGCACTGTTTATTCTTCTTCTTCCTCTTCATGCTCTGTTTCTCTTTCTCCTCACCAGTTGGTGAAACCAAGTACATGATTGGCCTTCTAATTCAGAATTGGTTTTGTCCGTGAGGGAGTATAGGTGTACTAGTAAAAAACAGCATTATTTTCTCATGGCAGTCGGAAAATAGAGATGAACACATGCATTAAATATCATTCTTACCTAAAGGAAGGTTATGGCGCAAATATGGATGAGGATTGGAACACAGATCTCCCTTTGTGCAGTTCCACCAAAATGAACCAACTGTTCCATTCTGACATTCCAGTTAAACAGCACAAAAGTCACTTCTTTTAGGAAGAGTTTTGTGCAGTGCACCAAAAGGTCGCAGCAGCAAACAGGTGAATTGGATATCCCTGTTTGCACAAAAAGGCACAGAGGAAACAGTCAGAGTCTCAAACAATTACAGGCAAAAAAAATTGGCTAAACTTGTCATGGCTTATAACAGTGCCATGGCTTCATTTTTACCACGGACATTAGATTAAGAATAGCTAAGGCTGCATTTGGTTCACAGGTTTGGTGCAGGATTTTCGTAGGAACACAATTCCTACGGTATTCTTTCCCTTCCAACCTTTCGGAACACGGGAAAGGTGAATAGTGTTTCATAGGAAAACTGGTCTGGTAGTACTGATTCCATAGGATTAGAAACATCCACGCACTGCTCATTTTTTGGGCGGAAGCCCGAGGCACGCGCTCGCTGCCATGCGTTAGACAGGTTGATGTGCTGTGTTGCCGGAATAAAAAAATCAACCTATGTGTGGTACGTGAGGTGAGGACAAGAGTAGTCACTGTGCAGCTGAATAAACAAATAGCATCTCATACTGCCAAGCATGCTACTCTAAAAAAACAAATCTGTACATTTCGTAGTCCATCCGAACACATTCTCTTGAGAGTTTCCTCCGGTTCACTGTTCCATAGTTTTATACCTACATTCCTTTCCTATTCCTCTATTTTCATCAAGACCTATGTTTTCTGCCCCTTTATTCCTAACGGAGCCTAAATATTTGGTATAAGGGCATGGGACAGTGGGTGCACCAGCAGTCCAACACCATGTACGTAAACAGGGCCATAAAGTGGTGATTCATAGTTTGTTGCCGCGAGAAACAAACATCCAAGAAACATATCTGGGTTGGTCCCATTTTTGTTCACTCTAGCCACCTACTCCTATGTGTGGATAGCAAATCTAGTCCTGGTCATACCACTGTGTACAGCGTTACCCCTATATTTCAATTTTCGACCAAGAGACCGGTTGGATGACCAGTCTGTACTACTTTCACCCCCTTTCCTTCATGGTTGTACCAAGTCCGATGTACATACTAAATTCCCCCACCCCCACTTTATTTCTTGTTTGAACCAAGTACTCCCTCCGTCCGGAATTACTTGTCATCAAAATGGATGTGTCTAGAACTAAAATACATCTAGATACATCCATTTCAATGACAAGTATTTTCGTACGGAGGGAGTACAAGATTCGACTCCATGAAGTAGCTTTACCTCTAACAATAGAAGAAGAAAAATTGTGATGTTGGACCATCCGATCGAGAGGGACTGAGAGGTAGAAAATGATGCACATGCAGCGACGTAGCGAGCTGGGGAAGTAGAGCTAAGGCGGTTTCGAACGAAGATATACCTGAAGGTCGTCGGGATGTGGATAGGTGGGCGGCGGGAGGCCGGATCCGCCCACAGGCAACAACGAAGGGATCAGAGGACCTCCCGCGCTGGCGCTCGGCCAGAGATAACGGTGCAGCCGGTAGTGGGTCTCCTCCCTCGGTGTCGACAACAGCCTAAACGATGCCCCTCCTCCCCTTCACCAGCGGAGGGGGATACGTCCGGATCTGTAACTAGCGGCGAGGATAGAAAGCCAATGTTTTTTGAAGGGAGAAAGACATTGTTACTACCCCTATCTTGTTTAGATCTAGAGAGGATGAGAGTGTGTGAATAGAGCAACCCTAGCAAGCAAGCGCGGAGGCTCCGGCCTATATATACGTAGTGGGGTAGTTTTCCTTTTTCACTCCATCAAAACAATCGTTTAAAATTGTGTGCTACTACATGCCAGGTCGCGGTTGTTTTAGTTGTTGATTGTTTTTTGAGATAGTTGCCCGCTTGTTCCAAGTGGTGTTACGGTGTGCCAGGTCGCACTTTGTATCGTTCAAGTCTGGTACTACAAGTCCCTCCATTAAATGAACAACCACCCCCTCGTAAAAAATTTGAACAAGCCCATGGCTAAAATTAGCGGAAACGTGGGTTGCCCCAACATGCATTATTATTTATATTTTCTACTCCCTCCGTTCCTAAATATAAGTCTTTTTTATTAGCCACAACTAAGACAAGAATTTTTTTATTAGCAGTGAACCCCACATGTCATAGACACAAAAATTGTGGCAAGATTCCCTTAGCAAGCCAAAGTGTGTCTAACAATTTGAGAAACTCAGGTTAGGCAAGTGTGGCAAGTGTGGGAAAAATAATGTGGCAACATAAGACAAACATAGTCACAATCCAAACAGCCCCATAATTTTTTGTGACATGCATGAAAATTTGGTTAGTTAAATTTTTAGTCAAAATTTGGCAAGGTGCATCAAATCAACACATGCAAGTATCAAAAGGAAAGTCATGGCATGCATGCATGCGTTGTACTCCCTTCGTTTCCAAATATAAGTCTTTTTAGAGATTGCAACAAGTGACTACATATGAAGCAGAATATGTCTACTCCTGCATACGAAGTAGCCCATTTGAAATGTGTAAAAAGACTTATATCGAGTGCAGTGCTTTGATGTGTCGCGTCAACTCGTACAATACCGAGAAATTTGATTACTACAACGCCCTCTCCCTCGCGGACTGAGCTTTGGTGCCTTAACTGCACATGCCTTTGGCTGCATGACAGGAGGGCCAACCACCTGTTGGGTCCACCTGTCATAGACGCAAAGGCAGGAGCAGTAAGTAGAAGCTTTCGTTACACGCTATCCCTCCTGCACGAGGTGGACGGACATGCAACAGTGGATTCGATATTGTAGAAGTCAGAGTAACATCATTGTTCATCTTCTCGAAGAGGCAAAGAGACAAGCGCAACCCGAACGTGGCAGTTGCGAACGCTCGCGTGGTGCGGTTCCTTGGAGTACTAGCCAGGATCTTGCATGAGACAACATTGCTATTGTTTAACAATTAAACTGGTATTATCCATTGGTTGATACTCATTCTGCATAGGTCCACGCGCTTAGCACCGTTTCCTCCTAGGGTCACCAATGTTTATTTGCTAATTAACAACATTGCATGCAATGAACTAGCCATTGCAAGTCATTAAAAGCATGCACACCTCTCATCTCTTATTGGTTGATATGTCAAGAAACAAGAAACAAGGTAGAAGTTAATGCACCACGCCTAAGTGTTTTGGGACTATTTGGTTTTCGTAAGATGACTTACACACCTAGACGGGGGGAGTAGTATAGCCCTGTAAACCGGAAAGGAGTATTTGCCTTTCTTGAGATTTCAACAAGTGACTAGACTACACCATGTGCAGTACTCCCTCCCTTCCGGTTTATAGGGCTCAAATCTCAAATCTCATGAACCAAGGCATTTTGCGATTGGAGGAATGTATATCATACTTTACAAAACTACCCTAATCAAACTCATGCATTAATTACGTAGTTCTCTCATTTTCCTCTCCACCTTGGTCATGGTGCACATGCGGGATATTTCAAAGCATCCGGGCCCGCGTGCCATCCACCAAATCACAGCGAGGTGCTACAGTTGAGACTCACCTGTCACCCCGGTGTGGCCGTCATGACCCATCATATCACAAACCCACACCTTTACCAGCAGTGGTAAGGTGGCCTCCAAGTTGGACTGGACGAAGCAACTATCATTTCACTGGAACGCTCGTTCAAGCCCTTTCTTCCCTTTCTTGAAGAAAACCTCACTCCAGGCTACTCACTTCTGCCATTTTTCTTCTGTACCGACGAAGGAAAGGTGGGCGAATCAGTTATGTTGCTATATTTTCATTCCAAGAATCTTCTTTTTGCGAAGCACCGACCGATTCTCACATCTTATTCTTTTCCCGTTTTCATTGCGGTTGTGGTTTGCTTTCGATTGCTTTTTGTTTGAGTTCATTGATGGATCCTGGAGCACCAGGCAAAGAGTTGCCGGCGGACAACCCACTGGAGACAGCGATCTCTAGGAAGTGAGCACCGACCAACGAGTTGACCATGTTAGCGGGCCAACCCATGGAGACAAAGAACTCCAAGAAACAAGCACTGGCCAAATAGTTGAGGACGTTGGCGGACAAACTCCTCAAAGAAAGTTGGAAGAACAGCAAGGGCTCCACCGTGCCTACCCCAGGAACTCTGATTGCCACCTATGTGAGGCTCAAGACCGAGTTTGAGGAGATAGTCGCCGTTGAGAAGCAGTATTCCCCTGGCAAGGTGATGGCCCCCATCGAGGACGAGGAGATGGCCCTCGGAGGGATGAGATCCCCCGGTGAGCTGCAGAAGGTAAAAAAATAATGGCTTATTACCATAGTTGTGGTTTTTGATTATTTTCAATGTGCTCGCTAATATGTTAGGGTTGTGCAGGTGCCGGTGGACGTCCTTGATGATTCCGATGTCGTGGCCCGTCCTGTTGGCATCGCCCCGGAGATCGATTCCGATGCCGCTGTCCATCCTGTGGACATCGCCCCAGAGATCGATTCCGATGTCGTGGTCAGTCCTGTGGACATCGCCCCAGAAATCGATTCCCATGCCACTGTCCGTGATGTGGTCATTGCCTAAGAGATCGATGACAAGAAATAGTTGGTCGCGCTAATCCTTCAGGGTAGTTTGCATTGCCCTGTGTTTAATTACCAGAATGATGTGTGTTATCAAACCATCTTAGGGCTAGTGCACTGTCTTGTGTGGGCGGATCTTGCTACTTTTGTTTGATAGTGAATCATGCGATGAATCATGCGAACCCTCTCCGAGTTATGGAAACAGATGTATCCTCACCAGCTTTTGATGTCGAGTTATGGAAACAGATGTATCCTCACTTTGTATCGTTCAAGTCGGTAATAAATGACCAGGATTGAAGGGGAATCCAAATTTTCTTCATCTTCTATCCTTGAGCTCTTGACAAATCAATGCACTATACGGTTGTCCGGCCACTCCACCCCAGAGCTCTCACCAAGCATTGTTCATGCCACCGCGCTGCACACTAACCGGTAAGGCAGCGATGGCATCCCGCCGCGCCGAGTTCCTCGCCGCCCACGACCGCACACAAAATGGTAGGGAAGTGATGGCATCCCGTCGTGCCGAGTTCATCGCCGCTCGCGACCTCACAACTATGTGAGAGGAATTTGAAGATGCCAAGGCCGAATGGGCGGTAGAGCAAGAGGCGGCCAAAGCCGCACAGAGGGAGCGGAAAAGTCACAAAGCACTCAAGAAAAGAGAGGCACACCGCCGCAAGAAATAAAAGGACGCACGCGCTGCTGCGGAGAGTCGGTGGAGATCCAAGCATGGTGGGGTGTCGCCGACAAAGCCGGGAAGGAGAACGACGGCATCTGGCCAGCATGTGAGAAGTAGTAGTACTAGTAGTTAGTGTGTGTGTGTCTGTGTTTGAGTACGAGCATGTACCAACACTACTAGTTACTACTGTAGTTTTTAGAGCAAATTACCAGTACATTAGCCTAGACTAAATGGAAAAATTCCTATCCTAAGCATCAAATGGCATCTCTTTCTCTATAGGAATTGAGATGCATGTCATCTCACTTCCTATGATTTTCATATTCCTTTCCTATGAATGGAAGGAGGCCTCCGTTAGAGTAACTACTGTAGCTAGCAATACTGCTAGTACAGTAGTTTTCTTCAAGAAGCGGAATTCAGCGATGTCATGATGGTTCCTTCGTCCGAGCAACTTCAAAGTGGGAAGTGGGCCTGTGATTTGACGGCTCATTAGTCATTGTTACTACGGCGCGACGACCTGTGTGACTCTCCCTTGGAGTTCTGTGTGCATGGCAAGTGGACCAGGATGGTCGATGTCCCACATGTTGGCGAACGGAAGTATTCTTTCCGATATCGAAGAGCAAGGAAACCGCGTGGTATAGTATCACTGCTGATTGGTTCGCAAAACAATAGTATCACTGCCGATTTATAATTATTTTTTATTTCTGATGAATGCTAGTGTTTCAACTCTTACGACGAAGGGTGCCAAACACGACACGTGCTGGATGTCCCACACGTTAGTGAAAGGAGTGGGACATGAACAGCGTGGTCCAGCGTAAAAATAGCGTGGTAGAGCGTCTCCACTTCTTCCACTTCTTGGTCAGAGACCACATGTAGTAGTACTTACAGGTATGAACGATACAAAGTGCGACCTGGAGAGAAAGACACGTCTAGTTGGAAGGTCTCGGGGCATACACGTAAACAAATATAAAAGTTAATATGTGCCTCCAACTAATATAGTAGTAGTAGAGTACTTAGACACGTACTCCATAACATCACCGTGCATTGCACGTATAACATTTAGTGGTAGTACGTAGTAAGAGACAAATGCCGCCCAAGAGTTCCCTTCTCGACCTACTTTTGGGTGTTTAGTAGAGTGTATGGAGGGTGCCTGAGTCCACACTAGTTTAGCACAAATACACTAGAAGCATGCATGAAGAGAGCATGCATGAAGAGGGGTGTTGAGTTGAGCATGCATGAAGAGGGAACAACTATGCTGAGATGAGAACGCAACCAAACACACCCTATATGCCACGCATTGTTCATACCATTTGTGCCTTTCTACTTCACTTACTGCGCTACATTACTCAGGTTCGTATGTCCACTCCTGGGTACATGTCCGTCTCGTAGTTCCAGTCCCACGTGTTCTTCATATAGATGGAACGATCCTTGCATAACACGTGCACCTTGATGCTAGATGTCTCGCGTGTTGGCAAAAGGATGAACAAAGCTCACGTAAAAAATAGAGTGGAAGAACATAGATTCCGGACGACCGAGAAGGAGCAAGGAACCTCGTGGTGGAGCGTCTGCACTCATAATATTTAATATTATTCAGCGATATAAAATTAACCAATCATCTCCACAGTGGACTGGAAGAGTACGAAACACGGCAGCCCAGTGTAGTTACATCATACTAGTACATGGCTAACCCACGCTATCACCATATTTCTTGGCTTCCGTGCGACACCTATCTCTAGTAATCCAGCAGCCTGTATCGCTTCTCCCTCCTCGTCTCTATCAAAGTGCGGCGGGCTAGCGTTTCTGCAGTCTATTGAGGTCGGTTAACTATCACATGTTAGCGACATGCCAAGAGCATTCTAAAAAAATTCCTTTCACGTTCCGTTTTCAAAAAGAAAAAATCCTTTCATGTACGAATTTGCCTGTATGCTTTGAGCAACTTGCATGTCCTATACTGCTCCTGTTTGATACTCTAACTTAGCTAGAGGTTAGACTAACTCATGACTAACCCTGAACTAACTATAGCCAAAGAGGTGTTTGGGTGACAGGGTTAGATTGACAATAAATGCACTTCATGGAGAGAGAAAAGTGATTTTTCAGTGGTCCCAATGAGAACTATCTCCAGTTAGCACCTCTTGGGTGGGATAGTTTTTTTGGTGGGTTCGGTGCAACTTGCTCCAATTTAAACCCTCATGCGTGGATACTTTAGGGCTATTTGAGCCCCAACTAGCTCAAACTAACTCTAACCCATGGATCCAAACAGGGCCTATGGCCAGTATCGACGCGGAGCAGTCGCGTGCACCGGGAAGCGGCTCTCTCGGCCGTCGCGCCACTTCAAAGCCGGCGCTAGTGAGAGGTCGCCTCCGCTCTGGCCGGGCACTAAAGCGGCACTGACGCTCCAGGGCGATGCTGACCGTTTCACGCGGGAAGCGCGCGCTCGCAAGGGAGTATAGGTTTTGAACCGTTTCACGTGTAGTACTGGTAGTTTGCAAAAGTACTCAATTATTGCACTCAGTTTCCTAAGAAATTGTGGTAAAAAACATTACTCCACAGTCCGCTTCCCTTCTCCTTCCTCTTCCACCGCTCGCGCACGTCTACAGGAAGCGACCGGTCAACCCTTATATAGGAGTGCTAGCACAAAAAGATGCATGCATGACCACTAAAATTCCCATATTAAAGCGCCGCTCCGGTGGGAGTATGGCGTATGTTGTTACCTTTGGCCGGCCCATGGCTACCGGTGACGGCGACCAGAGAAGAGGCGGCAGGAGGGGAATGAATGCAGCTACTGTTTGGGTTCACCTTCCGGCTTAAATAAATGCGCAGCATCACGTGTACCCGCGGGTGCACAAATTGTAACATACGTGTCTGCTTAAGTGGGCGTCACGTAACTAGTGTGTGTGTGTGAGAGAGAGAGATTCTGAGAGACAGAGTGCATGTATGCGACTCTACTCTTCGGGCATGTACTCAACCTTTTGCATCGGGATATAAGGATAATGGTATTTACTTTAGCTAGTGATTTACATGGCCATGTTAACGTGGTTGTGTCAAAAAAATGTCACTTCCTGCTCGTGATTTGTGTTATATAATTACAAGCAAGATTCTCGTGCATTGCAGGGAACATCAATATGCATTTTTTTACAAAACACCTGTTGTGATTGACCCATGCAGGAGTAATCCCATGTGTAAAAACTAATGATATCTCGAGAATTTTATCGGAAAACTGGTATCTCGAGAATGTCATCAAAAAAATGAAAGATGAGAGATAAGGCAAGGAGGAGTGGAGCGTGGTGGTGACTGGTGGTCAGAATGGACGGAGGCATGGGAATGGACGGCGCCGGCAAGCAGCAGCGGCCACCATGCATGCTAGATTGTTCCAGAGACTTACTCCTTTTTTAATTGCTAAGCAATGAGGTTGCGGGAGATAATGATGTGGAGAGAGGTGTGGGTATCTTTTGTAAAATTATCATAGTTTGCTTTCTATCCTCAGATATAGATCATACGGTCTGTATTACAAGATGGCAGGCACACCATCACCTCCAACTCGTTTTTTATAAGGGTACAGATGATAAGTTTGCTGACTACTAAAGTAAAGTGGAATTTGTCCATGTTATGCAAGTAAATAAAGGTGATTGTTTATCATATGGTAAGGTTGGATGAAGGGTGGTAGGAACAAATGCTCCTCCTAGAGCATGTGTGTGTGAGATGGAGTCTTAGTGTGTGTGGGTTGTGTGTGTGTGTGTGAGAGAGAGAGAGGGGAGAGAGAGAGAGATGGAGTCTTAGTTTGTCTGTGTGAGAGAGAGAGAGATGGAGTCTTAGTGTGTGGGGGGGTGTGCGT
>NC_041380.1:149570683-149653697 GCF_002162155.2 Triticum dicoccoides | reverse complement strand
AGAGAGATGGAGTCTTAGTGTGGGGGGGGGGGTGCATGCGTGTGTGTGTGTGCGCGCGCGCGTGTGTGTGTATGTGTGTGTGTCGCGGGGTCCTCTGTGGCGGATGTAATTTAAGTGTGCATGGCTTCATCATAGAGAGGTGATGTGTATGGCAGAGGCCACCAACGATGGGGTGCGAGAGAGAAAATGCCCGTAGAGAGGGAAGACAAGGTGTGTGCACATGAGAGGAGTCGACATCGAGAGAACGTGTTTGTTCGAGAGACACCGAGGAAGACTACTATATATCGATGGTGCGTGTAGGCGGGAATTAAACAAAGGGATGGTCTTATTGGTTTCGGGGATATAGGGGAAGAGTGAGAGGCGGGGGGTAGCTAGAAGGAGATTGTTAAGTGTGGGTGTGTGTTTTACCCATCCAGGCGGAAGTTATGTGCACAAAAGAGGAGAACGATTCGATGTGGCGTTAGGATTGAGGGTAGTTAACTACGTATGGAGACATAGAGACCTTGAACGTGCATGTGTGAGAGGTATACATGTATACATGGGATGTGTGTGTGCGCGCACACACATGATCGAGATAAAAGAAAGAAGACATAAGTCATAAGATCAACGGCATGGGAGAGACGAAACGGTATGACAATATGCATGCATGTGAGAATGCAGGGAAGAAGGCCCGACAATTGAGCATGTGTTTTTGTCTTTAAGAGATAGTGGCGTGGGCTAGAGCATGCATCTATGGAGAGCAGAGGGAGTGAGCTGCAATGATTGTGCAAAAGAGACCAACCTATAAATGCATATGTATGGAGAGACATATATAGTGTGGGTGATAGGAAGCAAGACTCCATGCGAGAAAGAAATGTTGACAAAAAACTACATATAGATACACAGATGGAGATGCTAGCTAGAGGGACATCCGCTAGTATGGGTGTTAGAGATGACCGTCGGGTGGTTCAAAGGGTGAAGTTATATATGTGTGTGAGAGGGCACTTGACTGCATGTAGAGAGAACCATATGTAGTGTGCGTGATAGGAATCAAGAGTGAGGGCGAGAAAGAAGGTTGATGGAGAAACAGATAAATAGAAAGATAAAGATGCTAGCTAGTGTGTGTTAGAGATAGGAGTCGAGTGGATCAAAAGGCTGGGTTATGTGTGTGGGTGTGATAGAAATAGAGAGAGGGTGCATGTGAGTCACATACAAATAGATATCAGAGAGAAATGAGATCCAGAGAGACAGAGTTTTGTGTCTGCGAGAGAGAAAGATATTTCCCAACGAGAGTGATAGCTAGAGAGACATACGAGGGAACGCAAGATATCCCTAGGGAGAGAGGGTGTGTGTGAGCGACATACAAGAGAACAATGGAGAAATATGAGACCCTGGGAGACAGAGTTTTTGTTTGTGTGTGAGAAAGAGATATTGAAGAGCAAGAGTCGTAGGTTCTCATATCTAAGGAGCGAAAGACATCTCTGTATGAGGGGTGTGCGAGTGGCACACATGGGAATAGTGTTGGAGTCTACGACAGGGTGCGTCGACTGCAAATTAAAATTTCCTACGCGCAGAACAACCAAGAACATGCTATGGGAGATGGATCATAGTTCGTTACTACTAGACGCGCAGTGCCGTGCAGCGGAAGAAGAGTTGGGGCAGCGCGTTCGCGTGGAACATCTCCTCCTCGTCCGATCTCCCTCGTACAACCGGTGGTCGGTTCCCACGTATAGGTTCGCAGGAGCGGCGCAAGTGCACTGCCTCTAACGGTATCCGCGCGTGCAGGTGGAACGTTATGTGGCGGACTGCTAGGTCCGATCACACAACCGGCGGCGAGTGGAGGTGTCTATTCGCAACACATGCAAACCCTAGTGACAGCGCCGAAGCGATCAACCGCGTGAGTGTGCGGCACCTCCACTATATATATAGGCGTCCGTCGCGGGCTCAACACTTGGGCCTCGCACGGACCCTAAAGCCCATAATTCTACTCGGCCACAATCCGAATACAGTTCGGATCACATCCGACCAGTGTCCTCGGATCCGACCTCGTAGGTTCCTTCCCTTAAGCGCGCAACTCCTTAGGTTCAAGTCGTCTGGGTCGCAGCTCGGATCAACTCCGAACTACATGGTTGGTAGCGGCCTCTAGCAAGGCATGTCGAACACCAAGAAAACTATGAAGCTGGTTAGCGAACATGTACATCATACTTCCATTCCTTTTGCCACACGATATATGTTGTCGAGCTCAAGGCGAGTCTGTCATCCTTGTGCTAGCCCAACCTCTTTCTCGTTCCAGTGATGCCGACCACTATCCGTATTATCTCACAATCCTTGTCACATGGCCATGCTTATCCTGGTCGGATCACACGAGGGGCCCAGAGTATATCTCTCCTGGTCGGAGGGGCAAATCCCATCTTGCTCGACCATGTCTCGCAGCATGGGTCTGGACAAGCCTGAAACCTACCTTTGTAACTACCTAGTCACGGAGTAGCATTTGGTCGGCCCAAAGCAAGTTTGTCACCATCCCGAGTACATGCATTAGCTTAGGTCTTAGGACATAGAACATATGTAGTACTAGAGACTCACAGATGACATATCGCTGCGTCTCATAGTTGGGTATGTCCGACTCGGACCTTACCTCGACTCAGATCCGACTACGTCGAATCCGAACAGATCCTTCCAAGTCCATATTATCCAGTTAGCATCCAATGCTCCATGGATAGTGAGACCAAGCCATCGACCGTGTCATATGCTTGTCTAGTTGGCTGCGCGTCCACACAGCCCTTTCGACTAGGGACCTTTTAGGACAGTCATCATACAATGCATAGTCCCACAAATAAGTCACGTACTTGCTGATACACATCATTGATAATGTCCAAGGACTATCTTTATTCATAAACACATAGGAAATATCATCATACATGATTGCCTCTAGGGCATATATCCAACAGTCACCCACTTGGACTAGAGTCAATCAAATAGACATTGAATGCCCATAGCTCTAACATGCCCCTCATGCTTGGGTTGTGGAAGCGGCTTAGTCAACGGATCCGCTACTTTTGCATCCGTGTGAATTTTGCATAACTATACATCACCACTCTTTACGATCGTTCGTATCAGGTGATATTTCCAATCTATGTGTCTGACCTTGTGGTGATTCCTCGTCTTCTTGGCTTGTGCGATGGCACCAGAATTATCACAATAAAGGTCCAACGGTTTTACCGAGGCTGGGAAAATACCAAGATCATCCAGAAAGTTCCGGATCCAAACACCTTCCTTTGCAGCTTCACAAGCCACAATGTCTTCGGCTTCTGTAGTAGAATCGGCCACCGTATCTTGCTTGGAACTCATCCAGCTCACTGCTCCTCCGTTCATGACGTACATGAATCCGGACTGTGATCGACAATCATCTCTGTTGGTTTGGAAACTAGCATCGGCGTAACCCCTTATGACGAGCTCTTCCTCACCTCCATAAACTAGGAACATCTCTTTAGTCCTTTTTAGGTACTTCAAAATAGTCTTTACCGCTGCCCAGTGACTCTCACCTGGGTTGGCCTCATATCTACTTGTTAGGCTTATTGCAAAAGCAACATCGGGCCGCGTACATATCATGGCATACATGATGGATCCGATTGCCGAGGCATATGGAATCCTACTCATCAAGCTTCGCTCATCAGATGTCGAAGGACTCTGAGTCTTGCTTAGCCTTATACCATGTGAGAGTGGCAAGAACCCTTTCTTTGCCTCACTCATGTTGAACCGCTTCAACACTTTATCTATGTACGTGCTCTGGCTTAAGCTGAGCAGCCTCCTTGATCTATCTCTATAGATCTTAATGCCTAAAATGTACATTGCCTCACCAAGGTCCTTCATCGAAAACTTGCCATTTAATGACTCCTTAACCGAGTTTAGCATCGAAATATCATTTCCGATCAGTAGTATGTCATCCACATACAAGATCAAAAACACTATTGAGCTCCCACTTAACTTCTTGTATAAGCAAGAGTCCTCTTCACTTTTGATGAAGCCGAAACCTGTGACGACCTCATCAAAACGAATGTTCTAGCTCCCAGATGCTTGCCTCAACCCATAAATGGATCTCTTGAGCTTGCATACCTTACTAGTGCTAGTCGTATCGACAAAACCCTCGGGTTGTATCATATACACGTCCTCGGTTAAATTTCCGTGAAGGAAAGCCGTCTTGACATCCATCTGCCATATCTCGTAATCGAAATATGCAGCTATAGCTAGTACGATCCTCACCGACTTCAGCATCGCTACCAGCGAGTAAGTCTCGTCGTAGTCAATTCCTTGAACTTGTCCATAACCCTTAGCGACAAGCCGAGCTTTGTGGATCTAAACATTTCCATCCACATCGGTTTTCTTCTTAAAGACCCATTTGCAACTAGTGGCCGTTACGCCAGGCGGCGGATCAACCAAGTCCCAAACTTGATTCTCATCCATGGACTTTAACTCGGATCTCATGGCCTCCAGCCATGCCTCAGAATCTGGGCTCACCATCGCTTCCGCATATGTGGCCGGCTCGTCGCTTTCTAGTAACAATACATCGCGCACTCTGCACAATCTTTCTGACCTCCGTGGTTCCGATGCCGCTTCCACTACGGGTTCCCTGACTGACTTCGGTATGATCTCATCACCAGCCGAGCCGTCCCCGAGTGGTCCTCGAATTTCTTCGAGTCGGACCGTCCTCCCACTGGCCTCTCGACTGAGAAACTCTTTCTCAAGGAAAACTCCATTCCGAGCAACAAACACTTTGTTCTCTTCCCGGTTATAGAAGTTATATCCCAAGGTTTCCCTCGGATATCCCACGAATATGCATTTATCTGACTTGGGTGTAAGCTTGTCTGACATAAGTTTCTTGACAAATGCTTCACAACCCCAAATCTTTAGAAAAGACAAACTGGGACTCTTCCTGGTCAACATCTCATGTGGTGTCTTGTCTACAGATTTTGATGGTACCCTGTTAAGTGTGAAAGCTGCAGTTTCTATAGCGTATCCCCAGAATGACAAGGGTAAATCCGACTTGCTCATCATAGATCGAACCATGTCCAACAAGGTGCGATTCCTCCATTCTGATACACCATTTATCTGTGGCGTACCCGGAGGTGTGAGCTGAGGTACTATACCTCTACTTTTCAGATGATCATCAAACTCCTGCCTCATGTACTCACCTCCACGATCAGATCGTAGAAGTTTTATAGTCTTGCTGAGCTAATTCTCCACCTCATTTTTGAAACTCTTTGAACTTTTCAAAAGTCTCTGACTTGTGCCTCATCAAATAGATATATCCGTATCTACTCAAGTCGTCGTAAAAGTCACGAAGTACTGATAGACACCTCTGGCAGTTGTGCTCATTGGTCCACACACATCACTGTGTATCAGTTCCAATAGCTCGGATGCCCTCTCACAACTCTTTGCGAAAGGAGACTCAGTCATCTTGCCGAGCAAGCATGATTCGCATGTCTCGAACGACCCAAAGTCGATCGAAGTTAGGAGTCCATCATCATGGAGCTTCTTCATGCGTTTCGGACTAATGTGTCCAAGCCGGCAATGCCAGAAGTATGTTGGATTTATCTCATTGGGCTTATGCCTCTTGACATTCACGTTATAGACTGGTTCCTGTTCTAGATTCAATATAAATAACCCATCAACAATGGGTGCATAGCCGTGGAACATACCATTCAAATAAATCGAACAACCATTGTCCTTTAAATTGAATTCATAACCCTGACTCATCAAGCATGAGGCAGAAGTAATGTTCCGACTAAGTGCAGGAATGTAATAACAATTATTCAATTCCAAAATAAATCCAGAAGGAAGCTGGAGCTGCATCATGCCGACCTCCAACGCAGCAACTCTTGCTTTGTTGCCGACCCTGATGTCAATCTCCCCTTGTGCCACACGCCTAGTTCTTACTAGCCCCTGCATCGAGTTGCAAATATGAACAACTGATCCGGTATCAAATACCCAAGAGCTATTAGGTATGTCAGCAAGGTAAACGTCTATAACATATGCAACAAGTGTACCTTTTCCTGAAGCAGCATTCTCGGCCTTCTTGCCATGCTCTGCAAGCCACTTGCTACAGTTCCTCTTCCAGTGACCAGTTTCCTTGCAATGATAGCAAATGGTCTTTGAGTCCGGTCCAGACTTCGGCGCAGCGGCGGAGGTTACCATCTCCGTGCCCTTTGCCATAGCCTTCTTCTTAGACCAACTCTTATTGAACTTAGCCGATTTCTGCACCATCAACACTTGATGCGTGCCTTTCTTAATATCCTGCTCTGCCACTTTGAGCATCCCATGCAATTCAGTGAGCTTCTTATCCAAGCCATGCATATGATAGTTCGAGATGAACGTCCCATAGCTGGGCAGAAGAGAACCCAGAACTGCATCAGTAGCCAGCTCATCCAAGAGCGAGAAGCCCAACCGATCCAAAGCTTGCACATATCCGATCATCTTGATCACATGTGGGCTCAGTGGATCACCTTCCTTCAGCTTACAATCCATCAAGGATCGCCAGACGTTGAACCTTTCGATCCTAGCCTGTACCTGAAACATGCTCTTGAGACTCTCGATCATATCGAAAGCCCCAACATCTTTGAAATGCTGATGCAAATCGGGCTCCATACAAGCCAGCATGAGGCAGCTGATCTCGTTTGATTCATCAACGAGTTTCTGGTAGGCATTCTTGGTTGTGGTACTAGCATTATCGGCAGGTTCCTCTGGAAGCAGATCCTCTAGAACATGTTCCTTTTTATCATGCTTGAGAACAATTCTCAAATTTCTATACCAGGTAGTAAAGTTGGTTCCATTCAGTTTATCCCTTTCCAGAATTGATTTCAATGCAAAGTTGGGTTGAGCAGGTGGTGCCATTGATCTACAATAGAAAAATATGCAATCACTAAGCAATGTGTTTATGTAGAGTAATTCTAGCCTTAAACAAAAATACTCCCACTGAAGTCAGCATCCCTCTACAAACTCTCAGTGATTCAGGATCCGACTAGCACACGCAATTAGTGAGCTTTAGCATCACTGCTAGACAACATGCCCATCCGGTAAGCAACTCCTTGCTAATCGTATCTCTATACGACTCCTGTCGGTCGGGTAGGTATCTCATACCCCGGCTCCCGACCTCTTTTGCCACAAGGCCCAAAACCGTTTTGATAGCCTTTTCAAGTCAACCTAATGCAGTGCATGTCCGTGTCCGACACGAACCATTCAGTTCAAGGACACCTAGCAGCACCCCAATTTTATGAGCCCACTACTAGACGTACTTGACATGTGAAGATGCAACATCGGGGATGGCAATTCGCTTGATATTCATGAGGGATCTTTCTGCCATTCTAACATGCATAGAAAACAAGGAAACATGACAATCACATATTGTGAAATAGTATGGCTCCTTCATGGATGTTCTTCCAGGTTGGCTCCGACTCTGATGACCATCTAGGAACTCCATCTTGTTTGTCACGCCGGGACGCCAAGCCACCAACCTGATCTCTATTATCCAACTACTACATCTAGTAATGAATTTTACATAGAGTCACAAGTCGACACGCAGGTCGTTATACAACATAATGATAACACTTTGGCTCCTGCCGGCTGACAAACATGACACGCAGGTCATGTATAATTTACACACATGCATCACATACACATGAGCCATACTTTTCACATCAAACCCTGCAAAATAAAGTTATGCATAGAATCACATTCTACCGGTTTGAGTGATCGTGTACGAAATACAAGGCGCTACGCACACGTTTTCGGAAATTACAGATCACATCTCAACTCCGATCACGCCGAATTCTCTGATCTGACCAATCTCATCGATCATCGCGAATCCGATTCGGATTTACGTTTCACTGTTAACCCCGATGGCGGATAACCGACCAGTAGGGGTAGATCGTGTCACGGCCTCATCGATCCCAATCAACAGAAAACATAGCCACATCGATCCCCATGTGCAGTTGATCTCATTAACCGTGCACACAGCCATTCTTATCAATGACAACAGATCTCATCTATTGCCTCCACATATCTAATATGCATATGATCTGAATCCAAATCCTATAGCAGAGGCTCTGATACCACTGTTGGAGTCTACAATAGGGTGCGTCGACTACAAATTAAAATTTCCTACGCGCAGAACAACCAAGAACATGCTACGGGAGATGGATCACAGTTCGTTACCACAAGACGCGCAGTGTCGTGCAGCGGAAGAAGAGTTGGGGCAGCGCGTCCGTGTGGATCGTCTCCTCCTCGACCGATCTCCCTCATACAACCGGTGGTCGGTTCCCACATACAAGTTCGCCAGAGCGGAGCAAGTGCACCGCCTCTAACGGTATCCGCGCATGCAGGAGGAACATCGTGCGGCGGACTGCTAGGTCCGATCACACAACCGGCAGCGAGTGGAGGTGTCTACTCACAACACATGCAAACCCTAGTGACACCACTGAAGCGATCAACCACGTGAGTGTGTGGCACCTCCACTATATATATAGGCGTCCGTCGCGGGCTCAACACTTGGGCCTCGCACGGACCCTAAAGCCCATAAGTCTACTCAGCCATAATCTGAATACAGTTCGGATCACATCCGACCAGTGTCCTCGGATCCGACCTCGTAGGTTCCTTCCCTTAAGTGCGCGACCCCTTAGGTTCAAGTCGGCTTGGTCGCAGTTCGGATCAACTCCGAACTGCATGGTTGGTAGCGGCCTCTAGCAAGGCATGCCGAACACCAAGCAGACTATGAAGTTGGTTAGCCAACCTGTACATCATACTTCCATTCCTTTTGCCACACGATATATGTTGTCGATCTCAAGGCGAGTCTGTCATCCTTGTGCTAGCCCAACCTCTTTCTCGTTCTAGTGATGCCGACCACTATCCGGATTATCTCATAATCCTTGTCGCATGGCCATGCTTATCCTGGTCGGATCACACGAGGGGCCCAGAGTATATCTCTCCTGGTCGGAGGGGCAAATCCCATCATGCTCGACCATGTCTCGCAGCATGGGTCTGGACAAGCCTGAAACCTACCTTTGTAACTACCCAGTAACGGAGTAGCGTTTGGTCGGCCCAAATCAAGTGTGTCACCATCCCGAGTACATGCGTCAGCTCAGGTCTTAGGACATAGAATATATGTTGTACTAGAGACTCACAGATGACATATCGCTACGTCTCATAGTTGGGTCTGTCCGACTCGGACCTTATCTCGACTCGGATCCGACTACGTCGAATCCGACCAGATCCTTCCAAGTCCATATTATCCGGTTAGCATCCAATGCTCCATGGCTAGTGAGACCAAGCCATCAACTGTGTCATATGCTAGTCTAGTTGGCTGCGCTTCCACACAGCCCTTTCGACTAGGGACCTTTTAGGACAGTCATCATACAATGCATAGTCCCACAAACAAGTCGCGTACTTGCTGATACACATCATTGATAATGTCCAAGGACTATCTTTATTCATAAACACATAGGAAATATCATCATACATGATTGCCTCTAGAACATATCTCCAACAAATAGTGGGGAGAAATGAGACCCCGGGAGACAAAGTTTTGTGTTTGTGCGAGAGAAAGAGATTCCACATGGAGAATCATAGTTAGAGACACATAGCAGGGAGCGATATATACTTAGAGAGAGAGTGTGATGAAGGGCGAGGGAGAGAGTACCGTCAGTGTGTTATGAAGATAAAAGATCATTGTCGGCATACAGGTAGCACGAGAGATAACTGAGAGATGATGAACGCGTATAGGTCTAGAGAGATAGTCCTATATAAGCATGAGTGATAGCTATATGAGACAAATATCTGGATTAAAGGGGATTCAAATATTTAAACTGGAGATCACGACATCGATAATATCTTAACGCAAATTGGTGTATCAAACATGCATATTCATTTGAATTTGGGCACACGTGTAATGTTATATAGTTTATCAATATTGGTGATCCATAGATTCTTCAATTACAAACAATGCATGGTTTGTATGCAATTAATGTCTAAACGGGATTACACTATATGTTGCGTGTGTGAAACACATTATACATGTTTGAGAAGTAAAAAAACCCGCATGAAACACACATTAATTGGAGACAGTTAGTGAGGAATGGATACATTGGATTTCAACATAAAGTGGTTTCAAATATTTGAAAATCCAAATTGATGGATACAACCTTATGAATCTGAGATCATGCCATTTGTAAACCATATTTATGTATAAATGGTGTTGTGCTTTTGAAAGTATATATAAAAAATGATGTATATAGAATGTAATTCCAATTGAAAATGGATCCCGCCCAAAAAAATAGAATACAAACGGGATTCGAATTGAGTTGGCACGGTAAACGTGCACTCTGCAAAATTTGAACGAAGAGGGGAAAGTCGCAGTAACCGCCCGAAACCAAAATCTGCGAGATGGAAATCTCTACTGCCTATCCCTACCACGCAAAGCCTATCTGCTGGTTTCTATAGGTTGTGATAGGGGTAGGTTTGTAATTTCACCCCAAACGTGACGTAACCGCCTCTCACCCGGCTTCATACACGGTGGGCGCCAAAACACAGTGTGTCCTCGACCGAAATCGACTCCCTCCCCGATTCATATTCATACACGGTGGGCGCTAAAAACAAACTCTCGTCGGCAAATATTCGGTGTATGCAAGATTACCGTCCTATCCCCAACCAACTATGTTGCTGTGATGTAGTAGAAATTTGAAACGGGGGCTAAGTTTGTAAATTTCCTCGCATTTGAGACAAGTGCGCCCTGAATACATGGTTCCCCCTTCCTCTCTACCTCCCTTTTTCCCATTCATACTCCGTGGGCGCCAAAACACCCTCTCCACCCCACCCTCCTCCATCTGTCGTTGTCCGCCACCCCATCCACCGTCGTCCTCCTCCACCATGCCGGAGCTGATACCCCGACGCCACTGTCCATTACAAGAGATCGACCTCTCTCATCCACGGCTTCGGACCAGGATCCTTGCATACCGTCCTCTCGCTTCATCCCCACCGTCGTCCACCTTGCCGGCGCCGCTCCTACGACCGTCTCGTCCACTGCGGCCCGCCGCCACCGTCTACCCTCCTAGATCTGCTTCCATGCTGCCGATAGCCATCGCTATCGCAGCATCGTCAAATTCTCAGCAGATGCGTACACGGCGCCGCACCAGAGGCGGTACTCTTTCATATCTGCTCAACTTATTTATCGCAGCAAGAAAATAGATCGCCACTGCTTTACTCTGATTTCTTGTCTTGGTTGCGAAGTTGCCTTTGTCCGGTTTGCACCTTCAGATCCGCCATGGCACGCTCAACACTATACTCCCAATGCTTATGGTTTTCCCCTTTTATATTCCACACTAGTTAAATCACAGTAGACTAAATTGCAAAATTGGGTCAGTCGATTTTTCAGAGCTCGTCAGAGTTTGGCGGTGCAATCGAAGGGGCTTGGGTGGTTGTGGAGCCTCGCCGAATGAAGAAAACTCGACGCGGGTGGGGGTTGGGGCAGGGGTAGGGGTGGGGGTGGCGGAGGAACACAGGCGGTGGGGGCGGTGGTCCATCCGGCGGCCCGTGCGGTGTTCTGTATGGGAAGAATCAGAGACGAGGAAGAAGAAGGGTTAGGAGACGTAGGATCTTCATCCAACCGCCTAAAATGGTCGAGAGACAGCTGGGAGTTGCATTCTTAATGCGCTCTGGTTCATCATGTGTGGGCACTGCGCAACCAACATTTTATTATCCAAAATCTGCTTGCTCTTCTTTACCATGTTCCTCTTTCGTTCTTCTTTAATATGTACTCTCTCCATTCCTAAATACAAGTCTTTGTATAGATTCCACCATGGACTACATATGGAGCAAAATAAGTGAATCTACACTCTAAAATGTATCTGGATACATCTGTATGTGATCCATAGTGGAAATCTCTACCAAGACTTATATTTTGGAATGGAGGGAGTATGATAGTAGTACAGTATGTTCCTTGTACTGAAGATGAGCAGGGACATTTGCAGTGTAGAGGTCTATACAGTTGGTTGTGATGGACACTTTGAGCCTCTTTGATTCGTTGGATCTTGTAAACATAGGAATAGGATTTGTAGTGGCCTGCCCACTTGAATCCTATAAGAATAGCAAGGAAATGCGGGGAGCTGTGTCGCCTTTGAGAGTTACACTGATATTAACAGTACCGCACCTTCACTTGAAGAGAGCTGGTATCCGGAGCCTTTCTAGCCGTACCGGCAATACTAGCACATATATTCCAGCAAGTTCCACTTTGGCTGATTTTACTCTGATGCTTAAGGTTTTCCCGTTATATCTACACTATGATCTATGTAGCTGCTTTGTGTCGCACTAGCAGCAGTCCACTCTTGAAGCTAAACACTGCAATGACTTACAAAATTGGCACCAAGGCATTGAGTGCCGTTCTGGATGCAATGAAACTCATACGCTCCCCACCTGTTGATTCTTGTTCAGAATATGATCCTAATGACTATTCTAACCTCGAGGAGTCAAAGGCAGATGGCCTGTCCTGTCACCCATCAGGGTGCCTGTTCTAATTTGGCAATGTTTTATTGATTGCGGGTATCTTGCATATGTTGTCTTGCATTTCTTCTACTTTGTTGCACCACCATCTGCTTAGTTTACTCATCATATATGTCAAGATGCCATGCCCATCCATTATCAATACATATCCCATCTGTCATCATACCATGTCTTTTCACTCAAATGTTGTTTTGTGCATCAGACATCAAAAAGGAAGAGGGTTTGCCGAACCTGAAGGAGCACCAGCAAAGTCCTTGAAAAACGTGGTGGCGCCGGAGAAATCAGACAGCACCCCACTTATATTGGTTGTACAACCAGTGACACAAAATGTATGACCAACTCCAGCAGACTGTACCCATACTTCACTGGCCACACCACTAGCCCCACCACACAGGACCTGCACTCTTGCAAAAGGTATACCGATTTCATTTTCCATAACACCAGCTGTACCACAGAAAAATCCCACTCCAGCAAAAAGTACAGCAAGTCCACCGGCTGAAGACCTATCCCAACTGCATAGACGGCCAATTCCTGCAGATTGGAACCCATTCCATTTATTCCTAGTTTAAAAGACAATGCTTTCAATGTTGTTAGGGTCTACGTGCATCTATTCCCATCATGGGAAGATTATTGTGAAGACAAACACCATTTTCACATCTTCCTGTCCAACTTACGTGTAAGTGCTATTATTCATGGTTATTATTTTCCTATTTTCTGCTGATTGAACACATCAAGGATTTACATTACATTATTGTAAGTAGGCGAGGGTCAATCTGGATTGTCATGACAAGCAAAGCTTTCTTGTGCTTTTCAAGGAAGCATTGCAGCAGTATCAGTGTTACCTGAGGAAATCACACTTTGATGGCAAGTCTATAAATGAATTTCCGGTGAAGTCTCATGTGCTAAATTTAGAAGACATTGAATGGAAAAACCTTGTTATGCACTGGTCTCGTTCCCAGGATGAGGTACTGTCTATGAAATCACATGACAATTTGAACCTCTACTTTTCCGCATGTGCCTTACGGATCTTTTTTGCAGGAAATCTGCTCGAAGAAGAATTCCGGTTTGACAAGAACGACACGATATCGCAAATATGCTGCCCGCTGCTTTGCTCTTGTTAGTACATGTTGTCCTGTATCATTGTACTTGCATACATACCTGGTTAATTATGTGACAGCAGTATGCATGATAGCTTGCTTATCAATTGTTCGCTCCAAATTATCTGATCTATATGAATGGTTACATTAGTGTAGAATATATCCAATGGCAATGCTTTTTAGCTATGCGTTGTTATTGTAAGTACATGCTGTCCTTTATTAGTGTACTTATAATGACAGGTAGTCGTTCATGTACCATCACTCTGCAGCTTATTTTCCTTTGCCCTCCATTTTCTACACATCAGATCTATATTTACTCTTACCATAAGGTTGGTACTGAAGAAGTTTAGTTGTGCATTGCTCTTGGTTGTACCTTTTGCCTATATCGCTGCACTTACATTTATAGCTACTTGGTTATGTAGCATCACTCTTCATCTTATCTTAAATATTCTCCATTTTTTTCGTATATTATCACATCTATATTTACTCTTAACAAAATGTAGAATAAAGGTAGTGCTTTTGAAGAAGATTTTGTGGTAAACTTCTTGAATTGCCCCCCCCCCCCATCACCATGCATAAGGCCTTTATAGAGCCTGTCTTCACCAAAAATGTAAGTTTGTCCATCTCAAGCCTTCAAACTTTGTTGTATATATTTGGTTAGGCATGATTGCAACAGCTGTTTATTTTTGGTGTTTGCATCAAATTGCTTGTTTAAAGTTTATTCTGCAATGTCTTAACTATGAACAATGTCATATCACTCTACTATTATTTAAACCGTCTTTTTATTTGCCAATCTGAAATGGTATAAATTGACAGCACACTAACCATTGATACTTATGAGTTCTTGATCTGTAATCCAGTGGTGTCGTGAAGCTGCCAGCTCCTTCACAGTTCATTTCCTGCCATGTCTTGACCTGAACAATACCATATTGTGTTAATGCAATTTTAAACTGTGTCACTTTATTCGTCGGTAAGAAATGTGATGAATTGTCAGCACTGATACTTTTATGTGCAAAACCTGTCATCTGTGTGCTTGTTTATCTTTCAGAGTGAGGAAGATATAAGTGTTGAACAAGCGCAGTCTCATCATCTTGCTCAGCTGCTTGCGCTGCAGCTCCCCAGCAGAGCTAACCTTTCTTGAACTCTATTGAAGTGCTGTCGGTTTTGTATATTATTTTGTCGGCGTGTTTATTTGCACTGGTGGCGATCTTTGATGCCCAGTGTATGTAATCTGCTGTCTGCTTGTGCTTTATTATCATAGTGGCGAACTTTGATGCCCAGTGGATGTAATATGTCGTAATGTCTTTATTGTATAGTCTAGGTTTTTTCTTATTCACGATGTTGTAGTTATTTTACTGTCTATATATCCTGTCTTGGCAGTAAACCGGTCAAATCGTAAAATTACGGTACATAATCGGGCCGTCATGCAATCACGATGTAGGTTGGGCCTGAAACGTGCCGAACAGCTCACGGGCCGGCAGCAGCCCAAAATGAACCCCGGCCCATGATTGTGCGAATCAAATCACAGGCTTTTAACAGGCCAAAATTGTCTCGGTCCTTGTTTGGCCCAATCAGATATCGACTGCGAGCAGGCCGGATGCAATCCGGGCCGTAGTTAGGCCCAACTATATGACGGGCTTTTAACAGGCCGAAATTAATATAGGGCTGAAATGTTAAACGGGCCCTTAATAGGCCAAAACTAATATCAGGCCAAATTACTAAGTGGACCTTTAGCAGGTGGGCCCAAAAGCATAGTGTCCAGTTGATGGGCCAAATCTGATATGGGCCATAATTGAGCCCAAAGCCTCTTAAAGGGCCGAACCTGATCTAGGCCGTAATTTGGCCCAGAACATGGTAGGCTTTTAACGGGTCGGATCTCATATGGGCCACTATTAGGCCCGGATGGCAGGCCATTAATGGACCGGATCAAATATGGGCCGGTATTTGGCCCAAAACATGGCAGCCAGTTAATGGGCCGGCCTACTAGGGTCCTCAAAATCTTGTGGGCCTATAGCTGGGTCGGCCCATTAATGTCGGCAAAATCTCATGGGCCTTTAGCTGGGCCGACCCATTATGATCGCAAGAATCTTGTGGGCCTTTATCTGGGCCGGCCCATTATGGCACACAAAAATCTTGTGGGCCTTTACCTGGGCCGGCCCATTATGGCCCGTAAAATCTCGTGGGCCTTTAGCTGGGCCAGCCCATTATGGTCCGCAAAATCTTGTGGGCCTTCAGTTGGGCCAGCCCATTTAAACTTGATGGGCCGGTCCACGTGTCAACATATCATAGGCGCGTCTCGCCCATTGGATGAGTGACACATGTGCCAACGCGGACCTGACACATGTCTCCTCCAGCCAATGATGATTTTACACGTGGAAAATCACCATTGGTCGGGGCTGGTAACGGGTTATCGGATCCAAAACCCGACCCGATAGCTTAACGGTGTTCCGTTATGGTGGATGCCACATGTCGGTCACCCTTGATGAAAGCACTTCTGTGACGCGCGATTTATCATCATGGAAGTGGACACTTCCGTGATGATAATTTTGGTAATGTCATGGAACACTTCTACGACAACACAGGTATGACTATCTTGATTCTGTCATAAAATCGTCATGGATGTACATGCATGACAATAAAACGCGACCTACTGTGACAAACACGTATCATCACGGAAGTGTATTTTTTTGTAGTGGACGGGCCCCAACACAGACGCCGTGCCTAGCCTTCTAATGCGAAGGGTCCTGAAGAAAGACAATCGGCGCGCGGCTCCCATGGTAGGTGACAATCGAGCAAGTGATATCCATAGGTATATTATGCATGAAAAGCAACTAGCTTAGGTAAATGCGAAAACGATACATGCCACTGGGTTGGACCCGAGTGGCCTGGGGTTAATGCAGCCCGAGGAGCGCTCCTAGCAAAGTGAACTGGCGGTGTAAGTAGATACATGCCGCAGGGATGGACCCACGCGGCCTGGGGACAATGCAGCCCAATAGGCGCTCCCAGCTAAATGAACTTGGAAAGATGTCACCTGGTTTGGTTGCCGAAGGAGTGTCGGGGTGTTGAAGACACGTAGCGAAGAAGTTCTTCTCACGAGCTGCCAGGGCCCTGAGCCTCGGGAGGCTCTGGAGGCTCAGGTGGCCTCCGGAGGGTCGTCTCCATCTCCGCCAGGACCGCGTGATGCCTGGTCTCCTGACCTACCAGGATGCTCCGCAGATTGCGCTGGAAGGCGGCAGCCACGCTCGGCAGGCCGAGCGGCATGCAAACATAGCTGTGAGGCGGGCCCTCACACCGGCCAGCACATGAAGGCCAGAAGCGCTCTTGAGATGCGGCCCTGTTGAGCCCTGGGATGTCGACGCAGACATGGAGCTCACCACCCTCGCCTGGGTGGGGAGCGACGCCAGGTGGGCGGCCGTCGCTGTGTATTGCTCTTGCTTCCTGAAGCTCCTGAGATGCCTTGGTGATGAACTCCTGAGCGCCGGGCGCTCTTCGCCAGGTGTCCTCCCAGGGAAACGTGCCGTGAAGCACGCCTCCACGTGGTGCCTGAGCGCCTCCCTCGTGATGTTGGCCAGGTCCGAGGCCCTCCAGAAGAGAGCCCCCGAGCCCTGTCTGAGGAGTGCGCCAGGCACGTCTCCCTATGCGAGGGAAGGAGGCGCCCCAGGCATTGGCGCGGATCTTGATGTGGTGCTGCTGGAGGTACCACTCCCCTGAGGCCCAGTGTGGAGTAGTTGCTTCTTCTTCTTGGGGTTGGCCTCAGCAGGGTACTATGCACCTGCGCTGTTAGGGTCTTCGATTGATGCAGCTTGGAAGGGGCGCTCGAGGGAGCACACCGCGTCTCTTTCTTCACAAGGGACCATGATGATTCCGCCGCTTCCCGGCATCTTGAGGACGTTGTAGCCATGGTGGGTGACTGCCATGAATTTGGCCAGTGCTGGGTACCCGAGGATGGCATTGTATGGCAAGCGGATGTGGGCGACATCAAAGTCAGTGAGATCGGTGTGGTAGTTGTCGCGTTAACCGAAGGTGACAGGGAGGCAAACTTGCCCTATCGGGGTGGTGGAGCCGTCTGTCACTCCTGAGAAAGGCTTGGTGGGCTGGAGCTGATCGTATGGCACTTGTAGGCTGTCGAACGTTTCGACGGACAGGACACTGAGCCCTGCGCCGCCGTCGATGAGGGCCTTGGTGACTTGGACATTGCTGATGACGGGTGAGCAAAGCATCAGGAGGACACCGGCGGTTGTTGCGCACTTGAGCTGGTCCGCCGAGCTAAAGGTGATGGCGTACTTGGACCACCTGAGCGGACGCGCAGCCTCGAGCTTGCGGAGGACTGCATTCACTTCTCGGGAGAACTACTTGAAGATGCACTGGGAGGCTGGGGCCTGAGCGCCACCCAAGATGCAAGTGATGGCGCGTGGCTCCTGAAAGCCCCCAGCCCCTTCGTCTTGTTGATGGTTGTCGTTCCTTCTCGGCGGCGGCAGCGGGAGGAGACCAGGGTTGCCCTGAGGGCGGTCCTCACGAGGCTGGTCCCTCCAGGCGCCCTTGCGAGGTTGATCTTGCCAACGATCCTCGCGAGGCTAGTCGCGCCACTCTTGGAGGGGCCCACAGTCGTCCCAACGTCCTTCACCTCGTCCACCTCCTCGGCCGTAGCCCCGGTCGTTGCGCTCGGGGTGTCGACTGAAGCGTCCATCTCGAAAGGCCCTGAGCTCTTGACAGCCGTTGGTGTTGTGCGTACGCACGTTGTGGAAGGCGCGGCATGTACGGCTGCCTTTGGACGACTCAGGAGGACCTCGGCCGCGCTTGGTGTCCGGTTCTGCTACGAGTATGGCCGCCCCTTTGCACTTCACGTCCTTGACCTTGGCCTTCTTCTCCTCTGGATCCGCAGCTGGAAGCTCGAGGAGGGAGAGGCGCCCCTCCTCAGCCCTAGCACACTTGGTTGCTATGTTGAACAACTCCAAGGTCGTGCACAACTCCTCATGGATGGCGAGCTCCTCCTTCATCTTGATGTCGCGGACGCCTTCGGAAAACACCGAAATGATGGCCTCCTCCGTCACCATGGGGATCTTGATATGCGCGTTGTTGAAGCACTGGATGTATTTCTGCAGGGTCTCTCCTGGTTGTTGCTTGATGCGGCGCAGGTCACCCACGACTGGGGGGTGGTCGCGAGTGCCCTAGAAGTTGGAGACGAAGCGACTGCGCATCTCATCCCAGGAGGAAATCGAGCCTGGTGGCAGGTTCAGGAGCCATGAGCGGGCACCGTCCTTGAGAGCCATGGGAAACCAGTTCGCCATGACTTTTTCGTCGTCGTTGGCCGCCTCGATGCTCAGCTCATAGAGCTGCAAAAACTCTACACGGTCGGGGGTGTCGTCATAGCGAGGAGGCAGATCCGGCTTGAACTTGCCCGACCAGACGACGCTACGCAGCTCAAAAGTGAAGGTACGACAGCCCGCCGTGGCCACCGAGGCCCGTCACGGAGGTGGAGCTTGACCTTGGTGTCCTTGCGCTGCCACGGCAAGGGCACATAGCCCTGCCACAGCAAGCGATCCAGACGTGGTGGTGCTGGAAGTAGTGGAGCATCTTCTTGCAGACGAGGAACCTTCTAGCAACTTCTTTCTTCGTGCGCACGCACACGGCGCGGAGGATCACGCCGCTGAGCCACGCATCTTGGAGCGAGGATGCTATCTTGACGCGGGGGAGGCTGAGGCGCTCCCTAAGCCACACGCCTCGGCACGAGGGCGCCATCTTGGTGCTGAGGGGGTGGAGGCGCTCCGTGAGCCACATCGCCCACAGCCGGGGTCCGGCGAGGCAGCAAGAGGGATGGCGCCGGAGAGCCCCCTGCGGCGCTGACGAGCTCAGTGATGCGGTCTAACCAATCCTCGTAGAGGTCGTCGACCGGGCAGTAGCGTAGGAGCTCGCGTGCCATGAGTAGCACGGCCTGCGCGTCCATGGGGGCGTGGCGAGCGTGAGACGATGAGACAGCCGGAGTCAGCGATGGGGTGGCGGTACGACCATCTCGCCGCACAGAGGGGTGCAGTGAAAAGGCTTGCTGCTCGTTTGCCGCAGGGCCGGTTGCAGCGTTGGCGGCGGGTGACGGAGAACGGCAGGGAGGTCCGCCGACAGGGGCGGTCTGAGTGACACGGGTGGCGAGAGCAGCCCGGCGCTCAGCGCGAGCCCGGCGAGCGTCAGCCATGAACTTGGCGAAGCGGTGAAGCGCGGATCGACGAAGAGGAAAGCTTCGGCGCACCCCAACCTAGCGCGCCAAATGTCGGATTTTAGGTTCTGGCAAAACCCTTGAGGTTCGAACACTGGGGTGCGCACGATGATCTCTCCCCCTCTCTAGCTCAAACACTCTACGATCTCACGGCCTAGCTTGACGAACCCTAAGAACACGAGACACAAGATTTATACTGGTTCAGGCCACTATCTATCTATTATATAATTAAAACAGAAGTAAAAGACGTTACCACATTCATTCACATAGATTAAATTATCACGACTGTTAATTTTAGACATGTACGGCTGAGATTTAAAAGATGCTATGTTACGTACAAATATTATCGTGTACAACTAACTTAACATGTCACGTGTAAATAGTCCAGGGCATATTTTTTCTTGCGCTCATGTTTTCCCATAAAAATCTGTCTAAAACAGCCAGGTCGGCAAAAAGTAACCGAGTCCTCTGTGTTCACGTTTTTGTAGGGATTCCTCCATTATCACGTGTGAGTCTACCTCACAATGCAAAAAGGCAATGGCTCTCTACCTCACGATGCAAAAAGGCTTGGTGGGACTTTTTTAAAGTATTTTATGTTTTTTAAAGGGAGTATTCGTCGGACTTAAAAGTTTGATTATATTAGAAACGGACGAGATTTAAGAGACACGTATGGCAAGCCTATCATCCTACACACATCTTTCCATCAATTTATGAGGCACAAATAGTTCACGATATGGAAACTCACGTGCACAAAGCTCCAAATAGGGACACATGCATGCAAATAAGACAATGATATGGACTCTATACATGACACCAACTCAATCATAATACACCAAATCGGCCATGGCAATCACCCAGCGGACCACACCCACGCCCAAGAATCGAAGTCAGCAAAATCTGCTAGCCCACCAGCACACCACCAAAATTGAAGTATGTTGATTCAGATTCAGGAACCGAAAGTCTGTTAGCCAGAAGGCTGCTGATTTCTGACGCCGAGAAAATATCAAAATCAGCCAAAACCACGACTTGGCGCGCAAACCCAACGACTGACCGATGAGACTTGAATCACCATGGTACGTAATATTATTAACTGAATTCACTTATTCATGAAGAAATCTTCATAGGTACATTATCAATTGACTAACAATTTCTAATCCCATCTGCAGCCAAAACACAATTGCATGCTAGAATCTTATCGCCTTAACAACACAGGACCAAACTGGAACAATGAAGTGAAAGTAGTGAGAATATCAATCCTAACACTGATGTGCATGGACGAAAAGGTTTATTCATCAAATATTTAAATGCAAATTGTTCTATCATTTTAAACAACTACTGCTAAGCATATTTTGATTGTTTTGACAGGCCAAACAATTCATGCTACTATCAATATTCTAAAAGAAAAAATCATGCTACTATTTGGAGGAATTTGATACACTTCTTGACAAAAACAAATGAGAAATCTTTTGATGAATTTAGTAATTTTAAGGTTGTGGAATCCACAAACTATCACAAATTGAGCATTGAAACTATTTTTTTTGTGCAATACAAAGGCAAAGGAACCAAAAGGATCGTTGGAATGATTTCCAGATTACTACTTCATGTTTGCTAGAAAGGAAACATTACAAGAACGGGTTGTGAAAGATAAACAACGCCGAGGTATGTCTATACTTTATAGTTCGAATAAGAATGAACTTGATCTTTCAAACTTAAAAGTAATTGACCTCCAAATTTTATAGCTATCATCAGATTACTCACCCAAATGAAGCATGTCGAATCAGAATTACAAGAAAGAACACTTCCACCATTGAGGTTAGCATTGACTTTTTTGACTTAAACTCTACAGGGCTGGTGATAAATCAGATTTACATTACAGAGAAGTTTTTTTAAGACGATGTATCGGCAACCAATCTATCCTTATTGTGACCTCAACAATGGTGCAAAATTTCAATGGCAAGTCCAGTAACGTTACACCATCTTATGTTATTTGCAATAAATAACTAATAGATTTCTCACTTATTAAATAGGATTGTTCCTAACGTAAATGAGTGCCACAAGAATACATAAAGATAAAGATATACCCAAAGCTCGGAAAATTCTTGACAGTGATAGACCACCATCTTTTATTATTATCAACAAATGAATCGGGACTCATGTTTATTCATGAAAGTAAAATAATAATTATAGTTGTTTAATTCATGTTTTCGGTAGCCAGGAGAAGAAACTTTAAAAAGAATTATGAAGATATATATAAGCACCCAAGGAACATTAGAAGAACACAAGTTTTAAAAAAGGAGAACATTACAAGAACTTACCAGGACAAAAATAGACAATTTACGTAATGACGTCTTCTAAGATATGACATCATCACTTTGGAGAAAAACATGACTCTTAAGACCTGAAGTGGCAATTGAGTTGTATCAGGTATAATGGAACCATGTTTGAGTTATTTATGCCTCCCGGTTTCTTCAGATTGCTAACTTTTGAGTTTTTGGGAAACTATTGTAGGATTTTCTGTTCACGGCAATAGCTACTATAGATATATTACAAAAAAATATTCAATGGTGGTACATGCCATGTGATGATTGTCACGAACTAGCTATGAATGGTACTGACAAGTATTAACACTGGGTAAGAATATATTCTACTAATTGAACAAGAACATTACTATTATTTTTACTCTGCACTAATTACAGTGGTATGGAAGGTATGGTATTCGATTCCAAATTAGTGACCATACATCTAATACAGGCTTCACTTTATTTGACAATGACGCCAAAAAATTGCTTAACATATACTTCATATACATCTAATACAAGCCTCAAACTTGGTGAACTCATTGGATGGGAAATATGAACAAGTGCCAAATATTATATGATAACGATGTAGAGGAAGAAATATCTTTCAATTCAAGCTTATTATAATAATCTCATCGTACGAACACAAAACTATGCAGTACAAAGAACACATGTGGTAGAGCCTTGAGATGTTGTACTTGAACAATAAAGTGGAGGAGGAAAAGCTTAATTTAATTTTAAAATGTGTTTCTAATTTGCCCACATGTTAAAACAAGAAATGAAGAAACAAAACAGGCAAGCGACATGGTGAATCATGCAAAGCTGTAGCACATTACATAGGTGGAAGCTGAGAGCAACATTAACGATAAAGCCCACAACTCGGCTCTGCCTATGGACTATAAATGCAAAGAGACCAATCACATGCTAATGAAGATTATGATTTCCTGATACTGACATCATGTGTGTGTGTGTCTATATATATATATATATATATATATATATATATATATATATATATATATATATTTATATATATATATATATATATATATATATCAATGTTAGGGATATCGCTTATCGGAAACTTATCGATAGACCCATGATAAGGGGTAAATCGGCCAGTTTATCGGCATATCGGCCGATTTATTGCCATATCGGCTGACTTATTGGCCGATTTATCTTATAGGTCAGACAACGGTAAGCGATAAATCGGCCGATTTATCGGAATATCAGAAGATATCTTGAACAGTGATATATATATATATATATATATATATATATATATATATACACACACACACAGACGGTCTATTCTGCTAATATTAGCAGAATAACTATTCTGCACACCACTTCGGCACTGCACGCTCAACAGAAGCGCACTGCATCATTTTGATGACGAGCACTGCAATAGAGACTAGTGAACTTCTCGTCGGAATAAAACTGCACGCGTTATTTTTTCGGTACTGTTTTCGCTCTAATTTTTTAACCGTTTATCGGAATGAGGCGTGTAATATACCATTGAAAAGCTATGGATTAGGCACAACTTCGACATGTTGAACACTTTTCGAGATTCCACACGGTTTAAGAGCAGTTTTGAAAATAGTGCGGCGGATGACGAGTGGCAGCGAGCGTTTCTTCGTGTTTTTTTCTAAACCGCTTGTTGGAATGAAGCAAATGATACGCCGTTGGATAGATATCGTCGAGGGGCATCTTTTTCATATATAAATCTTTCTCTAATTCATTACGGTTTAAGAGCAGTTTCAAATTTACTAAATCGCGAAACTCTGTTTTTTCAAAAAATTTGAAATTTTCGGTACTGTTTTTGCTCCAGTTTTCTAACCATTTGTCGAAACAAGACATATGATACACCGTTGGAAAGCTACGGATAAGGCGCAACTTTCATATGTTGAAATGGTTTTGAGATTCCTTACGGATTTTAGTTAATTTTGAAAATCGTGCGGCTGACTTCGAGAGGCAGCGGCTGTTTTTCGCAAAAATTTTACGAACGGCTGGTCAGAATAATTCAAATCATACGCTGTTGGAAAGATATCGACGAGACGCAACTTTTTCATGTAGAACACTCTCTCTAATACCTTACGGTTTAAGAGCAGTTTTGATTTTACCGAAAAGCGGACACTCTGTTTTTCACGAGACCAAAATCGTCGTATGTACTGCATCGGACAGAAGAACGCACTGCTTTTAGACTAAAAACCACACTGCATCATACGGGAAAACGAACTTCTTGATTTCTTTTTGTCGGACGTAAACTTTTCTCGAACAATTTTTTGTTGTCTTTTTTCATCTCTTTTTTGAACAAGAGTGGACCGCAACACTCCCGAAAGTGAACCGCAACACTACGAAAAGTGAACCTCATGAGTTTTTGTTGTCTTTTTTTCATACTTATTAATTTTTTACGCGCGTTGACCAAGCGAGTGGACCACAGTGATTGAGCGAGTGAACTACATCTAATATAGAAGCCGGCTTCTTTGAGATATTTTACCCCTGTTTTACAAGTTTTTATGCGTGTTGACCAAGCGAGTGGACCACAGTGACTGAGCGAGTGAACTACATCTAATATAGAAGCGAGCTTCTTTGAGATATTATTTTTCCCTGTTTTACAAGTTTTTTATGCGCGTTGACCAAGCGAGTGAACTACATCTAATATAGAAGCGAGTTTCTTTGAGATATTATTTTTCCCTATTTTACAAGTGTTTTTTTTTCTATTTTATAAGTGTTTTACAAGTGGGACAAGTGAACCACGTAGAAGTTTTATAGCAAACTGCATGGGACAACTAAGTGAGCTTCAAAGCCACATCTATCAGTTTTTATAGCAAACTGCATGAGACAACAAGACTCCTCATTGAATACAATGAACCACAAGACTCCTCGAAGTGGCCTTCATCAACAAATTTTCCCTCTCGAAAATGAACCATTAATGCTTGTTGAAATAAACTTCTCAACAAATATTTTTTACACACAATACATCATAACCGGATACATTTGATAGACAAAAAAACCCGCAAACAACGGTCTAAACTGCATGCCCGCTTGCTTCGAGCTGCACGCCGCACACACCCGCACGGCACCACAACAAATGACGATGTGCAATGCCAAGGCATCCAAGCTACCATGTAGAAGTGAACCTCATGTCGGCGCCAGCCGAACTACACAGAGGGATTTAACAAACTTCATTAGAAACTGAATTCACCCAAATCAACAGCCATAATCTAAAAAAATACACACAAAATTATTTTGCTCAAGTGATGTGACTAAATCGCACATGCAAAATCTAGAAAAAATGTGGTAAGAAACTGTTCTGAACCGCACCACACGACGAGGTGCACTGCACCATGCGTCCACGACGAACAACACTGGCACGACACCCACGTATGTGGATGGCTCGGTCAGGCAGTACTACGGAACCCGCACGCCAATCATCCTCCCTGACTTGCATCACCTCCATCACGCGCCCGCAAGGAGACCAGGCGCTCGAGCTCGTCCCACGGTGCTCAGACCAGTAGCAGCCCCGTGAGGAGCGTGCCCGACTGTGGAATAGAGAGGGTATGGAAGGGAGGGGATTCACGGCGGTCGTGGATGAACCACACGAAGGCACACAACGTATTGCTTGCAGGATCTAGCAGCACTGCACATCCTACACAGCAAAAAAGAAGAAAGAAGCCCTTTTCTGTATTGCACGGGTGGTTGTCGCCGCCATTACAGGCGTAGAGGAGGCAGCGGAAGCCATGGCTGCCGGATCTGGAGGATGGAAGCCTTGGCCGGGGACCGAGCTGCACGAGGGGAGGGGGCGAGCTGCACAGGGGCGACGACCGAACTGCACGAGGTGGGGTAGCGGCCGAGCAGCACAGATGGCGCCATGGTCGGGGACCGCAACGAGGAGGAGAAAGCTCGTCCTTGGCTCGATCTGAACCAAGGAGGAGGAGAAGGTGGGGCGGCCCCATGCGACGAAGGGAAAGGAGGCAGCTCGCGCGAGGCCTTGCGGGCTACGAATCGACGATGGCGGGTCGTGTGGGGCCACAGTTGTCCGAATCCGGCGATGGCTGGCCTCGCGGCGGCTCGTGATGCCCGAGCTCGTCGCGGTGTGGCCGACAACGGGATCCAGTGGCGAAGGAGCACGATATCTTGGTCCTGGGCAAGGCGGCGGAGCCCCGTGTCGGAGGAAGGTGGAGGGGATCGCCGGGGCGGGTCTACTGCTGGCGGCGCCGGCGGAGTGAGGGGGAAGAAGGTGCAGGGGAAGAAGGTAGGGGTGCGATGTTGGTTGGGGAGGGCCGGATCCCGTCGCTAGCTCACTGGAGGTGGAGCGACGGGGTGGTGCGCTACCGGCAACTGCCCCTAGTGCCGGGCCAGCAACGGCAGAAGGTTGGTGGAGGGGGTGGTGGGTGGGCGGCGGAGCGGGGAAGGCTGGCCGGTGGTTGGGGGTGGCATCTGCGGACGAAGGTGGAGGGGATCGTGGGTTAGTGGTAGGTGGCCTGGTTTAGTTCGGGGTGGGTGCGGGGCTGAGTAGTTTTCTAGTGTTAGCAGAATAAGGATTTTGTGTGCAGAATAAGAGCCTTAAGGGTGTTGTTAGAATAGAGCCGCCCTATATATATGTGTGTGTGTGTTAACAAGTGCAGCCTAGACTGTTAAAAGAACTTGCTCTTCCGTAAATAACCTTCTAAAATTGCCGAACCAAATTACTATGTATGTGTTGAAGAGATACCAATTGAATTTGGCTAGAATGTCAATAGAAAAAATGTAAATTTAATTCCCTACAAAAACGCAAGGCACAACAATGGCAATTGGCAAGTCAATGTATGAGGTCATCTCCTAAATTATAATTACCGGTATGTACTACATACTTGGTGCTTCGATGTACACGCAAATGCTATAAAAAAGTCAAAGTTTGGAATCATAACCTTGCATATGAGTAAATTTAACAAATCAACTATGTAAATCGACTTATGAAGTACTACATATATAGTGCCAGCAAGAGGAGGTTGCAAAAGACAATGGGAGAGTAGTTAGACCTTCATAAACTCTGTCATAGAGGACGAGGAACACTACGGATAAGATGTTTTGGGTCCCAACGCCATGAACCAGAGAGCAGCGCACTCTGCGAAGCAACCAACAAGGGACTTCTCATATTCTGTCATGGCCTCCCTGCCGACCGCTTTGCCTCTCCAGATCGGCGAGATGCGGCCTCACTGCTGGGCGACGCAGGATCCGCCGCTCAAACGCATGGCCCAGCCTCGGTCAGGCCTGGCCTACAAGAGCATCCCCTTCCAAACCTTGGTAATGGACGAGCAAGCCACTCGATTTGGTGCGGCTGCTCCCTCTTCCTCGATCTGTTTCCCCTCTCATAGATGTGCTTTGAGGTTTCTCTCTCATAGTTGTGCCGGTGGAGGAGAGAAGGAAGTCTGGGTGTGTGGGTTGAGTAGCACTTTGCCCTATGGTCAGCCGGTTGTGATTTCATTTTCGCAAAGAAAAAGGTTGGTTGCAACTTTTTTTAACACGTTCCAAACACAATGCTCATACATACAATTTTTTTCTGGGATAACGCCCATAGGTATGCATATATATTTATTTATCCATATGAACGTACACCTGCACATCCTATCTCCATGAGCATCTCTGAAAGACCGAGCCACTGAATGCGCATCACTAGAAATCCTAAAATCCAGTAATAAATGCGAGCACCAGGATTTGAACGCTGGGATACCACAGTCCCTCTAATCATCCAACCACAAGTTGGTTTGTAATTTTTTTAGGATTAGCTACACAATTATAATGAGAAAAAGGCTGGGAATATTTCACATAGAAAAGGCCGGAGAAACTTAAATAATAGATGTAAAAAGTACGGAAGACAAATAACCATGCGAAGCGACGACTCGAAGAGCAAAAAATATAAAAAACCATACAATGTCTAAGACAAAATACAAGTTTACATAAGTCGACACAATAGCAAAGGGTATCATTTATTAAAAATAAAATATATCATAACGCATTTTTATTTTTTGTAAATGACCTACAATCATCTAAAAAATAGATTCTAGCTGCGCAATTGCGCGGATGGACCCGCTAATTGTAGTGTAATACCCTACTTCAGTGTGGTGTGGTGGATTACCTCTTGGGCTGATGATGAACAGTTACAAGGGAAGAACACCCTCCTGAGGAGAGGTGCTCTTGTGCGTGGTGAACTTGTGTGGTTTGGGATGATCTGGTCTGAATCCCCCTCTCTCCCTTGGTGTTGGCTAGTCCTATTTATAGAGGCCCTGGTCCGCTTCCCAAATATTGAGCAGGAAGGGATCCCACAACGGCCAAATTAGAAGGGAGACAATTAGTACAAGCTATCCTGACAAAAGTGGTCTTCGCCCGCCAAAGGCTTTGGTGGTGACGCCGCCTTGGGCTCCACGGTGACCTCCGTCTTGTCGTCCTGCTGGTCTTGGTCTTGTTGCATCGATATGCAAACCTTTGCCTGATGCCTCGGGACTCCTCGCCTGCGCTTGCCCCTTTAGCACCAAAAAGGAAACGAGGACACTGCGCATGCTAGCGCCCGCCTGGCCCGCCTGGTTCCGGACATCATGGCTTGCATCACCGAAAACTCGCGAGGTGCCCCTCGCCTTGATCTCTCTGCCCCTCGTGAGCCAGCCTGGTGAGGCCGCCCCTGAGGAGGCCTTGCGTAGTCCACCTCGCGAGGCTTGGCCCCTCGCGAGGGTATTGAATGTTTGCTGGTGAGAATGGGCCGTACGGGGCCATCGGTGGAGCCACGCTGCGAGCCGCAGGCAGGCAAGCCTGGGGACCCCCGTTCCCAGAACGGCGACAGTTTTTCATGACGACTTTCAAGTTCCTCGTACTTAAAGTAAAGATTATTAATGTCTTCAATTAAGGACTGAGTTCGATTCATTTCCGCGTCCAACAGGTCATCGCTTTTGTCTAGCAACTTTTGAATATGTTCCATAACAGTTTGTTGTTCAGTTGCAAACTTTTTAGCCAGAGTCTTGTAGCTAGGTTTGGATTCACACTCGGATTCATCTCCACTGGATGTTTGAAAGTAAGCATCGCGTGAGTTTACCTTGGCACCATGTGCCATGAAGCAGTAAGTTGGAGCAGAGTCGTCCTCATCATCGGCTTCAGCCTCGGCGACGTGACCATTGTCTTTAGTGTTGAAGATGGACTTGGCGACGAATGCCGAAGCTAGAGCTAGGCTTGCCACGCCTAAGTCAGACTCCTCCTCAGACTCTACCTCTGCCTCATCAAAAGCAGACTCCTCCTCAGATTCTACCTCTGCCTCCTCAGAAGTAGACTCCTCCTCTGAATCCATCTCCTTGCCAATGAATGCACGAGCCATGCCAGATGAGCTCTTCTTGTGAGATGAAGACTTTGATGAAGACTTGGAAGAAGGCTTTTGAGGATTTATTCTTCTTCTTGGCGTCAGAGTCATATTCTTTGCTTTTCTTCTTCTTCTTAGATTCTTTGTCCCACTGAGGGCACTCAGAGATGTAGTGACCTGGCTTCTTGCATTTGTGGCATGTTCTCTTCTTGTGTTCACGCGAGGAAGCCTCATCATTTCTTGAGCTAGATCTTGAAGACTTTCCGAAGCGATTCTTTTTGGTGACCTTCTGGAACTTCTTCACGAGCATAGCTAGTTCCTTTCCGATGTCTTCAGGATCCTCAGAACTACAGTCAAATTCTTCTTTAGATGAGGAAACGGCTTTTGCCTTCAAAGCACGAGTTCGGCCATAGTTGGGGCCATAGATGTCTCTCTTTTCAGATAGCTGGAACTCATGTGTGTTGAGTCTCTCAAGTATGCCGGACAGATCGAGATCTTTGAAGTCAGGACGTTCTTGTGTCAAATGAGCTATCAAGTGATCTCAGAAGCTTCTTCACGATTTCGTGCTTGGTGATCTCAGTGGCGCCAAGAGCATGAAGCTCATTTGTGATATCACTGAGGCGATCAAATGTGAGCTGGACGTTCTCATTGTCATTTATCTTCAAGTGGTTGAAGAGATTGCGAAGAACATCAATCCTTGAGTCTCTCTGAGTTGAGACGCCTTCGTTGACCTTGGACAGCCAGTCCCAGACTAGCTTCACAGTTTCCAGTGCACTCACATGGCCATACTGTCCTTTGGTCAGATTACCACAGATGATGTTCTTGGAAGTTGAGTCCAGATGAGTGAACCTCTTGACATCAGCAGCGGTGACACCTTCACCGACCTTGGGAACACATGTCTTGACGACATACCAGAGGTCAACGTCAATGGCTTCAAGATGCATGCGTATCTTATTCTTTCAGTAGGGGTAATCAGTGCCATCGAAGACTGTGCACGCAGCGGAGACCTTGATTATCCCTGCAGTCGACATAGCTAAAACTCCAGGTGGTTAAACCGAATCACACAGAACAAGGGAGCACCTTACTCTGATACCAATTGAAAGTGCTAGTTATCGACTAGAGGGGGTGAATAGGCGATTTTTATGGAAGTCTTCAGAACACGAGGTCTTTGAAGACAAACAGATGAAATGAACCTATTGATATGCAATGGATGATAGACTACACTAGACAAGCCATAGTCAAGTAAGCAATATTATGAAAGTATGAAGACTATCGGTAGCTAGGTAGTATGGATCAGAATGGAAGACACTATGAAGCCAAACCGATAATAGTCTTCACACAGTGAAGTCAAACAGATCAGACAAGTAAGCAAATATTTCACAAAGACAAACTGAAATGTAAAGGAAGTAAGGGATAGAACCAGTAGGTTGGATAAGACAAGGATTTGGTAGACTAGTTCCAGTTACTGTGACAACTTTACGTTTAGTTAAGGAGGCTGGGATTGAACTCAGAAGACTGGGTCTTCACCTTATTCCCCTTGAGCTAAGGACACCCGGTCCTCGCCCAATCACTCTGTTAAGTCTTCAAGGTAGACTTCCAAACCTTCACAGACTTCGTTCATTGGCGATCCACAATGACTCTTGGATGCTCAGAACGTGACGCCTAACCGGCTGGAGGATTCATAGGCCTCAAGTGTAATAAGTCTTCAGGTGACGCGGATAGAAGGACTTCAGTGATGCCTAACACTCTTTGGCCCTAGGTGTTTTGGGCTTTGTCCTCACAAGGATCTCTCTCTCAAATGCTTCGGAGGTGGGCTGCTCTCAAACGACAAAAGTCGTGCACTAATTCTGAGCAGCCACCAATTTATGGTGTAGGGGGTAGGCTATTTATAGCCTGGAGGCAACTCGACATGATATGTACAAAATGACCCTGGGTCACTAAGGAACCAACACGTGTCCAACGGTCGGATTTCAAACACATGTGGCAGCTTGGCTTGAGCTACAAGCAAAGTTGACTCATCCAACTCTGCATAAGATTTACTCTCATTGTCTTCGCTCGAAGACATAGGTTTTTGGTTGAGCATCACATCAGTCATCTGACTTTGTTCACTTGGACCCCACTTAATAGTATGGTGGTTCCTATGACTCAATAAAGAAGAAAAGGAAACTACGAAACAAATATGTCTTTGCACTCCATAGTCTTCAAGTGAATGTCTTCACAAGTCATTATCTTCATCGTGAATGTCTTCACGAACCACCATTGTCTTCAATGTCTTCATACATTTTTAGGGGTCATCTCTGATAGGTAAAACCGAATCAATGAGGGACTACTACCTGTGTTATCCTGCAATTCTCACAAACGCATTAGTCCCTCAACCAAGTTTGTCGTCAATACTCCAAAACCAACTAGGGGTGGCACTAGATGCACTTACAGATGGCATATTGGTTAATTATGTCCAACTCCGCCTCCGTCGATTTTTTTAAGCTGGGTTCGACCTGCTTCTCATTTTTGCACTATGAGGGTAGTTTGCTCTGCAAAGTTGGCTTCTAGGAGCTACCGCGTTCGGGACAACTCCACGCACTGAGCCAAAGAAGTTGTTAGCGGGAGAGGATCCGAACGGGGCCTAAGTAGGTAACATATACTGGAATCTCATGTACATCAAGAAGCATCATAAATTTTTCACTTTTAAATCACCCTTCATCCTACATCCACTCTCCACCTCTCTACCTTCCTAATATCATGTTTATTTAGAAGATGATGCTGGTTATTTTGATTTATGCTTGAGAGGTGACGACAACAAGAGTTAGCGAACTAGCAAGAGTAGGCAAACTCCTTTTTAGGGAAGGAGTAGGCAAACTGAAATTGGCATAGGTGGTTCCACTCTCCACCTCTCTGGCCTTCGCGCGTGGGGCGTCGCGAGGGTCCACCTCACAGCTACGTTCGCATGCCTTTCGGCCTGCTGAACGCGGTTGCCGCTCATCAGCGCCTGCTGAGGAGCATTCTGGAGGCCCAGGAGGTCAGGCATTGTGCACTCCTGGCGGTGATGGAGATGGCCCTCGGAGATCCACCTGCGCCTCTGGAGCCTCCCGAGGCTCCTGGGCCTGGGGCTCGTGAGGGTCGACGTCATCATCGCGCATCGCCCACTTCTTCAACATCACTTCATCTTCAACGGCACCAGGTGACATCTTTCTAAGTTCCGTTTTTAGCTGGGAGCGCCCACAGGACCGCATCATTCCCAGGTCGCGTGGGTCCGTCCCTGCGGCATGAATCCGTTTTGCTTATGCCCTTTACCTACCTTATTGGGGGCGCCCCTTGGGCTGCATCAACACCGAGCTGCTCGGGCCTGGCCCAGTGGCGTTTGCTTTTCCAGCGTCTACTTAAAATGAATTTCCTCCTGCGTGCTTAACGTACCCGACCTAATCGCCTGCTCGATTGACGCCTACCTATGGAGCCGCTCGCTCTGGCACGACATTTGCGCACGGGTCTGTCCCTGCAACACCGATAAATCTAAGTGGTCGAGCTCTGGCTACGGCAGCCCCGCAAGGCGCCACATCACCAGGCCCTTAGTGCCCCAATCACTTCCCCGGAGCGACCAAAGGTTGGCTGGCAACCGTAACAACAGGTCTTGTTTCTCTTCATGATTGGTGTGTAGGACCTACTCCAGGAGCAACGCTGGGGAAGTCACGAGCTGCCTCTCCCTCTCTCCGGCACGGACCGCTTCCATGTTAAAAGGGGGGCGCCTGAGCATCGCGACTCATGGGCTCCTTCTGGCTCTCCAGCCCTCACCCCCTGGACTTGACCCACGGCATCGCGACCTGTCATCCCAGCAGCGGTTGAGCTCGCTCGAGGGCCAGGACCTGAGGATGTAGAGCATTAAGGAAAGTGCTAGGGAGTGGGAAGAAGCTCGCGAGGACCTAACCCAGCAGCGCCTCAGCTGTCACCACTCGGGTCGGGCGCTTCGTCGAGGAACTACACCAGACTCAAGAGATAAGTCACGCCCTTACAGGAGTTGGACCAACGCAACGCAAAACCCTCGCCCAGTGCGGCTCTGTCACGGCGACGTTGCCTTCCTTTCTCACCCAGCGAGGGCTGCTTGAGCGCTAAAGGGGACCTCCCGAGCATCGCGACTCGGAGGCTCTTACCAAACCTCGGGCTGCTCACCTCCTGGCCTTGACCACGACACCGCAACCTGACATACCAGCGACGGCTGAAGCCTGCCTAGGGACTGGGACCTGTCAGCATAGAGCGCCACATCCTCGTGAGGATAGAAAGGGGGAGCCGAGACGAGACAGGACAAGCACCTCGCATTGATTCATATTAAGACATAATGTTTGCAAAAGACATGGCAGGCGCCTTACATACCCCCATGGGGTGTTGCTTCGATTCCTCACAGGGAACAGAAGTACTAATCCTAAGGAACGCTAATCGCCCGCACCTCCGCAAGGGACACCATCATCAACAGTGGGCTGCCCAACGTTGGCACCAACCCCATCCAGATCAGTGGCGTCGGCGGCTGGACACAACTGCCCTGCTCCGAGCACAACGCGAGCTCGGGGGCTCGTAGCTGTCGTCGCTCGTCTCCGGAGTCGCGAGGAGCTCGGGGGAGCCGCTGGATTCCCCAGCTCCTCCGTTGCTGCCTGAAGAGCTGCTGGAGGACCGATGGGCGGGCCAAGTCCTCTCCAGTTTGTTGCCCCTGCTGCTCTCCCTGGGGCAGCACTCCTGCCGGCGTCCTTCAGCAATCAAGACCTTGAAGAACATCAGGGAGGCGCCATTGTATTCAAGATGAATTACGAGGGCACCTACCGTCCGGCAGACCCGGGCGATTTTGCCCCAGCCCCAGGTCATGAAGACCTTGCCCGGAGCGACGACCGTGACCTCCGCTCCGGCCGCAAGGGTACTGCAGTCAGCATGCTGCAGCCAGAGCTCCAGAGCCCCGCTCGGCGGCATCTTGAAGGCGAAGGAAGGAGGAAGGAGAATCCAAGAGCTTGGAGGCATGGCGGCGTGGAGCACGAGCTCGCGAGAGGAGCGCTCGGCGTGGACTCCAGGAGGAACGACACGCACCACCGTGACTCGCCGGCGTCGACGGCGGCACCGTCGATGTCGCTCGATGCCTTCTCCCCCAGGACCCACGACGCGGGCGTACAAGGGTAGCGGAAACCCAGGCGGCCGCCGCTCGTACCAGGGCCTCGATGCCTCCTGCTGCGCACCCTCATCTCGGTGGCAGAGGACCAGCCGCTTCTTCGGTGGAAGTGGGTCAGGACCCTCTCGGGGGGCCTTTCCCTTCTCTTCTGCAGAAAACCGGCGGATTGGTGCCGTTAGCGTAAGGAGGAGCAAGAACAAGAAAGAAGAAGGAAAGGAGTAGCAGGAAGGGATGGACTGAAGGGGCTCGCGCAGCCCCGTACTTATAGCCGGAGGAGGCCAATCGCCGAGCACCACGATCGCAGGTAATCATGACAGGTTTCTCTGCATGCAGGGACTTATCAAGTCATGCGGTCGCCGAGGCGTCATGGGGAAGCGCAGACGCCCACGCCCAATCAATCGCCACGCGGCGCCCAAGGCCGCAAGCTGTTGGGGCCTGCGGCGCTTCGCGCTCGCCCCTTCGCTTCCCTGCTAGGCCAAGCCCGGGCGTGCCTTGGGCCCGGGAGCTACTGTCGGTGTTCTGGGAACGGGGGTCCCCAGACTTTCCTGCCTGCGGACTACGGCGTGGCTCAAGTGGGGGCCCAGCGCGTCCCATCTTCATCAGCTCAAGCTCAAGACCCTCGCGAGGGGCCAAGCCTCGTGGGGCGTACGACGGAAAGCTTCCTCAGAGGCAGCCTCATCAGGCAGGCTCGCGAGGAGGCGGAGAGATCAAGGCAGGGGCACCTCGCGAGGAGCCCGTGACGCAAGCCATGACGATCGAGACCAGGCGGGCGCCGGCCTGCGCAGTGTCCTTGTTTCCCCTTTGGTGCAAAGGGGGCAAGCACAGGCCAAGGCATTCGGGAAAGGTTACCATTCCGGTGCAACGAGACCAAGACCAACAGAGCGTCAGGATGGAGGTCACCGTGGAGCCCAAGACGGTGTCATCACCAGTGCTTTTGGCAGCCGAAGACCACCTTTGGTCAGGATAACTTGTACTAGATGTTCCCCTTCAAAATGGCCAATTGTTGGTGCCCTTCCTTCTCATTATTTGGGGAGAGGCCCAGGGCCTCTATAAATAGAGCTAGCCACCACAGAGTAGAGGGACATCGATGGGGAGAGGAGGACATCTAGAGATCTGGTAGAGCCCTAGCAGAGAGAGAGAGGCGACTGAACTCACCCAAACAGTTCATCGCACCGGCTCAAGAACACCTCTTGCGAGGCTGTTCTTCCCTTGTACTGTTCATCATCAGCCCCTGAGGCAATCCACCACACCACACACTGGAGTAGGGTATTACACCACAACGGTGGCCCGAACCAGTATAAACCTCGTGTCCCTTTTGTTGTTCGTTGTTTCCAGCTTAGATCACGCGAGGAAATTGGAGGTAGATCGGTAGGGGAGAGATCTCCGTGCGCACCCCAGTGTTCGAACCTCAAGGGTCTGTCGGAACCCGAAATCCGACAGAGTTTACTTCCGCGGATATCTTTCAGCACTCGCCCTTTGGCGACGTGCTAAAATCCTTGAGGTCTCTCTCCCTGTCACGAGACCCTTGGCCGAACTATGTCCGGCCAGGATGGAATGAGGACGACGAAGAAATTCGCTCCCCACCCACCACCCACTTAGTAGCCACTGTCGACGATTTAACTGACATGCTCGATGAGGGAGTCCTAGATTAGGGGGTGTCCGGGTAGCCGGACTATACCTTCGGCCGGACTCCTGGACTATGAAGATACAAGATTGAAGACTTCATCCCATGTCCGGAAGGGACTTTCCTTGGCGTGGAAGGCAAGCTTGGCGATACGGATATGTAGATCTCCTACCATTGTAACCGACTCTGTGTAGCCCTAGCCCTCTCCGGTGTCTATATAAACCGAAGGGTTTTAGTCCGTAGGAACAACAATCATACCATAGGCTAGCTTCTAGGGTTTAGCCTCTCTGATCTCGTGGTAGATCTACTCTTATACTACCCATATCATCAATATTAATCAAGCAGGACGTAGGGTTTTACCTCCTTCAAGAGGGCCCGAACCTGGGTAAAAACATCGTGTCCCTCGTCTCCTGTTACCATCCGCCTAGACGCACAGTTCGGGACCCCCTACCCGAGATCCGCCGGTTTTGACACCGACATTGGTGCTTTCATTGAGAGTTCCTCTGTGCCGTCGCCATCAGGAAGGATGCCTCATCCCGTCTTTAAAGACGGCACTGTTGCTAAGGGAGCTTTGGCTGTCGGCAAAACTCTCCGGCTAGGTGGTTTCCTTATGACCACCTATTCGGCTGTTGCGCCGACGATGACCTCTCGGGTCATCGAAAGCAATCTTCACGTCAACTCGGAATTCGCCGAGTAGCTGGATCCAACGGAGCTCTGTTCCCTAAACGATCTCTTGGATCGCATCGCCGCCCTGGGAGTCACTACGGATTATGACCAGATTGGGCCTAAACCCGATCTGAGAGAGATTAACTCTCCCCAGGTCACCCATCACGTTGCCGTGGTACAGGGACAGTGCAGCGACCCTTCATCTATCTTAAGGACTAGCTATGTCCGGATTTCTGATCCCTCCAAGCCGGATACCCGCGGAGGGGAGGAAATCACTCAAGACCTAAACTTAAAGTCAGGCGACGGGCTAGATTCATTGGACAGCATCCAAGAATCCAAACTTCCGAGTTCGGAAACTCCTTGGCCTCTGGGTCTCAGATTGGGTGAGGTTTCGGATTTGATTCCACCCACCCCACCCGTACATAAGCGATCTATCCCAAATTAGGCAAGAGCCCGAAGAAACAGTAAATCATTACTGGGCCAGATTCCTCCTGGTTATGAACAGGATAAAGGACTGCCGCGAGGAAGACGCAATTTCATTCTTCTGCAATAATTGCACGGACAAGGGAATCCTCAACGCCACAAGTCACCGTGATATTACACGCTTCGCTGACTTGGCGTCCATAGTACGAAAGTACTATGCAATGGAAAGCGCCTGGAAAACCGAAATAAAATTTTGGGACAATCCGGCCATGAATACAACCCCAGTCCGAAATAAAAGGGTGCATCATCGCCAGACACCCGGGTTCAACACCAAAAAGCAAAAGCCCTCTACAGGGCACGGAACCGTACTGGAAGGATGGCTTAATGGACCCTGTAAAATTCACAGTGCAGAGGGCGCCACACCAACTCATAGCCTTAGAGCATGTTGGATACTCCGGCAGGTGGCAAAAATTGGTGAAGATCTTCTAATTCCAGAAGCCACAGAAAGCCACCCCAGAAACACCAGTACGGTATTAACAGTCTTCGAGACTTTCGCAACAAATAATATGCGAAAAAGAACAGTCCGCAGCCTTGCCGAAGTCTACCAAGTAGCAACAATAAACCCATGCAGTGACAGGCTATTACTTTTAACGCCAGTGATGAACCTAAATTCCGAACAGCCCGAGCACCAGCCGCATTGGTCCTCAGCCCAATAGTGGACGGCTTTCGTCTTACCAAGGTACTCATGGATGGCGGCAGCGGATTGAACCTCATTTATGAGGAAACCCTTCAAAAAATGGAAATAGACTAGAACCGCATCGAGCGAAGTAGCACAACCTTTAGAGGAATAATCCCCAGTCGGGAAGCGCGTTGTACAGGAAAAATCACACTAGATGTGGTGTTCGGCACGCCGGATAATTACAGGTCCGAAGAGGTCACGTTCCAAGTGGCCCCGTTCAGTAGCGGATATCACGCTCTGCTAGGGCGGGAAGCGTTTACAATCTTCCAAGCAATACCCCATTACGGGTACATGAAGCTCAAGATGCCCGGGCCTAACGGAATCATCACTCTCGCTAGTGATCCGGACATAGCACTCCGCGCCGAAAACAAGACAGCCGCACTGGCCCTCGAGGCGCTATCCGAAGCCCTAGCGGCTGAGGAACTGACTGCGCTGCGCTCCACGGTCAATAGGGACGATGTGATACTCGACAAAAGATCCAAGTCCACCTCCTTTAAACCGGCAGACGAAATAGTCAAATTCCAGGTCCATCCAACGGACCCCAATAAAACAGCTTCCATCGGGGCACAGTTAAAACCTGATGTAGACGCTGCACTGCGAGAGTTCCTATGAGAGAACTGGGACATTTTCGCCCGGCACCCTTCAGACATGCCAGGAATCCCACGCAGGCTGGCCGAACACAGTTTAAATATCCTAAAAGGATTCAAGCCAGTCAAATAGGCTCTTCGGCGTTTTTCCGAACCCAAGAGACAGGCCATGGGAGAGGAACTAGCCAAGCTATTGGAGGTCGGATTCATCAAAGATATAAAACACCCGGACTGGCTAGCAAACCTGGTAATGATACCAAAGAAGGACAAATCCTGGCGCCTGTGCGTTGATTTTAAAGACCTTAACAAGGCTTGCCCAAAGGATCCCTTCCCCCTCCCCCGCATCGATCAAATTATCGACGCTACCGCGGGACACGATCTGTTGTGTTTCCTCGACGCATACTCCGGCTACCATCAAATAAAGATGGCAGAGTCAGACCAAGCCGCAACAGCATTCATCACACCATACGACCCATTCTGCTTCAACACAATGCCCTTCGGGCTCAAAAACGCTGGCGCAACATATCAGCGCATGATTTAGACATGTCTGGCAAACCAGATCAGCAAAACAGTGGAGGCATACGTAGATGATGTGGTCGTTAAAACAAGACATGTTGAATCTCTAGTAGACGACTTGAGGCTAACATTCGATAACCTCCGAACATATGACATCAAGCTCAACCCGGAAAAATGCATTTTCGGTGTTCCAGCCGGAAAGCTCTTGGGCTTCATTGTATCCGGTAGAGGAATTGAAGCAAATCCAGCCAAGATCCGAGCTCTGTCACAATTGGATATCCCGAAGGACCTCAAACAAATACAAAAATTAACCAGATGTGTGGCGGCTCTAAGCCGCTTTATCTCCCGCTTGGGAGAAAAGGCCCTACCCCTTTACCGCCTCCTTCGGTGCACCGAACACTTCGAGTGGACGGATGCAGCCACGGCTGGAGTCGAGGAAATAAAAGCCATCTTGGCAACAAACCCAGTCCTGGCCATGCCAAACATTGGCGAACCAATGCTATTATACATTGCAGCAACCCATCAGGTCGTAAGCGCAGTGCTCGTCGTCGAACGAGAAACGGACGGACACAAATTCCCCCTTCAAAAGCCGGTCTACTATGTGTCCACTGTCCTTACTCCGTGCAAGTCTCGGTACCCGCATTATCAAAAGATCGCGTACGCGGTATTTATGGCATCCCGGAAGCTGCGACACTACTTTCAAGAGTGTTCAATAACAGTAGCCTCAGAAGTGCCACTTAGTGATATTATAAACAACTGCGATGCGACGGGCCATATCGCAAAATGGGCCATTGAGCTCCTCCCGTTTGACATAACTTACAAGCCACGGCGAGCTATCAAGTCGCAAGTTTTGGCCGACTTCATCGCAGAATGGACGGAGGCCGAACTCCCTAAAGAGTACGGCACATATTCAAACTGGGTCATGCACTCTGACGGCTCTAAAATGTTGGCCGGTCTAGGGGCTGGTGTCATTTTGACGTCCCCCACAGGAGACATAGTTCAATACGTACTCCAGATAATGTACACAGACTCCAACAATGCAGCCGAATATGATGCCCTTTTACATGGTCTCCGGATGGCAGTATCCATGGGCATTCAACGCCTAGAGGTGCGTGGAGACTCGAACCTCACAATATCCCAAATAAACAGAGACTTTGATTCCAAGGATCCAAAAATGGCAGCTTATCGCAACGCCATCCTAAAAATGTCAGCTCGGTTCGAAGGGCTCGAATTTCACCATATAGCCTGGGAAAATAATCAGGCAGCAGATGTCCTGGCACGCATCGGCGCAAAACGCGATGTAGTCCCGCCCCAACATCTTCTTGGAAAGGCTGTTCAAGCCATCCGTAGTATGGGAAGGGGAACCCGGCAATAACAGCCCGGACCCAACCGCACTGCCCGACATCGAACACTCTGACATAATTGGAGGCTTTGCCAATGAAATAACACCTTCAGCCCACGTAATAATGGTCGTCATCGCCCCATGGACAGAACCATTCCTCGCCTACCTTACTAGGAAGAAACTCCCCGAGGACCAAAATGAGGCATGCTGCATAGTGCGGCGATCTAAAGCCTATAAAGTCCATGAGGGAGAGCTTTATAAGAAAAGCACTACCGGAGTCCTTCAAAGGTGCATCTCCGAAGTGGAAGGGCGGAACCTCCTGGCTGAAATTCATGCCGGACTCGGCGGTCATCACGCTGCAGCTCGGTCCCTTGTAAGCAATGCCTTCCGTACAGGCTTTTATTGGCCGACGGCCCGGGCAGACGCCCAAGACTTAGTCCAACGATGCGTCGGTTGCCAGCTTTTTGCAAACCAAAGCCATATGCCACCCACTGCCCTCCAAACTATCCCCATCACTTGGCCCTTCGCGGTCTGGGGGCTTGACATGGTTGGACCCCTTAAAGGCGGAACCCACAAGAAAAAATACTTACTGGTCATGGTGGATAAGTTCACCAAATGGATAGAAGACAAGTCTGTTAAGACGGCCAAATCCAGACCGATGATAGACTTTATATCTGGGGTTGTACACCGTTACGGCGTCCCCCACAGCATCATCACTGATAACGGCACGAACTTTATGACCAACGAGGTAACACTCTGGTGCAAAAACATGGGCATCAAGCTCGATTATGCTTCCGTCTATCACCCACAAACTAACGGCCAGGTCGAACGTGCAAATGGTCTTATCATGAGCGGCATCAAGCCCAGATTAGTGTGGTCCCTTAAGGAATCTAATATGCACTGGGTAGAGGAGCTCGACTCCGTACTCTAGGGGCTGCGGACCACGCCGAATCGCACCATCGGATACACACCATTCTTCATGGTGTACGGCGCAGAGGCAGTTTTGCCCTGCGACATAATTCATGACTCACCTCGAGTGCGCATGTACGAAGAAAGAGAAGCCGAGCTCGATCGGCAGGACAGTTTGGACGCCTTGGAGGAAGAGCGTGATGTGGCAAAAGCCCGTTCCGCATTCTATCAACAGCAGGCTCGAAGATACCAAATCAGAGAAGTACGGGCCAAAAATTACAACGTTAGCGAATTAGTTCGACACCTGCCGGACAAGAAAAAGGACAAACTCAAGCCCAAGTGGGAAGGTCCCTTCATAATTGACCAAGTCCTGACTGGTGGAGCGTACCGCCTGCGAGATGCATCGGATAACCGACTCAAGCCGAACCCATGGAACGCAGCCCGTCTTCGAAGATTCTATGCCTAGCGCCGGACTCTGTGTTCGTCTCCTTCCTCTGTCCATTTTTTATATACTTTCTGTCTTACATTTCTCTCCTTCTCCCCTCCCTCTCTCTCTTATAGCCTTTAAAATCTGATAAAGTGACGCGCCATCCGCGCTCATTAAACCTGGGGGCTTCTTTAAACAGAAGCTTATTTATACGGGCTTCATGCCCAACACATGTGTCACACTTCCGCATGTACCTTTTATTCACCATTATATGCATAGATATGACTTAAGTTTTGGCCAAGCTGGGTTGCCTGGCTCCTGTGCTTACCCCTACGTTCCCGATTGTTCGGCAAGGTGGTAAAGGGAGCACCTCTACGATTGTTACTGCCGGGTCAGCCGGATGTGTACCTCAGACTGGGTGAAGCCGAAAGCTAGCGTTCTTAAGGGAATATTCGGTCGGTGAACTAAAGATGATATTTTTGCACTTATTTATCTATACGCCCCAGATGTTTTTCCTGCGTTTCTTTTCACAGAATGGACATGCACTTTAGAGCATGCCTCCCAGGGAAAGGAACCCCTAACGGAACTATTCTCCCTGGAAGATGTTTCTTACTAACCATTTAATATAACATAACTAGTTGGGCACTTGTCTGTTCAAGCACTAATGACCCCTACGCCTGGTCTCCATGCATACGCCGGTTCTTATATAACCGCGAGGGTATTCGGACACACTCCGGACCGTCAGGTCCCGAGGTTGAAGCGAAAAGGTCGGCCATGACAAACGATCTACAATCCGGCTAGAAGGCATTACACATGTCAATTAAAATTACACAGTCAATCTGAATGATTGTACTCCTCTTCAATACCATCTAATAGGCTGTCTAGTTTACAGTCCTGTTGGAAATACTTTGCGGCCAATTCTACTGAGCCGTATACTAAGCTCACAAGGATCTCCTTCTCATCGGGCCCCACGGGTCCGACCTCGGCCATGTGGTTTGGGTCAGCCTTCGTGTACCGCGTCTTCACCATGGCCTAGGCCTCCCTGGCGCCTTGACGGCAGGCCGACATCTTCCACAATCAGAAGCGCCACCGCGCTCCCTTCAACTTCTCTACAAGCTCTCCAAGGCCTTCGGGCATGGAGATGGATGGCCACAAGGCTTGGGCGATGCCTCGCATCACCTGCCGAACTCGCTCGTGCAGTTGTGAGAGCTCGGGAAGAAGGTCACCCGTAGAACCGGGCATTTCCTTTGCAGGACGACCTGTTAGCATACCTACAGACATTACTCTATTAGTCAACTTCCTCGCCGAACTCTTTTTTCAAAGTTCGTTTAAGCACTTACTAAATATGCCGCGTCGAAGCCGTTGATTCTCCTTAACGGAGTCCAACAGCCGGGCACGAACATCGTTCAGTTCAACGCCCAGCTTGGTGTTGGCATCTTGGAGACGTTCTTCTCCCGCCTCACCTTTGTCAGCACGCTCTCACCAGCCTTCAGCTGGCGTAGGAGTTGTTGCTTTTCCAGATTTAATCCGGCGCCATCTGCAATTTCATTTGTCAGATTTGCACCCATGCCACACTTTGCAAAATACTTATCTTTCGAAGCGTATATTACCAGAGGGGGTCTCCTTGGGCTCCCCTGCCGCGGCTAGTGCGGCCTCAAGTTGGGCTTTGCACTCTTCTAGCTCCTGGGACAGTAGAGTATTCTTTTCTGTAAGAACCTGCATAACAAATGATCCTTAAATCAGTTATTCTAACTGTTTCAAGTCTCAGGGGCTACTGGTATATATATAATTACCAAAATTTTCTTACCCGTATGTCTTTTACATATTGCTCTGTGGCTCTGGCTAGACCATTTTGAGCGGCACGGAGGCACGCATCTCCCAAATTGAAGGCATCCAATGCCTCTGGGGAGAAACAAGCGTCGTGAAGAACTGTCCGGCGACGCCTGCGGTTCATGGCACTCTCCACCTCGGAATTGGTGGCAGACAGCCTGTCCGCATCCTTTGTCGGAGGAGCGTCCGGTGCGCGCCTTGTGTTCGCCTCCGCTTTCGGACCAGGCTTTGGAGCCTGGCTGGTGGAGGCATGATTGGCAACCTCTCCGGATATAGTCCGGCAAGGTCTCTTCGTCCTGAAGAGAGCACAAGCGTTAATATGCCTTGAAGGAATAACACCTAGGAGTAAGATGGCACGCTATACCTTTGCGCCGGTGTCTCAGTCCGGACCGCACTTCTTTTCAGCCCGCGGGGCCTTGCCGCCCCTCGTTGGCTAGTCGCCGCAGGCTCGGCCTCCCGTCTCAAGGACCTCCGCTGCAAAACACGGTTGTCATACGGCAGTCGAAAACACGCGAGGATAGATCCCTTTCCAAAGTGCTGGGACTTCGGTCTCAGTTACCTGTGAGGCTGGGAGTAGCCCTGGGTAATGGTCATAACGGCTACCAAGGCATTGTCCTTGCTCAGTTGATGAAACACCCCATCAATCAGCTCCACAGATAAGTCCGGATCCTCTTGAGAGGCCGGGTCGAGGGACCGTCCTGGATCCTCGGGTTGTGGAGGAGGGCTGTTTATTTATTTAACAGCCTGGCGCAGTTCCTGCTTTGAAGTCGTTAGACTAAATATTTAACGATGGGAATATAAAATGGATGGGCAAGTAAAAGTGACCACTTACCCAACTTGGGGGATTGTACATAGAAAATCCACCCTATGGGTTGACGCAGAGAAATTCCTCCTCTTCTCCCTTGTACAAAGAGGACAAGATCTTTATTAGAGCGGCAGCCGAATCCGGCCCCTTACGGCCGTGGCGGGTGGCGTCGTCCTCCCCGTTGAAGTCCCATATGGGGTGGCCTCTATACTGAAGCGGCTGCACCCCTCGCATGATGCATGCAGCCATGACCCCGATCATGGTCAGTCTGGAATGAGCTAACAATCTTATTTGGCCCATCAGGTAAAGAACGTCCTTGTCACTTTCCCTCTGAGGGCTCCGTGGATGCCAGCTTAGGCGCTTCTTTAGGGGAGCACTGTCGAACTTAGGGAGGCCGATCCGGACAGGATCCGGTAACGGGACGTCCTCTATATAAAACCATTCCGAAGGCCAGTCCTCGGACGCCTTCTTTGGGGTTCCGGATAGATATCCGGTCCCGGCGATGCGCCACACTTCAGCTCCGCCCACTTGATATATTGACCCCTTCTGAGAATGGGGCACAAGGCAGAATAGCCTTTTCCACAGCGTGAAATGAGCCTCGCAGCCCAAAAATAGCTCGCAAAGGGCTACGAAGCCCGCGATATGCAATATGGAGGCAGGTGTGAGGTTGTGCAGCTGGAGGCCATAGAACTCCAGGAGCCCCCGGAGAAACGGATGAATTGGAAATCCGAGCCCTCTTATCAAGTAAGGGACAAGGCATACCTGCTCTCCTTTGGAGGGATTGGGGGCGCTCTCCGCCTGCTCTCCGCCATTATAGGTGGCAAGTCCGGCTCGAACTGGGACCATATAGGCTGGGGGGAGAAATCCCTTGGTCTGGAGCGTCACTAGCTCGCTGTGCAGGGCATCTCTCCCAATCTCCAGGCTGAGGGCTGGAAGGGCGAGAGGAGGAGCTACGGCGGCCGGCCATGATAGAATGGACCTCTGTCGGATACGCTCTGATGAATACTCGCGGAGGGGAGAAGGTGTGGTTTGGATCTAAATCCTTGTCCCCTTAAATTGGCGGCTCATTCATGCGGCTAGGGGTGTAAATGTAAAAACACCCTGACTTTTCGTATTCGTTTGACACATGGAAGATGGCCATTATTGGGCGTAGAAGCCAAGGAGCGCTACATTTACAAGAAACCGGACATTATTCAACAGGTACACGGAATTTGGAGGAGAACCCGCCTTGCAATGCCGAAGACAATCGGCGCGCCAGACTCGTCATCATCGAAGCCTGGTTCGGGGGCTACTGAGGGAGTCCTGGATCAGGGGGTGTCCGGGTAGCCGGACTATACCTTCCGCCGGACTCCTGGACTATGAAGATACAAGATTGAAGACTTCGTCCCGTGTCCGGAAGGGACTTTCCTTGGCGTGGAAGGCAAGCTTGGCGATACGGATATGTAGATCTCCTACCATTGTAAGCGACTCTGTGTAGCCCTAGCCCTCTCCAGTGTCTATATAAACCGGAGGGTTTTAGTCCGTAGGAACAACAATCATACCATAGGCTAGCTTCTAGGGTTTAGCCTCTCTGATCTCGTGGTAGATCTACTCTTGTACTACCCATATCATCAATATTAATCAAGTAGGACGTAGGGTTTTACCTCCTTCAAGAGGGCCCGAACCTGGGTAAAAACATCGTGTCCCTCGTCTCCTGTTACCATCCGCCTAGACGCATAGTTCAGGACCCCCTACCCGAGATCTGCCGGTTTTGACACCGACACTCGACTTCGGCTCCGAAGACATCGATGTTATGGACGACGATGCAGGAGACGAACAGGAACCACCGTCCAGAGGGCGCTGGACCGCCACCTCATCATATGATATATACATGGTGGATACCCCAAAAGAAGGAGATGGCGATGAGACAGTGGAGGATAATCCCTCCAAGAAGCAATCCAGGCACCGACATCAGCGGCGCCGCTCTAAGTCCCGCCATAGCAACGATACCGGCACAAGAGATAATAACACTCCGGATAGTGCCGAAGACGACGACAATACCCTCCAGCCAGACTCAGAGCGGGAGGATGAACAGGCTAGCCCTCCAAACAGGCAGCAGACGGAGAAACGGAGGATGACAATTACATGCCTCTCTCCGAAGACGAGGTGAGCCTCGGCGATGAATAATTTATCGTGCCTAAGGATCCTGTCGAGCAGGAGCGCTTCAAGTGTCGGCTTATAGCCACAACAAATAGCCTGAAGAAAAAGCAGCAACAGCTTCAAGATGATCAAGATCTGCTAGCGGATAGATGGACCGAAGTCCTTGCGGCCGAGGAAGACGAACTCGAACACCCAACCAAGAGTTACCCAAAGCGCAGGTTGCTACCCCAACTCGAAGGGGAAGCATTGAAACCCACATCGCCAGCGTATGATGCGGCTGATCGGCCACCTCGTGGCCGAGACAGAGGGGCATATCAGCCCGAAGTCCAGCCCGCACCCCGTCGCCAGACAAAAAAAACACCAAGGCCCGGGGCAACATGCAGGACCTGCGAGGCGTATTGGAAAACAAAGCAAAACATACAAGATCGATCTACGGATCACGTGGGCGCGCCCCAACGTGGGACGATGATCGTCGCGCCGGATATACCAAAAGCAAATCCGACCGGGCCGTATACAGCAGACAAGACTCATATGAACTGCGTCATGATATAGCCCGGCACAGAGGCACCGCACACCCCCTATGCTTCACTGATGAAGTAAGGGATTACGAATTCCCAGAGGGTTTTAAACTCGTAAACATTGAATCATATGATGGTACAACAGACCCCGCGGTATGGATCGAGGATTTCCTCCTCCACATCCACATGGCCCGCGGCAATGATCTACATGCCCTCAAGTACCTCCCACTAAAACTCAAAGGACCAACTCGGCATTGGCTGAATAGCTTGCCAGCAGACTCCATTGGTAGTTGGGAGGATTTGGAAGATGCATTCCTTGACAACTTCCAGGGCACTTATGTGCGACCACCAGATGCTGATGACTTGAGCCACATAACCCAACAGCCTGGGGAATCGGCCAGGAAATTCTAGACTCGGTTCTTAACTAAAAAGAACCAAATAGTGGATTGTCCGGATGCCGAGGCCTTACCGACATTTAAACATAACATCCGGGACAAGTGGCTCGCCCGACACCTTGGCCAAGAGAAGCCAAAGTCTATGGCAGCCCTCACGACACTCATGACCCACTTTTGCGCGGGAGAAGATAGCTGGCTGGCTCGCAACAACAATACATCAAGGAATCCTGGCACTTCAGATGCCAAAGATACTAATGGCAGACTACGTCGCAACATGCACAAGCGCCGCAACAACGGCGATAACGCCGAAGACACGGCAGCCAATGCCAGATTTAGTGGCTCTAAATCTGATCAGCGGAAAAGCCGTTCAAAAGAAATAATCCCGGCCTATCCAGTCTGGACCGCATACTCGATCGCTCGTGTCAAATTGACGGCACCCCCGATAAGCCAGCCAATTACACCAACAAAGAATGCTAGGTGTTCAAGCAGGCCGGCAAGTTGAATACAGAAAACAAGGACAAGGGGCTGCATAGCGACGAGGAGGAGGAGCCCCGGCCGCTGAACACAGGAGGACAGAAGAACTTCCCTCCACAAGTGAAAATGGTGAACATGATATACGCAACCCACATTCCCAAGAGGGAACGGAAGCGTGCACTAAGGGACGTCTATGTGATAGAGTCGGTCACCCAAAGTTCAACCCATGGTCCTCTTGTCCGATCACCTTCTATCGCAGGGACCACCCCACCAGTATACGTCATGGCAGATCTGCCGCATTGGTCCTAGACCCCATCATTGATGGATTTCACCTCACTCGAGTCCTTATGGACGGCAACAGCAGCCTGAACCTGCTCTATCAGGATTACAGTGCGCAAAATGGGCATAGACCCCTCGAGGATCAAACCTACCAAAACCACCTTTAAAGGTGTAATCTTAGGTGTAGAGGCCTGCTGCATGGGCTCAATCACACTGGAAGTGGTTTTCGGATCTCCGAACAACTTTCAAAATGAGGAGTTAATCTTCTATATCGTCCCCTTTCGCAGCGGCTATCACACACTACTCAGACGAACCGCATTTGCCAGATTCAATGCAGTACCGCATTATGCATACCTCAAACTCAAAATGCCAGGACCAAGCGGGGTTATAACAGTTAATGGAAACACAGAGCGCTCGCTCCGCACGGAGGAACACACTGCAGCTCTGGCAGCAGAAGCGCAAAGCAGCCTTATTAGGCAAACCGCCAATTCGGCGAAAAGGACCGCGGACACCTTCAAGCGAGTCCGCAGTACCCCGCAGGAGGATCGGCAGGCACGTTTTGGGTCCGACTAGCAATTCGGCCTCTGTCCTAGTCCCAGTCACGTGGCAAAATTTGCGCCGCGCGTACATAACTACGCACTTAAGATACCATGGGTATAGGCGGAGGCACCACTACGGCACATCCCACAAAGCGGCTCAACCGCCACAGGGGCCGTATACCTTTCTCATTTTTTCTCTTTTAGGACCTTACTCTCTGGAAGCCCTTCCCGGCAGTCTAATTATTGGACTCAATGCGGCAAGGAAATACCAAGGAAGCAAGACGGTCTGACATACAAAGGTGGTCTCTGATCACCATCGATATACCTGTTTTACATACCCATACGCAGCTTGCCCTTGGATAGGACATGTCACATAGTCTTATTTTTTGCTTATTGCACTATTTGTATCCGTACGCTTCGGCGTACTATCTTAATGACAATGCATAGCGTTAGCTTATTATTGCATTACACTTTTTTTCTTTCTTGTTTCTTTCTTTTGTCTGCTTATTTATGACAAATCGCACCCGTACATCCTGGTATGACTAGTGCACCAGGGGCTCCAGTATACCCCATAATACGGCGTGAGAAGTCCGAACACTTTCGATAGTGTGGCACCCCGAACTTATAGCATTATATGGATCAGCTCCGAATCATGTCTTGGTTCAATAGTTGGGTTTTCCCGGCTCCCATGTTTTGGTACCTTACGTTCCGTAATATCGGCTAAGGTAGCGCTGGGAGAACTACTGCGATTGTGTCCCGGTTCTTCAGGACGAGCACCTCAGTAGAGAAAGCCGAAAACTGACTTTCATGATGAGGCAAGAGTTGGTCGCCGTTCGAGAGGTCTCAAGTCCCTAAAGACTTTTTCCGCTTCGGGCGAGGAGTCGCCTTGTCCGACTTAGGCGTATATAGCGCCCCCAATTTGGTCTTCCGAATACAAGGGGCTTCGCCAAAATTTAAAATTGTAGACTAAGTGAGAGTGATAAAGCTTTATAGTCCGATTGTCTGGTTGGTCGTGCTGAACACCTCCTTCGAAGGACCCAAAATTGGGATAAAGAGTGCTCAGGTTTATCCCGAACGCCTTAGTACTAGTTACGTGGGGGCAGTAGCCGACGACTAGCCAACTCTCAGATTTCATAAACGGCCGCACAGAAGGTAATATTTTAAATTAACAAAGCGTTGCATAGCGCAAATGAAATCGTTTCATATTTCAGGATCACATGAATACATTTATTAGAATATTACATCCTTAGCACACTCCTCCGCCGCAAGGCGAGCACCCTTCAGGACACTGTCATAATACATTTCAGGGTGGCGATGCTCCTTGCCTTCCGGTGGCCCCTCCTTCACCAGCTTTACGACGTCCAGCTTCGCCCAGTGCACCTTTGCCCGGGCAAAAGCCCTGCGCGCACCCTCGATGCAGACGGACCGCTTTATGTCTTCAGGCCGTGGGCAGGCATTCACAAGCCGCCTCACCAGACCGAAGTAGCTATGAGGTAGGGGTTTGCCAAGCCACATCCGGACTATAAGACCCTTCATGGCCTGTTCGGCCGCCTTGTGAAGCTCGACCAGTTGCTTCAGTTGGTCGCTCAAGGGCATTGGGTGTTCGGTCCCAGTATACTGAGACCAGAACAACTTCTCCATTGAGATCCCCTCCTCAGCTCGGTAGAACTCCGCGGCATCCGACAAACTGCGAGGTAGATCTGCGAACACTCCTGGAGAGCTCCGAACTCGGGTAAGTAAAAGGAAAGTTTCCTTCACATGCTTGCTTTGCATAATGAATGCCTTACCCACTGCTATCTTCTTAACCAGATGCTTGCTTCGGCCTTGGCGCTTTGTGCGCTCTCGAGTGCCTTTGCAAGCTCAGACTCCTGCGTCTTTGAGTCACGCTCCAAGGACTTATACTTCTCGGCAAAGTCCTGGAGCTCTTGCTGCACCTCGCCAACCCGGGCCTCTTGTTTCTCACGCTCGGTGCGCTCCTTGGCCGCTTTGTCTTTGGCCTCGGATAGCTATTTCTTTAGGGCTGCCACTTCGGTCGTGGCCCCTAGCAAATTCATGATGATCCTATTATTCTAAAACCAAACTTTTCTTTATAATGTTCAGACAGGGTATGACTTACCTTTGTTCTCTTCGAGCTGCCTCTTGGTCAGGCCGAGCTGTTCCTGGGACCGCTCAAGGTCTTGCTTCAGTGCAGCAACCTCCGCTGTACGTGCGGCAGCGGCTAGCAGGGAAGCCTGCATATGCACATAGACATATTCTGATTAGACTCCTGCGGTTTTCATTTTGATCCTCTATTCGACCTTCCTTCGCGAACATCAAACAAAGCATCAGGGGCTACTCTCTATGCTGTAACATTTTCTTATAATTTGATCACTTACCTCAAAGCTTTTTAGGAGGCTGGCACAGGCTTCAGTCAGTCCGCTTTTGGCAGACTGAACCTTCTTGATCACCGCACTCATGATAGTGCGATGCTCTAAGCGCCGCGAAGCGCTTCCAGCAAGCTGTCCGATGCCTCTGGATGGACAGAGGCTGTCGGCTTAGGCGGTTTGCCGCCTTAGGGAGGGGTTGCCTGAGAGAGTCCGGAACCACTGGAGGTTCCGGCGCAGTATTCGGCTGGGGGCCGAATTTGCTGCCCCCGTCGTCGGAACCAATGGGAGTCTTGCTCCCCTTGCGCCTAGTTCCCAGAATGTCGCCTCGAGGCACCTCCAGGACTACCTCCCCTCGGCTCAGTGCCCTTCAAGACAACACCTCGACGTTGTCCATAGGGCGAGGGGAGGAGGCGGTCAAAAGTGAATCGCTGTTCAGATCCGACGAGTCCAAAGAACCATCCAACGAAGATACGTCGATACGGTCTCGGGGCGGACTGCATAATCATGTTCGGCGTGATGAGAAGCAGTGCAATAAAACATATCAAGGATTATTATGGTATCCAAATACTTACAACTTCGCCAGGGGCTTGTCCCTGGGAAACCACTCGTCATCACTATAGGCGGCCGTCGTGGAGCAGTCCGGGAGGACGTTCCTTCCCTTTTTGGACCCTTCGGCCTCCCCGGATGGGGCGGCCTTCCTTTTCTTGTCCCCCCCGGCTGGGGGAGGGGAACTTTTATCCTCTTTCTCCTCGTTTTCGTGGGAGGAAGGCGCCTCGGAGTTTTCGGACGAGGAGTCCGATATGACCTTGCACCGGAGACCCTTCCGGGTCCCCGTGGCCTTCTTCTTGGCCTTCTTCCCCGGCACCTCGTAGGGCGCCAGAGCCAGCATCTCCGTTAGGAAAGCATCTACTGGATCTTCGAACAGGGGGGCTGGACAATCGATCTGCTCCGCTGTCTTCACCCAGTCCTGTTAAATGGCGTAGAGGCTTAGATCCCGCGCATGGTTAGACTGGGGAAAATGAACATCTTATGAGATATGAAAGACTTACCGGATTGGCAGGGCGCTTTGCGCTGAGTCCACAGTCCTTGGTAAGGGGAGGAGGTACCTCAGCGCCTTTGAACAACACCTTCCAGACGTCCTTGTGTGTCGTGTCGAAGAGCTCTCGTAGCGTCTGGTGCTCGGCCGGGTCGAACTCCCACAAATTGAATGTCCGTCATTGACACGGGAGGATCCGGTGGAAGAGCATGACCTAGACCACATTAACGAGCTTGATTTTCTTGCTCATCATGTTTCGGATACATTTCTGGAGTCAGGTCAGCTCCACCGATGAACCCCCAGCATAGGCCCTTCTCTTTCCAGGAGATGAGCCGCGTGGGGATTCTGGATCGGAACTCGGGGGCCGCCCCCCAGTTGGTGTCGCGCGGCTCGGTGATGTAGATGTTGGGGAACGTTGCAGAAAATTAAAAATTTTCCTACGGTTTCACCAAGATCCATCTATGAGTTCATCTAAGCAACGAGTCAAGGGAGTGAGTTTGCATCTACATACCACTTGTAGATCGAGTGCGGAAGCGTTCAAGGGGATGGTGATGATGGAGCCGTACTCGTCGTGATTCGGATCACCGATGACCAAGTGCTGAACGAACAGCACCTCCGCGTTCAACACACGTACGGGACGGACGATGTCTCCTCCGTCTTGATCCAGCAAGGAGGAAGGAGAGGTTGAGGAAGGCAGCTCCAACGGTAGCACGACGGCATGGTGTAGTTGGTGCAGAAGTACTCCGATAGGGCTTCGCCAAGCACGTACGGAGGAGGAGAGGTGTTGGGGAGGGGAGGGGCTGCGCCTTGGCTTGTGGTATGCAGCCCTCCCCTCACCCCTCTATATATAGGAGGAGAGGGGCAAGGGGGCCGGCCCTCTAGGGGAATCCCTAGAGGGGGGGCGGCGGCCAAAGGGAGAGGGAAAAAGGGTGGCTTGCCCCCCAAGCTAGGGGGGCGCCCCCTTTAGGGTTTCCCCTCCCCTTGCCCTAGCCGCATGGGCCTAGGTGGGGAGGCGCGCCCAGCCCACTAGGGGCTGGCTCCCTCTCCCACACAGCCCATGTGCCCCCCCCCGGGAGGGGTGGCCCCACCCGGTGGACCCCCGGAACCCTTCCGGTGGCCCCGGTACAATACCGGTATGCCCCCGAAACTTTCCGGAGTCCGTTTAACAACTTTCCATATATAAATCTTTACCTCCGGACCATTCCGGAACTCCTCGTGACGTCCGGGATCTCATCCGGGACTCCGAACAACATTCGGTAATCACATACAAGTCTTCCTAATAACCCTAGCGTCACCGAACCTTAAGTGTGTAGACCCTACGGGTTCGGGAGACATGCAGACATGACCGAGACGACCTCAGGTCAATAACCAACAGCGGGATCTGGATACCCATGTTGGCTCCCACATGCTCCTCGATGTTGTCATTGGATGAACCACGATGTCGAGGATTCGATCAAACCCCATATGCAATTCCCTTTGTCAATCGGTACGTTACATGCCCGAGACTCAATCGTCGGTATCCCAATACCTCGTTCAGTCTCGTTACCGGCAAGTCACTTTACTCGTACCGCAATGCATGATCCCGTGATCAAACACTTGATCACCTTGAGCTCGTTATGATGATGCATTACCGAGTGGGCCCAGAGATACCTCTCCGTAATACGGAGTGACAAATCCCAGTCTCGATCCGTGTCAACCCAACAGAGACTTTCAGAGATACCTGTAATGCACCTTTATAGTCACCCAGTTACGTTGTGACGTTTGGTACACCCAAAGCAATCCTACGGTATCCGGGAGTTACATGATCTCATGGTCTAAGGAAGAGATACTTGACATTGGAAAAGCTCTAGCAAACGAACTAACCGACCTTTGTGCTATGCTTAGGATTGGGTCTTGTCCATCACATCATTCTCCTAATGATGTGATCCCATTATCAACGACATCCAATGTCCATAGCCAGGAAACCATGACTATCTGTTGATCACAACGAGCTAGTCAACTAGAGGCTCACTAGGGACATATTGTGGTCTATGTATTCACACGTGTATTACGATTTCCGGATAATACAGTTATAGCATGAATAAAAGACTATTATCATGAACAAAGAAATATAATAATAACACTTTTATTATTGCCTCTAGGGCATATTTCCAACAGTCTCCCACTTGCACTAGAGTCAATAATCTAGTTACATTGTGATGAATCGAACACCCATAGAGTTCTGGTGTTGATCATGTTTCGCTCGCGAGAGAGGTTTAGTCAACGGATCTGCGACATTCAGATCCGTATGTACTTTGCAAATTTCTATGTCTCCATCTTGAACATTCTCACGGATGGAGTTGAAACGACGCTTGATGTGCCTGGTCTTCTTGTGAAATCTGGGCTCCTTCGCAAGGGCAATAGCTCCAGTATTGTCACAGAAAAGTTTGATCGGCCCCGACGCATTGGGTATGACTCCTAGGTCGGTGATGAACTCCTTCACCCAAATAGCTTCATGCGCTGCCTACGAGGCTGCCATGTACTCCGCTTCACATGTAGATCCCGCCACGACGCTCTGCTTGCAGCTGCACCAGCTTACTGCTCCACCATTCAACATATACACGTATCCGGTTTGTGACTTAGAGTCATCCAGATCTGTGTCAAAGCTAGCATCAACGTAACCCTTTACGACGAGCTCTTCGTCACCTCCATAAACGAGAAACATGTCCTTTGTCCTTTTCAGGTACTTCAGGATATTCTTGACCACTGTCCAGTGTTCCTTGCCGGGATTACTTTGGTATCTTCCTACCAAACTTACGGCAAGGTTTACATCAGGTCTGGTACACAACATGGCATACATAATAGATCCTATGGCTGAAGCATAGGGGATGACGCTCATCTCTTCTTTATCTTTTGCCGTGGTCGGGCATTGAGCCGAGCTCAATCTCACACCTTGCAATACAGGCAAGAACCCCTTCTTGGACTGATCCATTTTGAACTTCTTCAAAATTTTATCAAGGTATGTGCTTTGTGAAAGACCTATGAGGCGTCTCGATCTATTTCTATAGATCTTGATGCCTAATATATAAGCAGCTTCTCCAAGGTCCTTCATTGAAAAACACTTATTCAAGTAGGCCTTAATGCTGTCCAAAAGTTCTATATCATTTCCCATCAAGAGTATGTCATCTACATATAATATGAGAAATGCTACAGAGCTCCCACTCACTTTCTTGTAAATGCAGGCTTCTCCATAAGTCTGCATAAACCCAAACGCTTTGATCATCTCATCAAAGCGAATATTCCAACTCTGAGATGCTTGCACCAGCCCATAAATGGATCGCTGGAGCTTGCATACTTTGTTAGCGTTCTTAGGATCGACAAAACCTTCCGGCTGCATCATATACAGTTCTTCCTTAAGATAACCGTTAAGGAATGCCGTTTTGACGTCCATCTGCCATATCTCATAATCATAGTATGCGGCAATTGCTAACATGATTTGGACGGACTTAAGCTTCGCTACGGGAGAGAAAGTCTCATCGTAGTCAATCCCTTGAACTTGCCGATAACCCTTAGCGACAAGTCGAGCTTTATAGATGGTGACATTACCATCCGCGTCCGTCTTCTTCTTAAAGATCCATTTGTTTTCTATCGCTCGCCGATCATCGGGCAAGTCAGTCAAAGTCCATACTTTGTTTTCATACATGGATTCTATCTCGGATTTCATGGCTTCTAGCCATTTGTTGGAATCTGGGCCCGCCATCGCTTCTTCATAGTTCGAAGGTTCACCGTTGTCTAACAACATGATTTCCAGGACAGGGTTGCTGTACCACTCTGGTGCGAAACGTGTCCTTGTGGACCTACGAAGTTCAGTAGCAACTTGATCCGAAGTACCTTGATCATCATCATTATTTTCCTCTTCAGTTGGTGTAGGCATCACAGGAACATTTTCCTGAGCTGCACTACTTTCCCGTTCAAGAGGTAGTACTTCATCGAGTTCTACTTTCCTCCCACTTACTTCTTTCGAGAGAAACTCTTTTTCCAGAAAGGATCCGTTCTTGGCAACAAAGATCTTGCCCTCGGATCTTAAGTAGAAGGTATACCCAATGGTTTCTTTAGGGTATCCTATGAAGACACATTTTTCCGACTTGGGTTCGAGCTTTTCAGGTTGAAGTTTCTTGACATAAGCATCGCATCCCCAAACTTTTAGAAACGACAGCTTAGGTTTCTTCCCAAACCACAATTCATACGGTGTCGTCTCAACGGATTTAGACGGTGCCCTATTTAAAGTGAATGTAGCTGTCTCTAGAGCGTATCCCCAAAATGATAGTGGTAAATCGGTAAGAGACATCATAGATCGCACCATATCTAATAGAGTGCGATTACGACGTTCGGACACACCGTTACGCTGAGGTGTTCCAGGCGGCGTTAGTTGTGAAACGATTCCACATTTCCTTAAGTGTGTACCAAATTCGTGACTTAAGTATTCTCCTCCACGATCTGATCGTAGGAATTTTATCTTTCGGTCACATTGATTCTCTACCTCATTCTGAAATTCCTTGAACTTTTCAAAGGTCTCAGACTTGTGTTTCATTAAGTAGACATACCCATATCTACTCAAGTCATCAGTGAGAGTGAGAACATAACGATATCCTCCGCGAGCCTCAACACTCATTGGACCGCACACATCGGTATGTATGATTTCCAACAAGTTGGTTGCTCGCCCCATTGTTCCGGAGAACGGAGTCTTGGTCATCTTGCCCATGAGGCATGGTTCGCATGTGTCAAATGATTCATAATCGAGAGACTCTAAAAGTCCATCAGCATGGAGCTTCTTCATGCGCTTGACACCAATGTGACCAAGGCGGCAGTGCCACAAGTATGTGGGACTATCGTTATCAACTTTACATCTTTTGGTATTCACGCTATGAATATGTGTAGTATTACGCTCGAGATTCATTAATAATAAACCATTGACCATCGGAGCATGGCCATAAAACATATCTCTCATATAAATCGAACAACCATTATTCTCAGACTTAAATGAGTAGCCATCTCGTATTAAACGAGATCCAGATACAATGTTCATGCTCAAACTTGGCACTAAATAACAATTATTAAGGTTCAAAACTAATCCTGTGGGTAAATGTAGAGGTAGCGTGCCGACGGTGATCACATCGACTCTGGAACCATTCCCGACGCGCATCGTCACCTCGTCCTTCGCCAGTCTCCGCTTATTCCGCAGCCCCTGCTGTGAGTTACAAATATGAGCAACGGCACCGGTATCAAATACCCAAGAGTTACTACGAGTACTGGTAAGGTACACATCAATTACATGTATATCAAATATACCTTTAGTGTTGCCGGCCTTCTTATCCGCTAAGTATTTGGGGCAGTTCCGCTTCCAGTGACCCTTCCCCTTGCAATAAAAGCACTCAGTCTCAGGCTTGGGTCCATTCTTTGACTTCTTCCCGACAACTGGCTTACCGGGTGCGGCAACCTCTTTGGCGTCCTTCTTGAAGTTCTTCTTACCCTTGCCCTTCTTGAACTTAGTGGTCTTATTGACCATCAACACTTGATGTTCTTTCTTGATTTCAACCTCTGCTGACTTCAGCATAGAAAATACTTCAGGAATGGTCTTTACCATCCCCTGCATATTGTAGTTCATCACAAAGCTCTTGTAGCTTGGTGGGAGCGACTGAAGGATTCTGTCAATGACTGCCTCATCAGGGAGGTTAATATTCAGCTGGGTCATACGGTTGTGCAACCCAGACATCTTGAGTATGTGCTCACTGACAGAACTATTTTCCTCCATCTTACAACTATAGAACTTGTCAGAGATGTCATATCTCTCGACCCAGGCGTGAGCTTGGAAAACTAGTTTCAGCTCTTCGAACATCTCATATGCTCCGTGATGCTCAAAACGCTTTTGGAGCCTCGGTTCTAAGCTGTAAAGCATGCCGCACTGAACGAGGGAGTAATCATCAGCACGAGACTGCCAAGCATTCATAATGTCTTGGTTCTCTGGGACGGGAGTGTCACCTAGCGGTCCTTCTACGACATATTGTTTCCTGGCAGCTATGAGGATGATCCTCAGGTTTCGGACCCAGTTCGTATAGTTGCTGCCATCATCTTTCAGCTTGGTTTTCTCTAGGAATGCGTTGAAGTTCAAGTTGACATGAGCGTTGGCCATTTGATCTACAAGACATATTTGCAAAAGGTTTTAGACTAAGTTCATGATAATTAAGTTCATCTAATCAAATTATTGAATGAACTCCCACTCAGATTTGACATCCATCTAGTCATCTAAGTGTTACACGATCCGAGTTGACTAGGCCGTGTCCGATCATCACGTGAGACGGACTAGTCATCGTCTGTGAACATTCTCATGTTGATCGTATCTTCCATACGACTCGTGTTCGACCTTTCGGTCTCCGTGTTCCGAGGCCATGTCTGTACATGCTAGGCTCGTCAAGTTAACCCTAAGTGTTTTGCATGTGTAAAATTGTCTTACACCCTTTGTATGTGAACGTAAGGATCTATCACACCCGATCATCACGTGGTGCTTCGAAACGACGAACTTTAGCAACGGTGCACAGTTAGGGGGAACACTTTTTGAAATTGTTATAAGGGATCATCTTATTTACTACCGTCGATCTAAGTAAACAAGATGCATAAACATAATAAACATCACATGCAATTATATAAAGTAGTGACATGATATGGCCAATATCATATAGCTCCTTTGATCTTCATCTTCGGGGCTCCATGATCATCTTGTCACCGGCATGACACCATGATCTCCATCATCATGATCTCCATCATCGTGTCTTCATGAAGTTGTCACGCCAACGACTACTTCTACTTCTATGACTAACACGTTTAGCAAATAAAGTAAAGTAGTTTACATGGCGTTCTTCAATGACACGTAGGTCATACAAAATAAAGACAACTCCTATGGCTCCTGCCGGTTGTCATACTCATCGACATGCAAGTCGTGATTCCTATTACAAGAACATGATCTCATACATCACAATATATCATTCATCATTCATCACAACTTCTGGCCATATCACATCACATGACAATTGCTGCAAAAACAAGTTAGACGTCCTCTAATTGTTGTTGCATCTTTTACGTGGCTGCAATTGGGTTCCAGCAAGAACGTTTTCTTACCTACGAATAACCACAACGTGATCTTGTCAACTTCTATTTACCCTTCATAAGGACCCTTTTCATCGAATCCGCTCCAACTAAAGTGGGAGAGACAGACACCCGCCAGCCACCTTATGCAACTAGTGCATGTCAGTCGGTGGAACCGGTCTCACGTAAGCGTACGTGTAAGGTTGGTTCGGGCCGCTTCATCCCACAATACCGCTGAAGCAAGATAAGACTAGTAGCGGCAAGCAAGTTGAAAAGATCCACGCCCACAACAAAATTGTGTCCTACTCGTGCAATAGAGAACTACGCATAGACCTAGCTCTGATACCACTGTTGGGGAACATTGCAGAAAATTAAAATTTTTCCTACGGTTTCACCAAGATCCATCTATGAGTTCATCTAAGCAACAAGTCAAGGGAGTGAGTTTACATCTACATACCACTTGTAGATCGAGTGCGGAAGCGTTCAAAGGGATGGTGATGATGGAGTCGTACTCGTCGTGATTCGGATCACCGATGACCAAGTGCTGAACGGACAGCACCTCCGCGTTCAACACACGTACGGGACGGACGATGTCTCCTCCGTCTTGATCCAGCAAGGAGGAAGGAGAGGTTGAGGAAGGCAGCTCCAACGACAGCACGACGGCGTGGTGTAGTTGGTGCATAAGTACTCCGGCAGGGCTTCGCCAAGCACGTATGGAGGAGGAGAGGTGTTGGGGAGGGGAGGGGCTGCACCTTGGCTTGTGGTATGCAGCCCTCCCCTCACCCCTCTATATATAGGAGGAGAGGGGCAAGGGGGCCGGCCCTCTAGGGGAAACCCTAGAGGGGGGCGGCGGCCAAAGGGAGAGGGAAAAAGGGTGGCTTGCCCCCCAAGCTAGGGGGCGCCCCCTTTAGGGTTTCCCCTCCCCTTGCCCTAGCCGCATGGGCCTAGGTGGGGAGGCGCGCCCAGCCCACTAGGGGCTGGCTCCCTCTCCCACACAGCCCATGTGGCCCCCCGGGAGGGGTGGCCCCACCCGGTGGACCCCCGGAACCCTTCCGGTGGCCCCGGTACAATACCGGTATGCCCCCGAAACTTTCCGGAGTCCGTTTAACAACTTTCCATATATAAATCTTTACCTCCGGACCATTCCGGAACTCCTCGTGACGTCCGGGATCTCATCCGGGACTCCGAACAACATTCGGTAATCACATACAAGTCTTCCTAATAACCCTAGCGTCATCGAACCTTAAGTGTGTAGACCCTACGGGTTCGGGAGACATGCAGACATGACCGAGACGACCTCAGGTCAATAACCAACAGCGGGATCTGGATACGTATGTTGGCTCCCACATGCTCCTCGATGTTGTCATCGGATGAACCACGGTGTTGAGGATTCGATCAAACCCCGTATGCAATTCCCTTTGTCAATCGGTACGTTACATGCCCGAGACTCGATCGTCGGTATCCCAATACCTCGTTCAGTCTCGTTACCGGCAAGTCACTTTACTCATACCACAATGCATGATCCCGTGATCAAACACTTGATCACCTTGAGCTCATTATGATGATGCATTACCGAGTGGGCCCAGAGATACCTCTCCGTCATACGGAGTGACAAATCCCAGTCTCGATCCGTGTCAACCCAACAGAGACTTTCAGAGATACCTGTAATGCACCTTTATAGTCACCCAGTTACGTTGTGACGTTTGGTACACCCAAAGCAATCCTACGGTATCCGGGAGTTACACGATCTCATGGTCTAAGGAAGAGATACTTGACATTGGAAAAGCTCTAGCAAACGAACTAACCGACCTTTGTGCTATGCTTAGGATTGGGTCTTGTCCATCACATCATTCTCCTAATGATGTGATCCCGTTATCAACGACATCCAATGTCCATAGCCAGGAAACCATGACTATCTGTTGATCACAACGAGCTAGTCAACTAGAGGCTCACTAGGGACATATTGTGGTCTATGTATTCACACGTGTATTACGATTTCCGGATAATACAGTTATAGCATGAATAAAAGACTATTATCATGAACAAAGAAATATAATAATAACACTTTTATTATTGCCTCTAGGGCATATTTCCAACAGTAGAACCACCCCGATTTCCACCCCTTTATGGTCTCCACATAGGAGCCTTCGAGCCAGGTGACATTGGGCATTTTGCCCACCATGGCGCCTTCGCACTCCGCTTGCTGGCCGACCACCACCTTCGGTTTAACATTGAAGGTCTTTAGCCACAGGCCGAAGTGGGGCTTAATGCGGAGGAAGGCCTCGCACACGACGATAGACGCCGAGATGTTGAGGATGAAATTGGGGGCCAGGTCGTGAAAGTCCAGCCCGTAGTAGAACATGAGCCCATGGACAAACGGGTGGAGGGGAAATCCCAGTCCACGGACGAAGTGGGTAAGAAAAACCACCCTCTCATGGGGTTTTGGAGTAGGGATGATCTGGCCCGCATCATGCAGCCGGTGTGCGATGTCCGCGGCCAGGTATCCGGCTCTCCGTAGCTTTGTGATGTTCTCCTCTGTAACAGAGGAGACCATCCACTTGCCTCCCGCTCCGGACATGCTCGGAGTGGTTCGAGGGGAAAATGCGAACTTGGGTGTTGGAGCTCGAGTGCGCGAGAATGGATGAGCAGGGAGGAAGAAGGCGTGGTTAAAGAGAGGAATCCTTGTCCCTTTATAAGGGCGGAAGAAACTATACGCCTCCCCACCTGCCTGGTAAACTCGCTTATTCCCCAAGCGCCGTAATTGATGGTGCGGTTGGGTTACCCATGCCCGTATTGATGAGAATCCTGTGATAAGGGGACATGATCTTTGCTTCGACAAGACGTGCCAATAAAACCGCCTCGCAACATGTGCAGTAGCTGGTTGAGAAAAACAGTTCGAATAATAACCGGGCCATAGTATGATGTCATGCTACAGAATGTGTCAGCAGATTAGATTTGTGGAAATATTATTCTCTCTACGGAGGTATGTGGAACTTGTTTTGTAGAGCCGGACACTATCCTTGTGTTCAAAGTCTTCTATGGAGTATTCGGAGGAAGAACCCGCCTTGCAATGCCAAAGACAATCTACGCGCGAGACTCATCGTCATTGAAGCCTGGTTCAGGGGCTACTAAGGGAGTCCTGGATTTGGGGGTCCTCGGACGGCCGGACTATATATTTTAGCCGGACTGTTAGACTATGAAGATACAAGATTGAAGACTTCGTCTCGTGTCCGGATGGGACTCTCCTTGGCGTGGAAGGCAAGCTTGGCAATACGAATATGTAGATCTCCTCCCTTGTAACCGACTCTGTGTAACCCTAGCCCCCTCTGGTGTCTATATAAACCGGAGGGTTTAGTCCGTAGGACAACAACAATCATACCATAGGCTAGCTTCTAGGGTTTGGCCTCTACGATCTTGTGATAGATCAACTCTTGTAATACTCATATCAAGATCAATGAAGCAAGAAGTAGGGTATTACCTCCATCGAGAGGGCCCAAACCTGGGGAAACATCATGTCCCCTGCCTCCCGTTACCATCCGCCTTAGACGCATAGTTCGGGACCCCCTACCTGAGATCCGCCGGTTTTGACACCGACACCCACCGATGCGCAGGCCGCGCTGCTCATGGCACGCGAGCTCCTACGCTACTGCCCGGTCTACGACCTCTACGAGGACTGGTTGGACCGCACCGCCGAGCTCGTCAGCGCCACTGGGGGCTCTCTTGCGCCATCCCTCTCACTGCCTCGCCCACCTCCAGCCGTGGGCGACGTAGCTCATGGAGTGCCTCTGCCGCCTCCGCATCAAGACGACGCCCTCGCACCGGGACGTGTAGCTCACGGAGCGCCGCCGCCTCCTCCGCACCAAGACGGTGCCCTCGCCCCAAGACGCGCGGTCCCGCGGCATGATCCACCATGCCGTGTGCTTGTGCACGAAGAAGGAAGCTGCCAAGAGGTTCCCCGGCCGCGAGAAAATGCTCCTGCTCTCCCGGCGCCACTACGACAAGACCGCGTGCCACCTTCGGCGGCGGTGCGCGGTCATCGAGGGCAGGCTCCACCCCTGCAGAGGGCCCCGGTGGCCACAGCAGGCTGCCGCGCCTTTACTCCCGAGCTACGCACCATCGTTTGGTCAGGCAAGTTCAAGCCGGATCTACCTCCGTGCTACGACGGCACCCCTGACCCGGCGGAGTTCCTACAGCTCTACGAGCTGAGCATCGAGGCGGCCAACAGCGATGAAAAGGTCATGGCGAACCGGTTTCCCATGGCTCTCAAGGATGACGCTCGCTCATGGCTCTTGAACCTGCCCACGGGGTCAATCTCCTCCTAGGGTGAGATGCGCGATGCTTCATCACCAACTTGTAGGCGCTCGTGATTGCCCTCCGGCCGCAGGTGACCTGCGTCGCATCAAGCAACAACCGGGAGAGACCTTGTAGAAGTACATCCAGTGCTTCAACAATGTTCGCCTCAAGATCCCCAAGGTGACAGACGAGTCCATCATCTCAGCGTTCTCTGATGGCGTCCGCGACATCAAGATGAAGGAGGAGCTCGTCATCCAGGAGGAGATATGCATGACTCTTGAGCTGTTCAACATGGCGACCAAGTGCGCAAGAGCTGAGGAAGGGCATCTCTCCCTCCTCGAGCTCCCTACTGTCAACCCAGAGGAGAAGAAAGCCAAGGCCAAGGACGTGTAGCGCAAAGGAGTGGTCGTGCTCGCGGCGGAACCAGACACAAAGCACGGCCGGGACCACCCCGAGTCGTCCAAGAGCAGTCGCCCGTTCTGCAACTTCCACAACGTACACAGCCACAACACCAATGATTGTCAAGAGCTCAGGGCCATCCGAGATGGACGCTTCGGTTGACGCCCCGAGCGCAACGACCGGGGCTATGGCCGAGGAGGAGGACGAGGTGGAGGACGCTGGGACGACCGTGGCCCCTGCCAGGAGTGGCGCGACTGGCCTTATGAGGACCACTGGCAGGAGCAGCCTCGTGAGGGCGCTTGGCGCGACCAGCCTCGCGAGGACCATCCCCAGGGCAATCCTGGCCTCCCTCCGCTGTCGCTAACACCAAGAAGGAATGACGACCATCATCAGGACGAGGGGGCTGGGGGCTTCTAGGAGCCACGCACCATCGCTTGCATCTTGGGCGGAGCTCAAGCCCCGGCTTCCCAGCGCATCTTCAAGCATTTCTCTCACGAGGTCAATGCAGCCCTCCCCAGGCTCGAGGCCACGCGCCCACTCAGGCGGTCCAAGTACACCATCACCTTCAGCTCGGCGGACCAGCTCAAATGCGCGGCAACCACCGGCGTCCTCCCGATGCTCTGTTCACCCGTCATCAGCAATGTCCAAGTCACCAACACCCCCATCGACGGCGGCGCTGGGCTCAGTGTCCTGTTTGTCGAGATGTTCGACAGCCTCCAAGTGCCCTATGATCAGCTACAGCCTACCAAGCCCTTCTCAGGAGTGACCGATGGCTCCACCACCCCGATAGAGAAAGTTCGTCTCCCAGTCACCTTCGACCAGCGCGACAACTACCACACAGAGCTCATCAACTTCGACGTCGCCCACAACCGTCTACCTTACAACACCATCCTTGGGTACCCAGTGTTAACCAAGTTCATGGCAGTAACCCACCACGACTACAACGTCCTCAAGATGCCAGGAAGCGGTGGAATCATCACAGTCCCTTGTGAAGAAAGAGATGTGGTGTGCTCCCTCGAGCACACCTTCCAAGCCGCAGCAATCGAAGACCCTGACAGCGAGGGCATGTAGTACCCTCCTGAGGCCATCCCCAAGTAGAAGAAGCACTACTCCGCACAGGGCCTCAGGAGAGCGGTGTCTCTAGTGGCGCTGCCTCGGGATAAGCGCCCGCACCTGGGGCGCCTCCCTCCGTCGCATAGGAAGGTGTGCCTGGCACCCTCCTCGGGCGAGGCTCGGGGGCTCTCTTCTAGAGAGCCTCAGACCTGGCTAACATCATGAGGGAGGCGCTCGAGCACCACGTGGAGGCATGCTTTGTGGCACATTTCCCTCAGGAAGGCACCGGGCGAGGAGCGCCCGGTGCTTAGGAGTTCATCGTCAAGGACACCCAGGAGCTTCAAGAAGCAAGGGCTATGCGCGGCGACCGCCGCCCACCTGGTGCAGCTCCCCAGCCAGGCGAGGGTGGCGAGCTGTGCGTCTGCATCGACATCCCAGGGCTCAACATGGCCGCATCTCAGGAGCGCTTTTGGCTTTCGCGCATTGGGCAATGCGAGGGTCCACCTCATAGCTATGTTCGCATGCCGTTTGGCCTGCCGAGCGTGGCAGCCGCCATCCAGCGCAACTGAAAGTGCTAGTTATCGACTAGAGGGGGATGAATAGGCGATTTTTATGGAAGTCTTCAAAACATAGGGGCGTTGAAGAGAACCAGTTGAAATGAGCCTATTGATATGCAGGGGAAGGTAGACTACACTAGACAAGCCATAGTCAAGTAAGCAATGAAGTGAAAGCACGAAGACTATCAGCAATTAGGTAGTATGGATCAAGATGGAAAATAGTAGGAAGCAAATCAACAACATTCTTCACATAGTGAAGTCAATCAGATCATTCAAGCAGGCAATGACTTCACGAAGACAAACAGTAAGCAAAGAGAGGTAAGAGATAGAACCAGTTGCTCGGTGAGGATGACCAGTTCCAGTTGTTGTGACAACTGTACGTCTGGTTAGGGAGGCTGAGATTTAACTCAGAAGACCGCGTCTTCACCTTATTCCCCTTGAGCTAAGGACACACAGTCCTCGCCCAATCACTCTGGTAAGTCTTCAAGGTAGACTTCCAAACCTTCACAGACTTCGTTCACCGGCGATCCACAATGACTCTTGGATGCTCAGAACGCGACGCCTAACCGACTGGAGGATTCACAGTCCTCAAGTGTAATAAGTCTTCAGATCACACAGGCAGAAAGACTTCAGTGATGCCTAACACTCTTTGGCTCGGGGTGTTTAGGGATTTGTCCTTGTAAGGATTTCTCTCTCAAAGGCTTCGGAGGTGGGTTGCTCTCAAACGACAAAAGTCGTGCACTAACTTTGAGCAGCCACCAATTTATGGTGTAGGGGGTGGGCTATTTATAGCCAGGAGGCAACCCGGCCTGATTTGTCCAAAATGACCCTGGGTCACTAAGGAACTGACACATGTGCAACGGTCAGATTTCAAACACACGCGACAGCTTGACTTGGGCTACAAGTAAAGCTGACTTATCCAGCTCTGGATAAGATTTGCTCTCATTGTCTTCGCTCGAAGACATAGGATTTGGTTGAGCATCACTTCAGTCACTCTGACTTTGTTCACTTGGACCCCACTTAACAGTACGGTGGTTCCTATGACTCAACAAAGAAGAAAAGGGAACTACGAGACAACTATGTCTTCGCAATCCATAGTCTTCATACGATGTCTTCTCATGTCATAGTCTTCAATGTGAAACTCTTCACAGACCATCATTGTCTTCAATGTCTTCACACATTTTTAGGGGTCATCTCTGGTAGGTAAACCAAATCAATGAGGGACTACTACCTGTTTTATCCTGCAATTCTCACAAACACATTAGTCCCTCAACCACGTTTGTCGTCAATACTCCAAAACCAACTAAGGGTGGCACTAGATGCACTTACAGCAACCTATGGAGCATCCTGGCAGCTCAGGAGGCCAGGCATCACGTGGTCCTGGCGGAGATGGAGACGGTCCTCAAGGAGCCACCTGAGCCCCCAGAGCCTCCCGAGGCTCAGGGTCTTGGCGGCTCATGAGGAGCGACTTCTTCAGCGCGTGCCTTCAGCTACCCCAACACTCCTTTGACAATGAAACCAGGTGACATTTTCCAAGTTTATTCAGCTGGGAGCGCCCCTCGGGCTGCATTATTCCCAAGTCGCACGGGCCTGACCCTGCGGCATGTATCCTTCTGCATCTTTAGCTTACTCTACTGGGGGTGCCCCTCGGGCTGCATTATCCCTAGGCCACTTGGGTCCGTCCCGGTGGCATGTATCGTTCTCGCATCTATCTAAGCTAGCTCTTTCCCATGCATGAGTTATTTATAGTCATCACTTGCTTGATTGTCACTCGCCGCGGCCGCCCGCGTCGCTGATCGACCCCTTGCTCACCCCGCAGCGGGGGCTGCTCATGCTGGCACGGCGCTTGTGCTCGGGTCCGTCCCTGCAATGCTGACAAATCTGAGCGGTCGAGCTCTGGCTCGCGGCATGCCCGCGCACGTCACCTCACCAGGCCCTCAGTGCCTTCATCTTCTCGCGTAACGACCAGTGGCAGGCTGGCAAGCATGGCTGCAATTTGTACCCTTCTTCACACTAACCTGCAGGAACCTCCCGGGGGCAACAACAGGCGGTACCGCGGGCTCCCTCTTTTCCCATGCAATTCGCTTGCGTGTTAAAGGGGGGGTTCCTAAGCATCGCGACTTAGGAGCTCTTACTGGCTCTCTAGACCTCACTCCTAGCCTTGACCACAGCATCGCGACCTGGCATACCAGCGGTGGCTGAGCTCGCTCGAGGGCCGGGACCCGAGGACGTAAAGCACACAGAAGAGCATGCGAGAAAGGGGAGGCTCGCACGGGCCTAACCTAGCTGCACTATGGCCGTCGACGCATGAGCCTGACGCTACACGAGGAATTGACTCTGGACTACCAAGATAAGTTTCACACCCTGGTCGGCCGAATGCTACGACATAAGATTCCCACCTCTTGCAGCCCTGTTGTGGCGACGTCGCCTCCCTTTCCCACCTTTAGGTAGCTGCTTGCATGCTAAAGGGGACCTCTTGAGAATCGCGCCTTAGGAGCTCTAACTGGACCTCGGGCTGCTCACCTTATGGCCTTGACCACGGCATCGCAACCTAGCATATCAGTGATGGCTGCAGCCTGCCTGGGGACCGGGACCTGTCGGCGTAGAGCACCAAGCTACCGCAAAGTTGGAAAGGGGGGCTAAGCCAAAGCAGGACATGCATTCGTAAATCTTCATAATAAGGACGATATCAACAAAAGGCCTTACAAGACCCTATACACGCCCCCCACGGGGTCCATCTTGATTCCTCACAGGGAAAAAAGACAGAAGTTTCTAGGAACCCTATCTACACGCGCCAACGCCGCCGACGCCATGATCAACAGTGGACCATGGGAGGCCGGCACCAACCCCATCCATATCGGTGGCGGCGGCGGTCGGACGCTGCGGCTGTGCTCCGAGCACGGCGCGAGCTCGGAGGCACGTAGCTGTCGTCGCTCGTCTCCGGAGTCTCGTAGGGCTCGGGAGAGTCGCTGGACTCCCAAGCGTCACCACCACTGCTGGAGGAACCACCGGCAAGGCCAGCAGCAGGCCTGGCCCCTGTTGCTGCACCGTCCCGACGACCCCCTCCAGGGCAGAACTCCAAGCGGCGACCTTCCTCGTTGAAGAACTTGAAGAACATCATGGAGGCACCGTCATACTCGAAGTGGATGGAGAGGGCGCCCTCCGTACGGCAAACCTGGGTGACCTCACCCGAGCCGTGGGTCATGAAGATCTTGCCCGAGGAGACGACCTCAACCTCCGCCCCTGTCATTGGGATGTCGCACTCGGTGTGCTGCAACCAGAGGTCGAGGAGACCCCTCGGCGGCGTCTCGATGGAGAAGAACTGCGGGAAGCAAATCCAAGTGCGTAGAGGCATCGCCGCCCACATCACGAGTTCATGCGAGGATCCCTCGGCGTGGGTTCCTGGGGCGATGGCGCGCGCCACCACGGTGCGGCGACCACGACTGCGACATGGACGGCGCTCGTCGCTGCCTTTGCCTCCGGAGCCCTTGGCCTGGGCATACAAGGGCAGCAGATACCCGAGGGGAGGCCGCTCATACCAAGGCCTCGGCACCTCCGGCCTCACGACTACATCGCGGCGGTGGGCCAGCCTCTTCTTTGGCGGAAGCGGCCCCGTCTCGTCGTGGGGGGCCTTTCCCTTTTCTGCGGCCGAGAATCTCCGAATCGGCGCCATGGGAGTCGCTGCGCGCCGTGAAGCAAGGGAGAAGGAACAAATGGAGCAGGAAGAGATGGGCGACGGGGGCTCCACCCCCTCCTCATTTATAGTAGGAGAAGGCCAATCGCCGACCCCCATGATCACTGGTAATGATGGTTTTTCTCTGCATCACGTCCCATCAATCGCCATGCATCAACCAAGGCCGCAGGCTGTTGGGGCCCGTGGTGCTCCGCACTTGCCCCTGGCTTCGCCTCGAAGCCAAGTCCGAGCGCCTTGGGCCCAGGGGCTACTGTCGGTGTCCTGGAAACGAAGGTCCCCAGACATGCCTGCCTGCGGCCCATGGCGTGGCTCCACCAGCGGCCCTGTACGACCCATCTTCATCAGCGAACACTCAATACCCTCGCGAGGGGCCAAGCCTCGCGAGGCGGATGACACAAGACCTCCTCGGGGGAACCCTTAACAGGCTGGCTCGCGAGGGGCGGAGAGATCAAGGCGAGGGGCACCTCGCGAGGTCCCTGTGACGCAAGCCATGACGACCAAGGCCATGCGGGCACCAGGCGGGCGCCAGCGCACACAGTGTCCTCGTTTCCTCTTTGGTGCTAAAGGGACGGGTGCAGGCGAGGAGTCCCGAGGCATCAGGCAAAGGTTTCCATATCGGTGCAACAAGACCAAGACCAGCAGGACGGCAGGACGGAGGTCACCATGGAGCCCAGGACGGCGTCACCACCAGTACCTTTGGTAGGCGAAGACCACCTTTTGTCAGGATAACTTGTACTAGTTGTCCCCCTTCAAATTGGTCGTTGTGGGATCCCTTCCCGCCTAATATTTGGGGAGAGGACCAGGGCCCTATATATAGGACTAGCCACCACCGAAGAGAGGGGGGTCGAGACATCTCAACTATAATTGGATCCATTCCATCCTCACACACACAAGATCACCGAGCTTAAGAACACCTCTCCCCAGGAGGTTGTTCTTCACTTGTACTTGTTCATCCTCAGCCCATGAGGTAATCCGCCACACACACTAGAGTAGGGTATTACACCACATCGGTGGCCCGAACCAGTATAAACCATGTGTCCTTTGTTCTGCGAGTTCGACATGCTGAGATTTGAGATTGCGGTGAGAGCGTGAGCTAGGGAGAGGAGAGATCTTCGTGCGCACCCCAGAGTTTGAACCTCAAGGGTTTTGCCGGAACTCGAAATCCGACAAGTTCCATTAGCACGATGGCGTGGCGACGGTGATGATGAAGTTACCGACGCAGGGCTTCGCCTAAGGACTGCGACGATATGACCGAGGTGTGTAACTGTGGAGGGGGGCATCGCACACGGCTAAGAGAAGACTTGGTGTGTATTACCGAGAGGGCCCTGAGATACCTCTCCGATACACGGAGTGACAAATCCTAATCTCGATCTATGCCAACCCAAAAAACACCTTCGCAGACACCTATAGAGCATCTTTATAATCACCCAGTTACGTTGTGATGTTTGATAGCACAGAAAGTGTTCCTCCGGTATTCGGGAGTTGCATAATCTCATAGTTATAGGAATATGTATAAGTCATGAAGAAAGCAATATCAATAAAACTTAACTATCATTATGCTAAGCTAACAGATGGGTCTTGTCCATCACATCATTCTCTAATGATGTGATCTCGTTCATCAAATGACAACACATGTCTATGGTTAGGAAACTTAACCATCTTTGATTAACGATCTAGTCAAGTAGAGGCATACTAGGGACACTCTGTTTTGTCTATGTATTCACACATGTATCAAGTTTCCGGTTAATACAATTCTAGCATGAATAATAAACATTTATCATGATATAAGAAAATATAAATAACAACTTTATTATTGCCTCTAGGGCATATTTCCTTCAGTCTCCCACTTGCACTAGAGTCAATAATCTAGTTTACATCGCCATGTGATTTAACACCAATAGTTCACATCACCATGTGACCAACACTCAAAGGGTTTACTAGAGTCAATAATCTAGTTCACATCACCATGTGATTAACACCCAAAGAGTACTAAGGTGTGATCATGTTTTGCTTGTGAGAGAAGTTTAGTTAATGGGTCTGTCACATTCAGAGCCGTATGTATTTTGCAAATTTTCTATGCCTACAATGCTCTACACTGAGCTACTCTAGCTAATCGCTCCCACTTTCAATATGTATCCAGATTGGGACTTGGAGTCATCCGGATCAGTGTCAAAGCTTGCATCGATGTAACTCTTTATGATGAAATTTTTGTTACCTCCATAACCGAGAAACATGTCCTTATTCCACCAAGGATAATTTTGACCGCTGTCTAGTGATCCACTCCTGGATCACTATTGTATCCTCTTTGTCAAACTCATGGTGAGGTACACAATAGGTCTGGTACACAGCATAGCATACTTTATAGAACCTATGACTGAGGCATAGGGAATGACTTTTCATTCTCTTTTTATTTTCTGCCGTGGTCGGGGTTTTGAGTCTTTACTTAACTTCACACCTTACAACTCAAGCAAGAACTCCTTCTTTGACTGATCCATTTTGAACTCGTTCAAAATCTTATCAAGGTATGTACTCATCGAAAGTCTTATCAAGCGTCTTGATCTATCTTTATAGATCTTGATGCACAATATGTAAGTAGCTTCACTAAGTTCTTTCATTGAAAAATTCTTATTCAAGTATCCTTTTATGCTATCCAGAAATTTTGTATTATTTCGAATCAACAATATGTCATCCACATATAATATCAGAAATGCTACAGAGCTCCCAGTCACTATCTTGTAAATACAGGCTTCTCCAAAAGTCTGTATAAAACCATATGCTTTGATCACACTATCAAAGCGTACATTCCAACTCCGAGATGCTTGCACCAGTCCATAAATGGATCACTGGAGCTTACACACTTTGTTAGCATCTTTCGGATTGACAAAAAACCTTCTGGTTGCATCATATACAACTCTTATTTAAGAAATCCATTAAGGAATGCAGTTTTGACATCCATTTGTCGGATTTCATAAAATGCGGCAATTGCTAACATGATTCGGACAGAATTTAAGCATAGATACAAGTGAGAAACTCTCATCGTAGTCAACACCTTGAATTTGTCAAAAACCATTTTCGACAAGTTGAGCTTTAGATAGTAACAGTACTACCAGCATCCGTCTTCCTCTTGAAGATCCATTTATTCTTCATGGCTCGCCGATCATCGTGCAAGTCAATCAAAGTCCATACTTTGTTCTCATACATGGATCTCATCTCAGATTTCATGGCCTCAAGCCATTTCGCGGAATCTGGGCTCATCATCGCTTCCTCATAGTTCGTAGGTTCATCATGGTCTAGTAACATGACTTCTAGAACAGGATTACCGTACCACTCCGGTGCGGATCGTACTCTCGTTGACCTACGAGGTTCGGTAGTAACTTGATCTGAAGTTTCGTGATCATCATCCTTCACTTCCGCACTAATTGGTGTAGGCATCACTGGAACTGATTTCTGTGATGAACCATTTTCCAATCCGGGAGAAGGTACATTTACCTCATCAAGTTCTACTTTCCTCCCACTCACTTCTTTCGAGAGAAACTCCTTCTCTATAAAGGATCCATTCTTAGCAACGAATATCTTGCCTTCGGATGTGTGATAGAAGGTGTACCCAATAGTTTCCTTTGGGTATCCTACGAAGACGCATTTCTCCGATTTGGGTTCGAGCTTATCAGGTTGAAGCTTTTTCACATAAGCATCGCAGCCCCAATATTTAAGAAACGATAGCTTAGGTTTCTTGCCAAACCATAGTTCATACGGTGTCGTCTCAAAGGATTTAGATGGTGCCCTGTTTAATGTGAATGCAGCTGTCTCTAATGCATAACCCCAAAACGATAGTGGTAAACCGGTAAGAGACATCATAGATCGCACCATATCCAATAAAGTACGGTTACGACATTCGAACACACCATTATGTTGTGGTGTTCCAGGTGGTGTCAGTTGCGAAACTATTCCACATTGTTTCAAATGAAGACCAAACTCATAACTCAAATATTAGCCTCCATGATCAGATTGTATAAACTTTATTTTTCTTGTTATGATGATTTTCCACTTCACTCTGAAAATTCTTTGAACTTTTTCAAATTTTTCAGACTTATGTTTCATTAAGCAGATATACCCATATCTTCTCAAATCATCTGTGAAGGTCAGAAAATAACGATACCCGCCGCGAGCCTCAACACTCATCGGACCACATACATCAGTATGTATTGTTTCCAAAAGAGTCAGTGGCTCACTCCATTGTTCCGGAGAACGGAGTCTTAGTCATCTTGCCCATGAGGCATGGTTCACAAGCATCAAGTGATTCCAAAAGTCCATCCGCATGGAGTTTCTTCATGCGCTTTACACCTATATGACCTAAACGGCAGTGCCACAAGTATGTTGCACTATCATTATCAACTTTGCATCTTTTGGCACCAATATTATGAATATGTGTATCACTATGATTGAGATTCAATAAACCATTTATATTAGGTGTATGACCACAAAAGGTTTTATTCATGTAAACAGAACGACAATTATTCTTTGACTTAAATGAATAACCATATTGCAATAAACATGATCCAATCATATTCATGCTCAACGCAAAACACCAAATAACATTTATTTTAGGTTCAACACTAATCCCAAAGGTAAAAGTAGTGTGCGATGGTGATCTTATCAACCTTGGAATCACTTCCAACACACATAGTCACCTCGCCCTCAACTAGTCTTTGTTCATTTTGTAACTCCTGTTTCAAGTAACTGATCATAACAACTGAACCTGTATCAAATACCCAGGGGCTACTATGAACACTAGTAAAGTACACATCAATAACATGTATATCATATATAATTTTGTTCACTTTGCCATCCTTCTTATCCGCTCAGTATTTGGGGCAGTTCCACTTTCAGTGACCATTTCCTTTGCAGTAGAAGCACTTAGTTTCAGGCTTGGGTCTACCTTTGGGCTTCTTCATGGGAGTGGCAACTTGCTTGCCATTCTTCTTGAAGTTCCCTTTCCTTTCCTTTGTCCCTTTTCTTGAAACTAGTGGTATTGTTAACCATCTACACTTAATGCTCTTTCTTGATTTCTACCTTCGCCGATTTTAGCATCGCGAAGAGCTCGGGAATCATTTTCGTCATCTCTTGCATATTATAGTTCATCACGAAGTTCCAGTAACTTGGTGATAGTGACTAGAGAACTCTATCAATCACTATCTTATCTGGAAGATTAACTCCCACTTGATTCAAGTGATTGTAGTACTCAGACATTCTGAGCACATGCTCACTGGTTAAGCTATTCTCCTCCATCTTGTAGGCAAAGTACTTGTCAGAGGTCTCATACCTCTCGACATGGGCATGAGGCTGAAATACCAATTTCAGCTCTTGGAACATCTTATATGCTCTATGGCATTCAAAACGTTTTTGAAGTCCCGGTTCTAAGTCATAAAGCATGGCACACTAAACTATCAAGTAGTCATGATACCGAGCTTGCCAAACGTTCATAACGTCTGCATCTGCTCCTGTAATAGGTCCGTCACTTAGCGGTGCATCAAGGATATAATTCTTTTGTGCAGCAATGAGGATAATCCTCAGATCATAGATCCAGTCCGCATCATTGCTACTATCAACTTTCAACTTATTTTTCTCTAGGAACATATCAAAAATAAATGGGGAGCTATAACGTGAGCTATATATCTACAACATAATTTTGCAAATACTATCAGGACTAATTTCATGATAAATTAAAGTTCAATTAATCATATTACTTAAGAACTCCCACTTAGATAGACATCCCTCTAGTCATCTAAATGATCACATGATCCATATGGACTAAACCATGTCTGATCATCACGTGAGATGGAGTAGTTTTCAATGGTGAACATCTCTATGTTGATCATATCTACTATATGATTCACGTTCGACCTTTCGGTCTCAGTGTTCCGAGGCCATATCTGCATATGCTAGGCTTGTCAAGTTTAACCCAAGTATTCCGCGTGTGCAAAACTGGCTTGCACTCGTTGTATGTGAACGTAGAGCTTATCACACCCGATCATCACGTGGTGTCTTGGCACGACGAACTGTAGCAACGGTGCATACTCAGGGAGAACACTTGTACCTTGAAATTTAGTGAGGGATCATATTATAATGCTATCGTCGTACTAAGCAAAATAAGATGCATAAAAGATAAACATCACATGCAATCAAAATAAGTGATATGATATGGACATCATCGTCTTGTGCCTTTCATCTCCATCTCCAAAGCACCGTCATGATCACCAACGTCACCAGCTTGACACCTTGATCTCCATCATAGCATTGTTGTCGTCTCGCCAACTATTGCTTCTACGACTATCGCCACCACTTAGTGATAAACTAAAGCAATTACATGGCGATTGCATTTCATACAATAAAGCGACAACCATAAGACTCCTGCCAATTGCTGATAACTTTTACAAAACATGATCATCTCATACAACAATTTATATCTCATCACGTCTTCACCATATCACATCACAACATGTCCTGCAAAAACAAGTTAGACGTCCTCTACTTTGTTGTTGCAAGTTTTACGTGGTTGCCACAGGCTTCTAGCAAGAATCGTTCTTACCTACGCATCAAAACCACAATGATTTTTCGTCAAGTGTGTTGTTTTAACCTTCAACAAGGACCGGGCGTAGTCAAACTCGATTCAACTAAAGTTGGAGAAACAGACACCCGCCAACCACCTGTGTGCAAAGCACATTGGTAGAACCAGTCTCATGAACGCGGTCATGTAATGTCGGTCCGGACCGCCTTCATCCAACAATACCGCCGAATCAAAGTAAGACGTTGCTGGTAAGTAGTATGACTATTATCGCCTACAACTCTTTGTGTTCTACTCGTGCATATAACATCTACGCATAGACCTGGCTCGGATACCACTGTTGGGGAACGCAGTATTTCAAAAAAATTACCTAGGATCACGCAAGATCTATCTAGGAGATGCATAGCAATGAGCGAGGAGAGTGTGTCCACGTACCCTCGTAGACCGAAAGCGGAAGCGTTTAGTAACGCGGTTGATGTAGTTGAACGTCTTCGCGGTTCCACCGATCCAAGCACCGAACGTACGACACTTCCGCGTTCAGCACACGTTCAGCTCGATGACGTCCCTCAAACTCTTGATCCAGTTGATGCCAAGGGAGAGTTCCATCAGCACGACGGCGTGGCGACGGTGATGATGAAGTTACCGGTGCAGGGCTTCGCCTAAGCACTACGACAATATGACCGAGGTGTGTAACTGTGGAGGGGGGCACCGCACATGGATAAGAGAAGACTTGGTGTGTCTTTGGGGTGCCCCCTGCCCACGTATATAAAGGAGGGAGGGAGAGAGGCCGGCCCTCATAGGGGCGCACCAAGTGTAGGGAGTCCTGCTAGGACTCCCAAGTCCTAGTAGGATTCCCTTTCCTTTTTAGAGTAGGAAAGAAGGAAAGGAGGGGGAGGGAGAAGGAAAGGGGGGCGCGCCCCACCCCTTGTCCAATTCGGTTTGTGCAGGGGGGAGGCGCGCACCACCTCGTGGCCCTTCTTCCCTCTCTCCACTAAAGCCCAATAAGGCCCTTTAACTTCCCTTGTCGAATTCCCATAACTCTCTGGTATTCCGAAAAATACCCGAATCACTCGGAACCATTCCGATGTCCGAATATAGCCTTCCAATATATCGATCTTTACGTCTCGACCCTTTTGAGACTCATCATCATGTCCGTGATCTCATACGGGACTCCAAACAAACTTCGGTCATCAAATCATATAACTCATAGTATAAATCGTCATCGAACGTTAAGCGTGCGGACCCTACGGGTTCGAGAACTATGTAGACATGACCGAGACACATCTCCGGTCAATAACCAATAGTGGAACCTGGATGCTCATATTGGCTCCTACATATTCTACGAAGATCTTTATCGGTCAAACCGCATAACGACATACGTCATTCCCTTTGTCATCGGTATGTTACTTGCCCGAGATTCGATCGTCGGTATCATCATACCTAGTTCAATCTCGTTATCGGCAAGTATCTTTACTTGTTCCGTAATACATCATCCCGCAACTAACTCATTAGTAACATTGCTAATAGTGATGTGTATTACCGAGAGGACCCTGAGACACCTCTCCGATACACGGAGTGGCAAATCCTAATCTCGATCTATGCTAACCCTAAAAACACCTTCGGAGACACCTATAGAGCATCTTTATAATCACCCAGTTACGTTGTGACGTTTGATAGCACAGAAAGTGTTCCTCTGGTATTCGGGAGTTGCATAATCTCATAGTTATAGGAATATGTATAAGTCATGAAGAAAGCAATAGCAATAAAACTTAACAATCATTATGCTAAGCTAACAGATGGGTCTTGTCCATCACATCATTCTCTAATGATGTGACCCCATTCATCAAATGAAAACACATGTCTATGGTTAGGAAACTTAACCATCTTTGATTAACGAGCTAGTCAAGTAGAGGCATACTAGGGACACTCTGTTTTGTCTATGTATTCACACATGTATCAAGTTTCCGATTAATACAATTCTGGCGTGAATAATAAACATTTATCATGATATCTGAAAATATAAATAACAACTTTATTATTGCCTCTAGGGCATATTTCCTTCAAGCTTGAGATAAGCACGGGAGGTGACTGCTCACGAGGGATCCAGATACTACAACACACTAGTTGCTGCGGTGGGGGAGATTGCAACAACGCCTCAGTTGCAAAACCTAGTCTATGTAATATAAGTTGCTCCTGAGCTATGTGATTAAGATAAGATCCAACGGCCATGAAGACAGCGGATGCATGCGTCGTTATCTGTCGGGTGATGCCAACCATTTCCCTGTAGCATTACAAATTCTTAAACGAATTGGCAATGAGATATCATCCGAATAATCTAGGTTTTTAAAACAAGTTTACCCCAATATTACGATCCATATTAAACATATAATAACTTATGGTGTCCAATGCAAATGATGACAAACAAAGATTCAGAGATAGGAGAACAAAAAAAATTCATTGCATAAAAAGGGTAAAAGAAATTGGCATCTTAGGAAGTACAACCCGAAGCACAACTTTATCATGGATATAAGATATAATTTGACAGAAATTGGAGAGGATTTAAACACTACCTTGAATCCATGATGTGTATTCAGAATAAGATTTAATATTACAAAAAGAAAAGTATATTGTGAAGATTGTCAAATAAAACATATGGTTATCAAAATAAGAAGGAAAACCATATGCTTAACATCATCAGGCAATGGAAGTATGGTCAAGAACAACTGTTGTTGAGTGCACACGTGTGTGCATGTTGTTCGTGTGCACGTGTGTAACCTAAACATGCACCAATAACCAACTCATCCTCTTTGCAAAGTGAGTAGCCACAGTGTTGCCAGCAACGACCTCAATTCTATGTTTCTCTTCGGTGCTGCAATGGCATCCCATTGGAGGACCTCACCTTTCAGAGGCAATGTTGCCTAGCTATGAGATGACGAAGGCAACAAGAATCGCAGGATCTAAAAAGAAGGTATGGCCTGACATGATCCTCGAATTGGTGACTCCATGGTTTGGAAGTGGATGCTGGTCGGCATAGCGACATGGCCTGGTCACCAACAATTCGGCTACACCACTACCTATGCAAGGGGACACAACTACAGGAATGGAAAGCAAGAGATGGAGAAGAGACATGGGGAGTCATAGACCATTCTTAGTTCTAAGGCTTTTTTAGAGTAAAAAATTTGATGCACGCGGGGCGCAAACCTGTGAGAGAGAAGTGATTTGCAAGATATAGGTGAATTATCCCAATTTTTGGATGGGAGAGAAATGAGGGAAGGAGGATTAACAAGAATGAGATGATTGTGTCCCCAAATTTTTCTCAGGAATATGAGACATTCCTGATTCTTTCTAGAGGGAGATGTGTAGGAAGGCAGATTATATTAAGAAATGGATTGCATCACTTTTTTTCTTGGGGGAGATAAGTGCAGGAGGGAGGAGACATTAACATAGACAAGAAAACCGGAGGGTGCAAAAAAAATAAACAGAATGGGGATGATAAAGGACGTAGGATGAAAACGTAATACGTGAGAGGGAAACCTTACCTCTTTTTCAGGTAAGTAGAGATAAGTCAAAAGTGAGTCATTCAACGTCGAGATTCATGACACCACTTGTTTTTTGTGTCAAAAGTCATGGGCAATGCTCTTTTGTTCCGTGCGGGCACGTCTACGTCTCACCTCATGTGTGATGGACGAACCACTCGCCTCAAGGGCAGCCTGTAGTGGACCGGCCCATTATAGGCTTTTCGTTTTTCGTTTTTTTTTCTTTTTCCCAACATGAGGCCTTTTGTTTTCTTTTGCCATATGGATATTATAATTCAATCTGAAGTATAGAATTATATATATAAACTTTGCTTATTTTTTAGAAATTGTTCACCATGTATTATAAAAAAATTTGGGAGCGTTAAAATTTTGTTCTCACGGTTTTGGAAAATGTTCACACATTTCAAGAAAAAATGTTTGTGGCATTAAAAGACATGTTCATGGTATTTTTTAAAAAAAAATTATGCAATGTTCAATCATGTTAATAACATATAAAAAATGTTTATTCCTTCCAAAAATATATTTTGTGACATTTGTCAAAAAATGTTTGTACAATGTAAAAGAGGTTCACGTACTTTAAGAAAATGTTATGTACCTTTCAAAAAATGGTGACATTAAGAAAAAATAATTATAACACTTCACAAATGTCTGCACGCTTTAAAATAATTGTTCATGGTATTTATGAAAAACGTGCAATGTGTGTAAAGAAAATTGCACCATGTATTAAAAAAATGTTTATGTGCATTTGACAAATGTTCAACGCATATTTCCAAACTGTTCGACATGTAACTGAAAATTATTCAACCTGTATACAAAAAAATGTTCAACGTATATTATTAAAAGGTCTGCATGTATTTGAAAAATGAAGAAAAAGAAAAAGGAAAATAATAATAATAACACAAAGAACCTTCTATAAACGGCCTGACCTGGTCCATAAAAGCTTGCCAAAACCGCTCCCAGAAGTTACAAGAGCACATGTTATGGCCCGGCCCGCTAGCGCTCGTCCCAAAGGCGGGCGAGCTATAATCTCGCAAGAGATTCTAAAAAAAGCTATAGTGTCGCAAGAGGTGACACATAGCTCCCATGGTTCGGCGCAGGTGATGAGTACTAGGATTTTTTTTTGTCGAGCTTGCTTTTTCTTAAGCAAGTGATATGTCATACACTAAGAACTCCTATTTGGCGCATAACGGCAAAAGGCATCGAACTGTCACTATTGCGCTCACACGATAAGTGGGTGGGCCATGACTCATTAGCTTCTTCGTGCAACCTGGCGCTTTTCTTAAATGGTTGGTTCATCACTCGATTTTTTTTATAGTTTTCGTTGGTTTTATTTGGGAGGCTGTTTAGACAAAAAAAATTTAAATCTCCATGATTTTCTTTTCTTGATGAATTCAAATAATTTCATAAATTTCAAAAAATATTGAAATTTAAAATAGTTTCCAATTTTTTATTGATCTGAAAATGAAATAAGTTTTTTGAAATGCATGTTTACGAATATGAAAAATATTCATAAATTTAAGAAATGTGTGCTAGTTTTAAATATGCAAATAAGGAAAGAATAACGAATTAAAATATGTTTATTAATTCGAAAAGACATCATGAATATGTTTTAAAAACTAAATCAGAGAATTTTTTTTGAAGGGAAAATAAGAAAACAAATTAAACCGGGGATAACCGATAAATAAACAGAGAAAAGAAAAACTAGTTGGAAAACCAAGGGAACCTTCTAGAAAGTTCCGCACCTACAGTCTACATGGCGGACCAATTTGTGTTCTAGGACTGTGCGCCATCTACGGTTTTAATTTACTATTTTTAAGACAAATCTACGGTTTAAATGGGAGCGCGTAGTTCGCACGGCATGTTTTTTTAAGGAACAGTGCGCACTGGCTGTTTTTTTAGGAACAGTTCGTACTGGCTACACACCAAATACGCTTTGGACTGGCAATGTCTAGAGTTCTTATCTATTTTGTTCAGTGTTTTTCTTCGTTTCCTCTTAATTTTTTTATTTTTCAGGGCATCCGTAAAATGTTCTTCAAACTGTAAAACAAATTCACTGATTTTCAAATGAACATAAACTAAAAAATAAAGAGCTATCCAAATGAATATTAATGAATTTATAAAACAATAAAGAACTCGTAAAGTATTTTGAATTTTAGAAAATATTAATGAAATTAGTACAAACTTCACGAATTTTTAAAAGGATCAGGAATTTATAATAAATACCTAAATTTGAACACATGTTCGGGATTTCAATAAATATTCTTGCATTCTAAAAAAATCCTTTAAAATTCTTTTTAAGAAAATTGTTAACGAATTTAAATAATATTTTTAAATATAAAAAATATTAGTGCCTTTTCATAATATTTTGGAATTTAAAAAAGATCACAATTTATTAAAATGTTCCAGGATTAAAAGAGTGTTCGAGAATTGAGAGTGATTTTCCAGACTTTAGAATGTTCAAAAAGAAAATTTTAAAAAAATAATGCATTAAAAATGTTGGTGAAACTAAAATTATGTTCAAGAATTGTAAAGAAAACGTGCAGAAATTTCGAGAATGGATTTGAATTTGAAAAAACAAATAGAATTTTGCAAATTTGTATATATTAAAATAAAATGTTTTGGGACTTAGTAAATGTTTTCAAATATAAAAAAATTTGCTAGCATTTCAAAATTTTGATTAATTAAAAATTGTTCATGAATTAAGAAAATACTACTTTTTATGTAATTAAAAAGTAGTTTCGTATTTGAAATAAAATTACGAGTTTAATATAATGTCTGCAAGCCTTAGGAAATATCAGAATTAAAAATGTTCACGAACTAAAAAATTTAAAGAACGAAGGGAAAACAAAATAATTGGGAATATTTTATTGATTTTTTCATACATTTTTTTAAAGTTTGTGAACATTTTCTAGAAATTGCGATCATTTTTGAAAAAATTGACCATTTTAAAAATAGAGAAAATTGGATTTTTATTGCGTTTTGTAAAATTCTAGATTATTTAAAAAAAATTGAAATACTTTTTTAATATAAAAATTATCTTCAAAATCCAAATATTTATTAAAAAAGGATTATAATACTAGAAGGATCGAAACTTACCAGTATCTTTATTAGTGGTATGGCATCGAGTGCGAAGTTTCGGGGTGTACTGGTACATTGGTGGACTTTACTTCAAATTATTCAAGAATGATATTTCCAAGTTTCAAGAAAAAATGAAAAAAATCTATGAAAACTTATACATATTCGCGATGGATCTGTAAAATTTCGTTCAAAAATATTCTTGTTTGCAAGCTGCACAAAATAAACAGAATCCTGGCCCAACAACAATAAAAAAGGGTCCATGTTCAGTTATGTATTTATTTTTTTTGTATACGCCACGTATGAAAGTATATTGTTATGAAATTTTCATGAACGTGTTATATATGTATTTGTGTATGTTAAAAAAACGTTGATTTTTTGTAATGTGGAAATATGTTTTTTTAAGTCCACCATGGAGCCTATCCTCCATTTGCCTATTTCGCATGACACCCCCACTATTATTAAAGCATTGTTTCGTAGAAACTGTGTAGTCGAGTGATGACCGATTTGTTCATAGGGGA
>NC_041380.1:149554917-149570304 GCF_002162155.2 Triticum dicoccoides | reverse complement strand
TGTGAATCAACCTTGCTCATGATACTAGGATGTTGTAGGATGAAACCCTAAGATGGATCTTTTCACACTTGGAGGGGGGGAGGGATGAACACCAAGAACACAAAGAGGAATTCACTCCAACAAACCCGAGTCACACATCCACTAGAATAGCAAACACATAGATCCACGAGATTACAAGCACAATCAAAGGAAACAAGCACTAGGTATAGTTCTTCCCACTCCTAAGAGATGAAATCTTGATGATGGTAGTCTTCTCCAAGAGGAGGTCTTGAAATCCACAAGTGGATCCTCTCCTAAGAGGTCTTGATCTCCGATGGAGTGGTAGAAGGAGCAAAGCTCTCAAAATATCTCACGTATGTCTTTGCTAACCCTAAACATAACCCTAGGTACGAAATATTTAGGCATGGGGACCAAGTGGATGAAGAGGAGGCCAATAGCCCAACATCAGCCGGCCATCCTGTAGGGCCCGTGCGCATGGGGTGCTATAGGGGTAGCTCCCTGTGTAGCCCGTGGGCACGGGGTCTCGGGGGCCCGTGCGCACGGGGTCGCCTGGGACTTCATGTCCTACTCCTTTGGGGCTTCTTCTTGTTCCTCAAGGTCTTGGGGTGCTTCTCCTACTACTTGGTGATGATCCTCAGCTGCTTGGGAGTGTTCCTCTTCGTACCTAATGATACATAGTGCATTTTGGTGAGGTAGTGACCATGTTCCACTCGTGTCTGCATGTCCATTAGGAAGGAGTTCACCTCGGTTTCCATTGTGCGTGCTCTAGCTCTTGTCATGGGTCTACAAGGTGCTTGATGTGTTGGTGTAGAGTCCATGCGGATGATGGAAGGATGCTTCGCATCACCCCCCCCCCTTGGGAGAGATCCGTCCACAGATCATGGTCTTCATCACCGTGGTACTTGGCCAAGTCCTTGACATTGAAGATCTTGGCCAAGTCCTTGACGTTGTACTTGTCGCGCGGGATGTCGATCTTGTAGGCGTTGTCGTTGTAGCGTGCTAACACCTTGAACGGTCCGTCGGCTCATGGTAGTAGCTTTGACTTGTGTTTGTTGGGGAAGCGGTCCTTGCAAAGATGAAGCCATACGAGATCTCCCGGTTGGAACACCATCGGTGTCTTGTTGATGTTGAGCTTCGTGGTGAGTCGTTGTACTTGGCGCTTGGTCGTTGACCTTGTATAGTCATGCATCTTCTTGAGAAAACTTTCCCTTGCACTCGCATCCATGTTTGCACGTTCTTGGAGCGAAAGAGGTAGAATGTCCAATGGGGACAATGGGTTGATCTATAGACAACCTCGAAGGGGGACTTGCCAGTAGTAGAGTGTCGTGCTCGATTATAGGCGTACTCGGTGATGGGTAAGCACTCCCCCCACTCCTTGATGTTTTTCTTGATCAACACGTGTAGGAGAGTAGATAGCGTCCGGTTGGTGACTTCCGTTTGGCCATCGGTTTGGGGATGATAGGCCGTGGAGAATAGTAGATTGCTGCCGAGCGTGGTGCAGATGGTCTTCCAAAAGTAGCTTAGGAACTTGATGTCGCGGTCTGACACAATGGTCCTTGACACTCCATGCAACCTCAAGATTTCCCTACAAAATAGATTGGCAACACGTGAAGCATCGTCTATCTTATTGCATGGGATGAAATGTCCCATTTTGGGGAATCGGTCCACAACAAAAAATACGGAATCCTTTCCATTTTGAGTCCTAGGCAAACCAAGCACGAAATCCATACTAATATCTTCCCATGGTTGATATGGAATTGGAAGTGGCATATGTAAACCATGAGTTTGAGATTTTGACTTAGCTTTGCGGCATGTAGAACACCGGTTGGTGAAGCGTGCCACATCACGGAACATCTTTGGCCAATAGTACTTGAAGGAGAGTGTGGCAAAGGTCTTGTGGTGCCAAAATGTCCCATAAGTCCTCCGTCGTGAGCCTCTTGCAAAAGTAACAAACGAAGTGAAGACTCGGGTATACAAAGCTTGTTAGCGCGCATAAGGTAGCCATTCTTGAGATAATAGTTCTCCCAACAAGTGTTAACAAGACATTTGGCATAAGGAATTGCAAACGTAGGATCAAGTGCATAAAGATCTTTAACATCCTCAAAGCCAATAACATTCAACTCAAGTTGAGTAACTAGCATGCATTTGCGGGAAAGAGCATCCACCACGACATTTTATTTATACCCTTAATGTACTTGATCACATAAGGAAAAGATTCAATAAATTCACTCCATTTAGCATGCCGTTTATTCAACTTGGTTTGGCCCTTAAGGTACTTTAGTGTCTCATGATCGGTATGCATGAGAAATTCATGTGGGCGAAGATAATGCTCCCAAACATGCAATACTCGCACTAAAGCATACAATTCTTTGTCATATATGGGATAGTTAAGTTGAGCACCGGAAAGTTTTTCACTAAAGTATGCAATGGGTCACTTTTCTTGCATCGAAACTCCACCAATTCCATTACCACTAGCATCACAATGAACCTCAAAAGTTTTACTGAAATTAGGCAATGCAAGAATTCGGGCATGTGTAAGCCAAGATTTCAGCTCATCAAGTGCGATAGATTGAGATGAACCTCAAACAAAGGGTGCATTCTTCTTACTCAAGGCATGTAACAGTGCGACAATAGTGCTAAAGTCTTTCACAAATTGATGATAAAAACCCGCTAGACCAAGGAAACTACGCACTTATTGCAAATTAGTGGGTTGAGGCCAAGTTTTGATTGCTTCAATTTTAGACTCATCAACATGAACACCCTTTGAAGACACAACAAAGACCAAGAAAACCATTTTGTCAAGACCAAAAGTGCATTTTTCCATATTGGCATAAAGGCGCTCTTTTCTAAGAGTTTGCAAAACGGCCCTAAGATGATCTACATGCTCTTTGCGGGATTTGCTAAACACAAGAATATCGCCAAAGTAGACGACAACAAACACACCAATGTACGAACGAAGCAAATAATGCATAACACACATGAAAGTACTGGGTGCTTCCGATAAACCCATAGGCATAACTAGCCACTCATACAAACCAAATTTTGTTTTGAAAGCGCTTTTCCATTCATCACCTTCTTGTATGTGGATTTGGTAATAACCACTTTTAAGATCAATTTTTGAGAAAATGGTGGCACCGCTAAGCTCATCTAGCATATCATCAAGGCGTGGAATAGGATGCCTATATCGAACGGTGATAGCATTGATGGGTCTACAATCAAAACACATGCGAAAACTACCGTCTCCTTTTGGCACAAGAATGATCGGCACGGCACAAGGACTCAAACTTTCATGCACATGTCCATAGTCTATAAGATGTTGGACTTGCCTTTGTACTTCTTTGGTTTATTTGGGGTTGACACGGCATGGTGCCTTGTTAGGGAGAAGTGCGTCGTGGATGAGGTCTATCCGGTGTTCGATGCCACATAGAGGAGGAAGACCGGTAGGTAGCTCATCGGGGAAGACATCTGTGAATTCCTGCAACAAATCAGACAACACGAGAGGAAGATGGTTAGGATTGTTAGTCTTTGCCACCTCATCTTTGCACACTAGGACATAGTTGATGACACTCAATGGGTTCTCACACACTTCTCTCATCTCTCTTTTTGTGGCTAGGAGGACTGCGTTATTCTCTCTTGGCGTAGAGTCACTCAGTTTGGGATTGTGGCGCTCACTCTCTTTGTGGTGGTTCACTCTCTCACTAGTCTCTCCATGATGGGTGGATGCTTGCTTGTTGGCGATCACTTGGCTTGGTGACATAGGTTGTAGCACGTACTTCATTCCCTTCATATTGAAGCTATAGTGGTTTCTTCTTCCGTTGTGGATGACGCCACGGTCTAATTGCCAAGATCTTCCCAAGAGAAGATGGCACACGGACATAGGAACCACACCACACTCCAAGGTGTCCTCATAGGTGCCGATCTTGAACGAAACTTGCACGATGTGCTCCACTTGTATGGTGCTGGAGTCGCTAAGCCATTGGACCTTGTATGGGCGAGGATGCTTATTCTTGACCAATTGTAGTTTGGAACATAGCTCATCACTTGCCAAGTTCTGGCAACTTCCTCCATCGATGATGACTTTCATGGAGCGTCCGTTGATGCGGGCCTTGGTGTGGAAGATGTGACACCGTTGGTCTTCGTCTTGTTGGTGTTGAAGTGTCAAGACCATGGAGACCACGAGAGCGGGACTTGAATCATTGTCACAATATACTTGAACATCTTCTTCGTTCACTTGACGGTGCATGGCGACATGCTCGAGAGCTTCCATCTCGTCTTCACTCAGGGAGTCGTATGTGCCATCATCGTTTGCAATCATGGTTCACCGGTTGATGCTGGAAGGACTTGTGTCCATGGCAACGACATGTGAAGCACTTGAGAGAACTTGTCTTGACGGGATCATTCGGTGGTGCCGATGAAGAAGGAGTCTTGTTCTTGTAGTTGCTTGCCGGAGGATGAGTCGAGGAAGGCATTGCTTGCTTGAAACTTTCCTTGTTGTCGGTATTTGGTGATGCTCTAGTCGAGGTAGGAAGTGCCGAAGTCGTAGTAGAGGTAGCTTGAGTGTATGAGCCGTAGGTCTTGGATGAGTACTTGGCGTATTTGAAGTGATCTTGTACTTGTCGCTTCGCCTTGGTCGCTTGACGAACTAGCTTGAGAAGGTTGGAGTAGGGTTGGAAATCGACGATCTTCCTTATTTGGTGGTTGAGGCCATTCAAGAAGCGGGCCATTGTTTGATCATCATCTTCTTTGACATTAGCTCGTATCATTGCGATCTCCATTTCTTGATAGTATTCTTCCATCATCTTCGTGCCTTGCTTGAGGAGTTGTAACTTCTTGAAGAGATCTCGGGTGAAGTATGTAGGCACGAAGCGGGCTCGCATGACGTCCTTCATTTGTGTCCAAGTGGTGATGGGTGGCTCGTCCTTCTCGCGGCGTCGCTTGATCACTTGCTCCCACCAAATGAGGACGTAGTCTTGAAACTCGAGGGATGCGATGGCGATCTTCTTTTCCTCGTCATAGTTGTGAAGATGGAATATATTGTCAACTTTCAATGCCCATGAGAGATACTCCTCGGGATCATTGCTTCCGGAGAACTTGGGCATGGTGAACTTGAGCTTGCCATAGCGGAGTTCTTCATCATAGTGACGATGTTGATGCCGCTCTTGGCGTGGAAGAGGGTCTTCAAGCACTCGATCGGCTTGGTGTCGCTCTTGACGTGGAGGAGGATCTTCATCGTGGTTACACTCTTGGGGTAGAGGATGTCGAGGCATATGTGCCCGGTTTTGTCGTTCTGGTTATTCTTCACGTCGGGCGGCTTCTTCTCGTCATGCTTGATGAAGTGCTTATTCTTGTTCACACACTTGATGGTTGCGTTGGGCGACGGCTTGAGTGGACTCTCGGAGTGCATCTTGAGCCGCTTGAGCTTGAGCTTCACGACTTTGTTGCTCTTTCCAGATTGCATCGCCATCTTGAGATGCTTGATGTGGACTATGTGGTGGTAGTTGTTCTTGATCCATGGCTTCTCGTTCTTGGCGTCGCGCCTTCTCATGTGCTCGGACTCGGTCTTGTAGGCCATTGCCATGGAATGGTTTTCTTGCGCTTGGCAGTCTTGAGTGTCGTCGTGTCAAGGAGGACTCGCATCGGAAGAGGAATATGACGACGAGTGGCAACTTGAGTGACGCTGTCTTGGAGAAGAGGTTGAGGAAGACGCGCGACTCACAATCATGTTGCGGAATTCGTCCATTTGTTTGGAGAGCTTGGCGTCCAAATAGTCCTGTTGTCTTGCTTCCGATTGTCGTAGGTTGGTGGCGAGTTGCTCGATGCCATCACCCAAAGCTTCACTCTCTTGATGTAGAGCTCGTTGCGTGGTGAAGAAGCGGTTCTTGGTGACGTAGTCACTTTCATCATCTTGATCCTCGAAGAGCGGGTTCGCCGAAGAAGTAGGCCTATCCATCATGTGGAAGTGGTGGTGAGTAGGAAAATGAGAGAACAAAACCAAAGTTACCTTTTCCGAAGATTGTGGATGTATCAAGTACGATACCACGTGATGCTATAATAGTAGAATTGGTATCGGGGTTTGTTTCTCACACCTACAAGTAAAAGGCTTATGGAGGATCTCGGTTAGGAAGTGGCACAAATAATTCAAGAAAATGTTAGTCAAGATGTTCAAAAAGTTGAAAAGATGCACAAATCACAAGTAAGACAAATAAATCAAACCCAAGGATATCACTAGGAACACACACACGGAAGATAGATAGGATCCGCACAACCAAGGAATGAGCTCTAAGAGGTGGAACCATGGAAATGCTCTTGTTGTACGGATACTAGAGAGACACTAGCTCGATTGCTCTAATGGGCTAGATACGCTAATGCACCAACCTAATAGAGAAACGAGTCTTCTACTATCCCACATATGCTTAAGCATGTATGAACCGAGATGATGAACTAGGCAAATTGGCTCAATGCTATTGCTTACAAGCTCTTGCTTCTCTTCTTTTTCTTTTGCTTAAAAGATTTTTTTGACTATGCCACAATGCTTGGTATGCGAGCCACAATGCGAGATAACAAGTAGTATATGCACGGGAGAGACGTAACACTAAAGGTGCACTACAAGCATGGCCCAACAATTATCAACTTGCCAGTCTCGATGGGTCAGCTATGCAAAAGAGGCTCGAGGCTATCAAGGTAATGGTAAGGGTAAAACAATGGTGTCGTCGGGGTTACCATCCTTGCTTATGGTTGGTATGAAGACGGGGTGGTCGATGTCGAAGTGGAGTCCAAGCCGATGACAAGTGGCGATGATGATGAAGACAAATCGCGCCTAAGTAGCCGAAACACCTTAGGACACGAGAGAACCGCAACTCCAAAGCTCAAACACTCACAATAAATATTGCTGAAGGTCGAAAGTGGTGGTGGATGCTACTTCTTGAGCTTGCGTTGGTTTTTCCCTTGAAGAGGAAAGAGTGATGCAGCAAAGTACATATAAGTATTTCCCTTAGTTAAGAACCAAGGTATCAATCCAGTAGGAGATACAAGCAAGTCTCCAATCCATGCACCTGCGCAAACAATCAAACACTTGCACCCAACGCGATAAAGGGGTTGTCAATCCTTCATGGTAACATCTAAAGGTGAGATCTGATAGAGATAGATATAAAAGATTACTAAAATGTAAAACAAAGTAAAAGTAAATAAATTGCAGCGAGATATTTTTGGGTTTTTGGTTTATAGATCTGAAAATATATGATGGAAAATAGACCCGGGGGCCATAAGTTTCACTAGAGACTTCTCTCTTGAAGGAAAATAATACGGTGGGTGAACAAATTAATGTCGAGCAATTGATAGAAAAGCGCAAAGTTATGACGATATCCAAGGCAATGATTATGAATATAGGCATCATGTCCATGTCAAGTAGACCGACTCCTGCCTGCATCTACTACTATTACTCCACAAATCGACCGCTATCCAGCATGCATCTAGATTATTAAGTTCATAAGAATGGATTAAACCATTAAGCAAGATGACATGATGTAGAGGGATAAAGTCAAGCAATATGATGAAAACCCCATCTTTTTACCCTTGATGGCAACAATACAATATGTGTCTTGCTACCCCTACTTTGTCACTGGGTGAGATCACCGCAAGATTGAACCCAAAACTAAGCACCTCTCCCATTGCAAGAAAAACCAATCTAGTTGGCCAAACCAAACCGATAATTCAAAGAGAAATACAAATATATCAAATCATGCATATAAGAATTCAGAGAAGATTCAAATAATATTCATAGATAAACTGGTCATAAATCCACAATTCATCAGATCTCGACAAACACACTGCAAAAGAAGATTACATCGGATATATCTCCAAGAACATCGAAGAGAACATGGTATCGAGGATCAAAGGGAGAGAAGAAGCCATCTAGCTACTAGCTATGGACCCGTAGGTCTATGGTAAACTACCCACGCTTCATTGGAAGGGCAATAGAGTTGATGTAGAAGCCCTTCGTCATTGAATCCCCCTCTGGTGGGGTGCCAGAAAAGGTCCCTAGATGGGATCTCACGGGTACAGAAGGTTACGATGGTGGAAAAGTATTTTGGTGGATGCTTCTGGTCGTTTGGGAATATTTGTGAATTTATAGAGCTGAGAGGGAGGTCGGTGGACCCCCGAGGGGCCCACAATCCAGGCCCCCCAAGGCGCGCCTTGAGGGCTTGTGGAGCCCTCGGGACTCTTCTGACTTCATCTCCAAGTTCCGTGGATGCCTTCTGGTCCAAGTAAAATCATCACGAAAGTTTTATTCCGTTTGGACTCCGTTTGATATTCCTTTTCTGTAGAACTCAAAACAAGGAAAAAAACAGAAACTGGCACCGGGCTCTGGGTTAATAAGTTAGTCCCAAAAATAATATAAAATAGCATATTAATGCATATAAAACATCTAAAATAGATAATATAATAGAATGGAACAATAAAAAATTATAGATACATTGGAGGCGTATCAAGGATCCCCAAGTTTAATTCCTGCTCGTCCTCGAGTAGGTATTGAAAAAAAACAGAGTTTTTGATGTGGAATGCTACCTAACATATTTATCTATGTAATTTTCTTTATTGTGGCATGAATATTCAGATCCATAAGATTCAAAACAAAAGTTTAATATTGACATAAAAACAATAATACTTCAAGCATACTAATAAAACAATTGTGTCTTCTCATAATAACATGGCCAAAGAAAGTTATGCCTACAAAATCATATAGTGTGGCTATGCTCCATCTTTATCACACAAAGTATTAAATCTGCACAACACCGATGACAAGCCAAGCAATTGTTTCACACTTTTGATGTTCTCAAACTTTTTCAACTTTCACGCAATACATGAGCGTGAGCCATGGATATAACACTATAGGTGGAATAGAATATGGTGGTTGTGGAGAAGACAAAAAGAAGGAGATAGTCTCACATCAACTAGGCATATTAACGGGGTATGGAGATGCCCATCAATAGATATCAATGCGAGTGAGTAGGGATTGCCATGCAACGGATGCACTAGAGCTATAAGTTTATGAAAGCTCAAAAAGAAACTAAGTGGGTGTGCATCCAACTCGCTTGCTCACGAAGACCTAGGGCAATTTGAGGAAGCCCATCATTGGAATATACAAGCCAAGTTCTATAATGAAAAATTCCCACTAGTATATGAAAGTGAAAGCATAGGAGACTCTCTATCATGAAGATTATGGTGCAACTTTGAAGCACAAGTGTGGAAAAAGGATAATAGCATTGCCCCTTCTCTCTTTTCTCCCATTCTTTTGGTGGGCTTATTTGGCCTCTTTTATTTTTGTAAAGTCCGGAGACTCATCCCAACTTGTGAGGGAATCATAGCTTCCATCATCCGCTCCTCACATGGGGACAATGCTCTAATAATGATCATCACACTTTTATTTACTTACAACTCGATACTTAGAACAAAATATGACTCTATCTGAATGCCTCCGGCGGTGTACTAGGATGTGAAATTATCTAGCGTAGCAAATGACATGAAAAAACGGAAAAGCCATGAAAACATCATGCTAGCTATCTTATGATCATGCAAAGCAATATGACAATGATGGTATGTGTCATAATAAAACGGAACGGTGGAAGTTGCATGGCAAAATATCTCGGAATGGCTATGGAAATACCATAATAGGTAGGTATGGTGGCTATTTTGAGGAAGGGTATATGGTGGGTTTAACGCACCAACGGAAGTTGCGTGGTACTAGAGAGGCTAGCAATGGTGGAAGAGTGAGAGTGCGTATAATCCATGGACTCAACATTAGTCATAAAGAACTCACATACTTATTTCAAAAAATTATTAGCTATTGAAACAAAGTACTACACGCATGCTCCTAGGGGGGATAGATTGGTAGGAAAATACCATCGCTCGTCCCCGACCGCCACTCATAAGGAAGACAATAAATAAATAAATCATGCTCTGACTTCATCACATAACGGTTCACCATACGTGCATGCTACGTACGAGAATCACAAACTTCAACACAAGTATTTATACCAATCCATAATTGCTCACTAGCATGACTCTAATATCACCATCTTTATATCTCAAAACAATCATAAGTAATCAAACTTCTCATAGTATTCAATGCTCTTTATATGAAAGTTTTTATTATATCCCTCTTGGATGTCCATCATATTAGGACTAAATTCATAACCTAAGCAAATTACCATGCTGTTTAGAGAGACTCTCAAAATAATATAAGTGAAGCATGAGAGTTCAGAAATTTCTATAAAATAAAGCCACCGCCGTGCTCTAAAAAGATATAAGTGAAGCACTAGAGCAAATTGCCTAGCTCAAAAGATATAGGTGAAGCACATAGAGTATTCTAAAGATTCAAGATTAATGTGTGTCCCTCTCAAAAGGTGTGTACACCAAGGATGATTGTGGAAAACTAAAAAGCAAAGACTAATATCATACAAGACGCTCCAAGCAAAACACATATCATGTGGTGAATAAAAATATAGCTTCAAGTAAATTTACCGATAGACAAAGACGAAAGAGGGGATGCCATCCGGGGCATCCCCAAGCTTAGATGCTTGGTTGTCCTTGAATATTACCTTGGGGTTCCTTGGGCATCCCCAAGATTAGGCTCTTGCCACTCCTTATTCCATAGTCCATCAAATCTTTACCCAAAACTTAAAAACTTCACAACAGAAAACTCATGAGATCCGTTAGTATAAGAAAATAAATCACCACTTTTTGGTACTGTTGTGAACTCATTCTTTATTCACATTGGTGTAATATCTACTGCATTCCAACTTCTCCATGGTTCATACCCCCCCCCCCGATACTGTCCATAGATTCATCAAAATAAGCAAACAACAAATAGAAAACATAATCTGTCAAAAGCAGAACAGTGTGTAGCAATCTGAAAACTTCGAATACTTATGTAACTCCAATAATTCTGAAAAATTAGGACAACATGGGAAATTTGTATATAAATCTTGTGTGAAAAATCCAGATCAAAAGAACTCTTCTGTGGTTTTTAAAATTATTTTTCTGGGCACAAAAGTTTCTGTTTTTTAGCAAGATCAAATCTACTATCACCGTAAGCCATCCCAAAGGTCTTACTTGGCTCAAACACTAATTTAAACACCAAAATACAATTGCTATAGAGGTAATAGTGTGTATTTATTGAAAAATAGAACAAAAAAACAAAAACATAATAATAAAATTGAGTTGCCTCCCAACAAGCGCTATTGTCTAACGCCCCTACTAGCTAGGTATAAAACATAGACCTAGGTATTGTCATGCAACTCCTTCTTAATCAAATCTTCCAAAAAAAATTCTTAGCAAATCTTTATTTTCTTTCCTTTCCTTTCTAATAGGTGAACTCAATTCATGGAAAGGACTCTGATTAGTATCCTTGGCATTGATAAACCCATAGTCCGAATCATCTCCATAGATATCATCATATAAAACTCGTATCTCATTTTTAATAGGTTGCCTAATCATCTATTCTAACCAATCATCATTGAATCCTACATAAATTACCCTAGTTATCCAATCAAATTTATCATAAGTTTCAAGGTAGATAGTTTGGTTAATTTCTGAGTAGGGAACTCTCCTCCTAAGATTGTCACTGTAAGATTGATAATCTCTAGATTCCAAGCTATGCAAAGTTTCTTTATCATGGAGAATTTCTTCAATCAGGGGTTGTTCAATATCTTTATTATAGAAAGAAAAAGTTTCCCTAGCCTCTTGTATTATAAAATCAAATTCCCGCATAAGGATAATAGTGGCAATCTTTTTGGCTTTAGGATAATTAGTAATGGGGAGTTCGTAAAACACCTTTTGCAAAGCGGGATGGATGTGCACAAATTTTCTCTCCAATTTATCGATGAGCATGAAAATAGCACCCACATAACAATTTGTATCAAGAAGAATAGATATCTTATTAATAGACATTGTTCCCGTATAATCAAAGAATTCTTGAATGACACTGTAACACCCACGATGCGGCTATATCTCCCATGTGTCGGGGCACGACTTAGAGGCATAGCCGCATGGTAGGTTTGTCACAGGAGGGGTAATCTTTACACATCCCATGTACTGAATAAGAAAGGGATAAAGAGTTGGCTTACAATCGCCACTTCACACAAACACAAGTTACACATACATCATCTAGAATACAATCAAGGTCCGACTACAGAACCAAAATAAAGAAAGAGAACCCCAAATGCATAGATCCCCGATCGCCCCAACTGGGCTCTCTACTGATCGTACGGAAAGGAAACACAACAATGAAAAGGTCTTCATCGAGCTCCCACCTGAGCTCGGTTGTGTCACCTGCACTGGTATCATCGGCACCTGCAAACTGTGTGGAAGTATCTGTGAGCCATGAGGACTCAGCAATCTCACACCCGCGAGATCAAGACTATTTAAGCTTATGGGTAGGAAAAAGGTAGTGAGGTGGAGTTGCAGCAAACACTAGCATATATGGTGGCTAACTTACGCAAATGAGAGCGAGAAGAGGAGCAAAGCACGATCGTGAACTAGAAGTGATCAAGAAGTGATCCTGAATCTACTTACGTTCAAGCATAACACAAGAACCGTGTTCGCTTCCCGGACTCCGCCGAGAAGAAACCATCACGGCTACACACTCGGTTGTTTCATTTTAATTAAGTTAAGTGTCAAGTTCTCTACAACTGGACATTAACAAATTCCCATCTGCCCATAACCGCGGGCACGGCTTTCGAAAGTTCAAAACCCTACAAGGGTGTCCCAACTTAGCCCATCACAAGCTCTCATGGTCAATGAAGGATATTCCTTCTCCCAGGATAACCCGATCAGACTCGGAATCCCGGTTACAAGACATTTCGACAATAGTAAAACAAGACCAGCAAAGTCGCCCAATGTGCTGACAAATCCCGATAGGAGTCGCACGTATCTCGTTCTCAGGGCACACCGGATGATACATCCTACGAGTAAAACCAAACCTCAAGTTGCCCCAAGGTGGCCCCACAGTCTACTCGGTTCGGACCAACACTTAGAGAAGCACTGGCCCGGGGAGGGGGGGTTAAAATAAAGTTGACCCTTGAGTCTGCAGAACCCAAGGGAAGGTGATAGGTTGTTAGTGCAAATGTAAAACCAAGGCTGGGCCTTGCTGGCGGAGTTTTATTCAAAGCGAACTGTCAAGGGGTTCCCATAACACCCAACCGCATAAGGAACGCAAAATCAAGGAACATAACACCGGTATGACGGAAACTAGGGCGGCAAGAGTGGAACAAAACACCAGGCATAAGGCCAAGCCTTCCACCCTTTACCAAGTATATAGATGCATTAAAGTAAACACGATATAGTAATGATATCCCAACAATATCCATGTTCCAACATGGAACAAACTTCATCTTCACCTGCAACTAGCAACGCTATAAGAGGGGCTGAGCAAAGCGGTAACATAGCCAAACAACGGTTTGCTAGGAAAGGTGGGTTAGAGGCTTGACATGGCAATATGGTAGGCATGATATAGCAAGTGGTAGGTATCGCGGCATATCAAAAGAGCGAACAACTAGCAAGCAAAGATAGAAGTGATTTTGAGGGTATGGTCATCTTGCCTGCGAAGTTCTCCGAGTTGACGAAAAACTCGATCCTCGTAAGCGTACTCAACGGGTTCCTCGATCACGAACTCGTCTCCCGGATCTACCCAAGGCAAGAACACAAGCAAAGGAAACCACAATCAACCACGGTGCAAAGCGCAAGCAACATGATGCAAAACATGGCATGATATGCAGGATGTGATATGCAATGCATATGCAAGCTCCGGAAGGCAAAGATTTATCAAGACATCAACTTGGCAAACCAAGTGTGCCGATGGAAAGATGAGTTGATTTTGGTCGATATAAAGATCACCAGAATCAGATGCACGGTTTGCAAATGGCAAGCAAAACAAGAATGGCACAATTCTGCGATTAACAGCACGATACCATCTAGAATGCAACAAGATACTAAGCTACTGCACTCCAACAACAAAGCACATGGAAGGGATCTACTCAAGATGCTTGACAAAAGATGAACACTGAGCTATGGCTAAATCACATAAGAACGGGTTCAAACAAGCATGGCAAAAGTGCAAAAGATATCAGCATCTCAGACTTAGCGAAAATCACAACATGCCGGGAGTTAACATCAGGAAGCAATGTTTAGAGCAAGTAAACAACATGCTACAGGATCATATCATAGTAAACAAAGGCATGTCATGAATCTACTCAAAGCATAGAACAAGAGTCCCTTACTGACCATAAGCCAAAAGGGCACACAAAATATGATGGCACCCATGTAAACATAGCAAGTTTCATTAACAGATTCAGACTTAGCAGAAAACTGGACATGGCATAAACAGAATTATGAAGGCCTATTTTCGAGCTTGATTCACTCGTCACAAGGCATTGCATGACAAGCTAAGCATATCACTAGCAAGAATACATGTTCATGAAGCTAACCATGGCAAGAACAAGTACATAGCATGCTTGGATCAACTACAAAAACCTTGGCAAAACTGATTAACACGTAAACAATCTGCCAGGAACATTTTATAGCAAAAGTAGAGCAAGATTACGTCATGCTAGGGCACTCCATAAATGCAAAAGGGGACATGGATGGATAGAGCACAACCATATGTCCAAATCATCCTTACTGAAGATACTCAAAATAAGCATGGATCTCACTGTAGCAACATGAATACATGGCATAAAAATAGCAACAGAGCAAAGACTTAGTGAAATTCTAAGTCCCTGAAAACAGTAATATTACGAGAGCTACTTTGCATGCTTTTGCTAGTCACCACATTGATCACAAAAATACATGGCATACACCCCTGTAAATATGGCATGACATAGCCCAAAACACATGTAGAGCGCATGTTCATATGCAGCACACAATAAATGTAGCAAAAATGACAAATGCTCATACTTTGCTAAGAATCAGCACCTAACATTTTCTAGCACTCTTGCATCAATGATTTGGGCATCAAGATGGACTCAAACAAGCATGACACAATGGAACAAAATGAAGAGCACACCCTGATGAACATTTTGATATATCATGCATGCAAAATGGAGCTACGGATGAGGAGTTATGGCATGACGGACAGAGGCATAAAACTTATCAAATCTGGGACTTCGTGGAATTTTACCCTGCGAAAACTGGACGAGGAGGTCCCGGGACGAAGAGATCCAAGGACAGGCGCGGGCGTTTGGTTCGGTGGCCTGGTGGATCTGGTCCACTTCTAGGTCCGGTGATGGAGGATGACGCTGGCGAGGCGGCACACTCCAGCGATGGCCGGCGATGAGGAGGCGGCGACGTGACGAGGAGGCGGCGGGGCCGAGCTGGCGCGGGCGTGCGCGG
>NC_041380.1:149471197-149554415 GCF_002162155.2 Triticum dicoccoides | reverse complement strand
GCTCGGGGAAGGTCGCGGGCGGAGGCGGGCACGGCCCGTCGGGTCCGGTTGCGCCCGGGGCGGGCCAGCCTCAGGCCCCGGCGGGCTGCGGTGGCACAGGGGGAGAGAGAAGTCATGGGAGGCCACGTGGCGGCGTTCGATTGGGCGAGGAGATGGTGGCGGACATGTCCGGCGGCGGGGAAGTTGTCCGATGGTGCGGAGGAGGATTGGATCTAGGGTTTCGCCTGAAAATTGGACGGGGAAGACCTTTATATAGGTAGAGGGAGTTAGGAATGTCCAAATGGAGTGCGGTTTTCGCCCACCCGATCGTGATCGAACGGCCGAGAGGATGGAGGGGTTTGGATGGGTTATTGGGCCACTTTAGAGGGGTGTTGGGCTGCAACACATATGAGGCCTTTACGGATCCCCGGTTAACCATTGGAGTATTAAACGAACTCCAAATGGCACGAAACTGGACAGGCGGTCTACCGGTGGTGTACCAAGGCCGCTTGGCAAATCTCGGTCCATTCCGAGAAAGTTTAACACTCGCACATGAAAAGAGGCAAAAGGGGAACGCCGGTGCACGTAGGAGTGTCGGATTGCAAAACGGACAACGGGGAAAATGCTCGGATGCATGAGACGAACACGTATGCAAATGCGATGCACATGATGACATGATATGATAAGCATGACATGAACAAAATGCAAAACGAAGACAAAACCCAACCATGAAGGGAAAATCATATCGCTTCCGCGGAAAAGGCAAGAGTCAGAGTACAAATATGGAAAGTTGTATCCGGGGCGTTACAGACACTTTTCCCAATAATATTACCGTCTCCCACATGAAAAGTTTTTGCTTTATAATTAGGAGGGGTTTTAGTTTCGTGATCTAAGGAACAAGGATCAATTTTTTCCTCAATATTTTTGCTAGCAATATTCTCAAAATTTTCAACGATAACCTCCCCAGATTTAGACATGATGGAAACAACCCGATCTAGCACATGAGCAAACGAAAAGACGAATGGAAGACGGGCGGATAAAAAGGCAAATATTTTTGTATTTTTCAGAAAACATTTTAGAAGTGGGGGAGAGGAAAACAAGAGGCAAATGGCAAATAATGTAATGCAAGAGATGAGAGTTTATGATGGGTACTTGGTAGGTTTGATGTAGATCTCCCCGGCAACGGCGCGAGAAATTCTTCCTGCTACTTCTTGAGCTTGCATTGGTTTTTTCCTTGAAGAGGAATGGGTGATGCAGCAAAGTAGAGATAAGTATTTCCCTCAGTTAAGAACCAAGGTATCAATCCAGTAGGAGATACAAGCAAGTCTCCAATCTATGCACCTGCACAAACAATCAAACGTTTGCATCCAACGCGATAAAGGGGTTGTCAATCCCTTCACGATCACTTGCAAAGGTGAGATAGAGATAGATATAAAAGATTACTAAAACATGAAACACAGTAAAAGTAAATAAATTGCAGCGAGATATTTTTGAGTTTTTTTGGTTTATAGGTCTAAAAATATATGATGGAAAATAGACCCGGGGGCCATAGGTTTCACTAGAGGCTTCTCTCTTCAAGGAAAATAATACGGTGGGTGAACAAATTACTCTCGGGCAATTGACAGAAAAGCGCAAAGTTATGATGATATACAAGGCAGTGATTATGAATATAGGCATCACGTCCATGTCAAGTAGACCGACTCCTGCCCGCATCTACTAGTATTACTCCACACATCGACCGCTATCCCGCATGCATCTAGAGTATTAAGTTCATAAGAACGGAGTAACACCTTAAGCAAGATGACATGATGTAGAGGGATAAACTCAAGCAATATGATGAAAACCCCATATTTTTACCCTTGATGGCAACAATACAATACATGTCTCGCTACCCCTACTTTGTCACTAGGTGAGATCACCACAAGATTGAACCCAAAACTATGCACCTCTCACATTACAAGAAAAACCAATCCAGTTGGCCAAACCAAACCGATAATTTGAAGAGAAATACAAAGATATCAAATCATGCATATAAGAATTCAGAGAAGATTCAAATAATATTCATAGATAGACTGATCATAAATACACAATTCATCGGATCTCAACAAACACACCGCGAAAGAAGATTACATCAGATAGATCTCTAAGAACATGGTATTGAGGATCAAAGAGAGAGAAGAAGACATCTAGCTACTAGCTATGGACCCGTAGATCTGTGGTAAACTAGTCACGCTTCATCGAAGGGCAATAGAGTTGATGTAGAAGCCATCCATGATCAAATCCCCCTCTGGTAGCATGCCGGAAAAGGTCCCTAGATGGGATCTCATGGGTACAGAAGGTTATGGTGGTGGAAAAGTATTTTGGTGGACGCTTCTGGTTGTTTGGGAATATTTGTGAATTTATAGAGCTGAGGGGGAGGTCGGTGGACTCCCGGGGGGCCCACAACGTAGGGGTTGCCCCCCTAGGGTGTGCCCTGAGGTCTTGTGGAGCCCTCAGGACTCTTCTGACTTCATCTCCAAGTTCCGTGGATGTCTTCTAGTCCAAGAAAAATCCTCGCAAAAGTTTTATTCCATTTGAAATCTGTTTGATACTCCTTTTCTGTAAAACTCAAAAACAAGGAAAAAAACAGAAATTGGCACTGGGCTCTGGGTTAATAATTTAGTCCCAAAAATAATATAAAATAGCATATTAATGCATATAAAACATCCAAAACAGATAATATAATAGCACGGAACAATAAAAAATTATAGATACGTTGGAGACATATCAGTAGAAAGGCCAAATCATGGAAAACAGGAAATGGGCGAACTGCTGTGTATGGTTCGTGCACACGGGGTAAGTGAGGCCAGTGTGCACGGGGTCCCGATGGCCCATGCACACGGGGTGTTCTGGAAACTCAAGAACACCTAAGGATTTGCAAAATCCGGCCAAAATCGATGGTTAGGTGGGTGGGGAAAGGTGGTAAGGGGTAGATCCACTTGTCAAACACGAAATTTGTGGATCAAAACAACCAAATCTCACAAGACCTAACAAATTGCAAGAAAATTTTTGGGGCTCTTTTTGGTGGGGATTTTCGAATTAGGACAAAAAAATAACAAAATCAAGCTAGAAAATGGGGGGTAGGGACTCCAAGATGTGAATCAACCTTGCTCATGATACCAAGATGTTGTAGGGTGAAACCCTAAGATGGATCTTTTTACACTTGGAGGGGGGAAATGGATGAACACCAAGAACACAAAGATGAATTCACTCCAACAAACCCCAATCACGCATCCACTAGAATAGCAAACACATAGATCCACAAGATTACAAGCATAATCAAAGGAAATAAGCACTAGGTAGAGTTCTTCCCACTCTAAGAGATGAGGTCTTGATGATGGTAGTCTTCTCTAAGAGGAGGTCTTTAAATCCACAAGTGGATCCTCTCCTAAGAGGTCTTGATCTCCAATGGAGTGGTAGAAGGAGCAAAGCTCTCAAAATACCTTGCATATGTCTTTGTTAACCGTAAACATAACCCTAGGTACATAATTTATAGGCATGGGGATGAAGTGGGTGAAGAGGAGGCCAATAGCCCAGCATCGGCCGACCATCCCGTAGGGCCCGTGCGCACGGGACACGGTACACGGCCGTGCACACGGGGTGCTACAATGGTAGCTCCCTATGTAGCCCATGGGCACGGGGTCTCAGGGGGCCGTGCGCACGAGTTCACCTGGGACTTCTTGTCCTGCTCCTTTGGGGCTTCTTCTTGTTCCTCAAGGTCTTGGGGTGCTTCGCCTACTCCTTGGTGACGATCCTAAGCTTCTTGGGAGTGTTCCTCTTCGTATCTAATGATACATATTGCATTTTGGTGAGGTAGTGGCCAAGTTCCACTCGTGTCCATATGCATGTCCATTAGGAAGGAGTTTACCTCGGTTTCCATTGTGCGTGCTCTAGTTCTTGTCATAGGTCCGCGTGGTGCTTGATATGTTGGTCTAGAGTCCATGGAGATGATGGAAGGATGCTCCACATCATATAGGTTCTTTCAAGTATGTCTCCCTTGTGGTCTACTCAGCACACTTTATATAGTTCGAGTTGAGAGGTTAAATTGAAGAGACAAAACATGGGTGGGCTACCCTACTGATCCTTATCGGGCACCTCACCTTTGATCTATACTCACGCTCGTACTCCAAGGGCTGCCTAGTCTTTCGGACATCTATCGGTTTCCTAGGGGAGCGTACCGAGACCATTCCTCTTATCCTCATTAGTAGCCTTTGAGTGCTAAGTGCCTTTCTGTTGGGAGGTTGCTTGGAACATGTCTGGTGATACATGTTCGTCGTATCTATCTTTTTTGATTGTTTCATGCCAATATTATACAACTTTCACATACTTTTGGCAACATTTTATATGATTTATTGGACTAACCTATTGATCAGTGCCTAGTGTCAGTTCCTATTTTTGCATGTTATTTGTTTCGCAGAAAATCCATATCAAACGAAGTCCAAGTGAAATAAAATTTTATGCAAAATTATTTTGGAATATATGTGATTTTTGGGAGTTGGAATCATCGTAAACGGGGGCCCATAGTGTAGCGACCCGACCTCAGACGGTCAAGTCTCTGTGCTTAAGTGTCATTCCTGGATCGGTATGCTGACACACACAGTACTTGATGATTTATAATAGAGGTAAATCACATGTAAAAAGTAACGTAAATACTATTACCTCAATCTAAAATAGCGGAAGTAACAAGGTTGTGGATTCCCATCAACACCAACGGCAAAGTTGAGTGTAGAAATCGTAACCCTAACGTATCACTTACTCGTCGTAAGAAATCCTACAACATGAGACGTTGCAGCCACAAAGGTCAGTACATTGAATGTACTGGTAAATTCACACCATAGAGAATGATGAACAATGGCTATCACTACATGCATATATGGCTAGTGGAAAAGCTCTATGGTTATATGTTTTTGCGAAAAGCCAATTTTTCCCTACTGCAAAGGAATAAATTTTTATTTAACTATCATCGTGGTTGTTGAACATTGAGAATGGTTGACAGCATTCTTAATCCCAATTAAGTAACATCATTAAACCCAACAAAATTAATTTAAAGTAACATGATGAGATTCACATGATAATCCAAGTACTAGATACTCAAGATGTCCATAACCGGGGACACGGTTAACCATGATTAGTTTATACACTCTGCAAAGGTTTGCGCACTTTTCCCCACAAGACTCGATCTCCTCCATTGTATTTCTCGCACTACAAGGTGTTTGAGAAACGGATGACCGAGACATAGTCTTTCAGAAGCGTTTGCACCTTACGATGGGTAGACCGTACCACCTACAACCCCTACATCTTCTAGTCTACCACTGTAAGAGTTCACACGACTTAATCAACTATGCTAGAGCCCATAATAGCTTGTGGCTGCACACGGAAGTTTCTAGTATGAATAATCTCATGATCCCTTTGAGCCTGGGTGGCGGTCCATAAAAAAATAGGCAATCCTGGTCTACCCAGGTGCCTAGACAGGAAATCCTGGAATAACCAGGTACCTCAATCCACCCAGATGTGTGTTTAAGTTGCCACCTTAAGTAAACCATTAATTAGCAATCTCACATCGGTCATGGATACTCTCAAAACCCAATCCACGTCTACGAGCATAGCATGGCACTATAAGCATAACGTAATAGTAACTCCCAAGGGTTTGATAACAAACAGGTAATAGGTACTACCTCAACTACCCATCCCACAATTTAATTAGATCCTAATCATGCAATGTTTGAGGATTGATCTAATGCAATAAAACTGGGTATGAAAGGGGGTATGATCAAAGTGTGAACTTGCCTGCAATGTTGATGAAGATGATTCACACTCAAAAATCTTGATAGCTCTACTCGTCACACTCCGGTCAACCTATCAGGAGCAAGCAATAGTAACCTCACATAAGCAATCACTCAGAAGACCAGAAAGATCGAAGAAGTCGATTCGGAAAACATCAAAACCAAGCAAATAGCTCTTGCAACATAAAACAATTTCTAACAGTACCAAAATTATTTGAATTTGGCCTTATCAGAAAGTTTAGGTCAAGAGCTTCGATTTGCAAAAAGAATCAACTCAAACGGAGCTACGAAACTCAAGTTATGATCAAAAGAAGTTTGAATTCAAATCTGATCTAATTTAAATTTTAAACTTTTCAAAAACATGTTTGAGTTGGATTACTGGATAGAGGAGATCATAGCGAAGAAGTGGGCGTTTGTTTCGTTGGATTTGGACAAACAAGTAAAAAGTTATGGCTATTTGAAAAATCAGGGCCAAGCTGTTTTACGGAAGAAAAAAATAGCTACGGGCTAGGGTCTAATGTATAAATACGTAGACTAATTGATAATCTAATTATTTTATTATATTAGTCTAAAAATAATAAACTACAAAGGTATAAGAAAAAAAACAAAGAAAGATACCTTTATAAGGCAGAGAAAAGACAACTTTGGAGAGAGGAGACAACTTCCAGAAGTCGTGCCGGAAAGGAGAAAAATATTTTTCTTATATGAATCTAGTCAAACCAAAATATTGATTTAATCCGAATCGGATGATTTTTTGGAGCCTCTATGGGTCTATATTTATTGGTGGAAAAGAGGCTTAGGGGTCAATGGCTAGGCAATGTGGGATTAAACATAGACGAAAATATACGAAATAGAGAAGAAAAGAGGCGGATGGGCCTAAAGGCCTTCGGCCGGCCACACGCACACGCTGTGGCTGCGTTTTTTTTTAAAAAATCGGCCTAAGAGAAAAAAAATGAAAAGGCTAGGATAAAGAAAAAAAATAGGGCGCCCGCTGGTACTATGATGCGCACGTGAGCGACAGTTAGTTTTAGGCGTGCGCGCAGTTTTTTGTTTTTTTACAGAATGCGATAAACTGAAAAACGAAAATAAAAATAAAACTTTATATAGGCATATTATAAATCAAAATTTTCAGAAAAAGATTTTCTACAAGTTGAACATTTTTATAATGCCAAATAAAATCCACACAAATTTAGATAATTCAAAGAGTGCTACTGGTCTAATAAAATCCAATAAAAATCATTTTCGAAAATATGAAAATGATTTCAAATTTATTTCTCTCCAATTTTCTGTTGTAGGGAATCATGTTACACTAATTTCCAAATGTTTTATTTTTGGAGAAAAATAATTTGAATAAAACTCAAATAACTCGAAATTGAAAATAAATTCAAAAGAACTTTGAATTTAATTCTTTGAAACTCCCAACTCATATTTCATATAATTTGAAGAAGTCATTTTATGTTCTCTCATGAAAATCATTGAGCTGCATGAAGTTTATGAATTGAAATATTTCCAAATGAAATTCAATTATTTTCAAATACCCTTTCATTTAATTTAAATGGAAGAAGTCATATCATCTTCGCTCAAGGGATTTGTATTTGAAAAGAATTTGAATTCATGGAGATCAGAAAGCAAATATGAAAGTTTGGGAAAGTCCTTTTATTCCCTCTCATTTAACTTTCAAAAAGTTTCGAATTCACTCACTTTCAGTCAATCAATCAAACAATTAATCAAATCTATCTATTTAATATAACATTCCAAAATTTATAATTTTGGGATGTTACAAACCTACCACCCTTAAAATGAATCTCGTCCTCGAGATTCGGAGAGGCTAGAAAGAAATAGGTTAGAGTCGGGGTCTTCTCAGAATCCATCAATTGTCGCAGGAGGGGGTTTGGGGTGCTACCACCCTTAGAAGCATGGTTACGGTTACATCAAAACTCATATACTTCATCAATATTGTTAACAGTGTCGATCTTCTCAGATCTTCAGGATAATTCCTTATCCGGTCTCTTCTGGTAGTGGCATAACCTTTACCACAATTCTTCTGTCCTTTCATCTTGGTAAGGTTATTCTGAGACTGGGTCTTCTTACCTGACGGGTCTGACGCCAGTACTAAACAACTAATCGATATCTCATGATGGTCAACAATTTATGGTTTCTCCTGCAGGAAATGGGTCTGGGTTGATCCTCACCGTATAACCTACGGTTGGCAAAAGCTGCCTTGTACAAGGGAAAAATACCTATACCATTCTAAGGCTTAAACAAAGTTTTGATCGTCGTCTCTCTACTATAGGTAAGTCACTCAGATTTACCACCCCATATAGCAAGGCGAATAATAAGAGTAAGTCGGTATGGTGATGAATCCATCCCGCACCCAAATCATTACCATGTATACAGTTTAGCGAATCTCGCATACTAACACTCGGTCATCCTCACAAGCATTGCAAAAATTTTCTTGTCGACGAACGAAGTTCGGATATATCCATAGATTCTGCAAGCCAAACAACCATCTATTGTTCCTACACAACTCTTAGGTTTTGCGTAACTCCTATAAGATCGTCTGTCGATAAAATCGTAACTTCTTTCAGGGTTTTTCCTTCAGCAAGAATGTGCTTGCTTCTTGGCAGGTCCTGGGGCCTGTGGGTTATGGCCCATCTCATCACTTGTAGTCCTTGAACTTATCATCGGGCAACTGATTATTGTTCCAACTTCCTAGTATTCTTAAATCCATCCAATTGTACTGTCTTCCTTCCTTCTATTGGCACCAAACCAAGACGTGAGTACTCAGACTCATCATGGAGTTTCCATTGATCCATATTTCTGACATCATACCTCCTTTATATCCAATAGTAATTTATCTCTTCATCCTCGTGGGATATCCCTCATACCGGGATAAAAACTTATACTTATGAAGTCCATATTCCACTTCGGGGAACATCATTATCCTTTCCAGGGTCAAGCGTCCTTTACAGGGGAATATTGGCCATCTCTGCATGGCACTTCTTCAACTGGGAAACGTGAAACACATCGTGAACTCATGATGGTCCTTCAGGTGACTCCAACTTGTTGGCCACTTCTCCCATACGCTCCAAAACTCGGTATGGTCCTACAAATCTCGGGGCTAACTTTCCCTTAACTCTGATTCGTTTAACTCCTCGCAGAGGGGGCACACGAAGACATGCTCTATCTCCAATTTCATAGACTACTTCCTTGCGTTTTTTAGTCTGCATAACTCTTCTGCCTGGACTGAGCTACCTTCAGTCTATCTCGAATCAACTTAACATTCTCTTCTGACTCCTTGATCACATTTGGTCCAACAACTGACGATCTCCAACTTCATCCCACATACTCTTGGGGCATCACACATATCGAGACAAAACTCGTATTCATTTTGTCCGAAATCCACTCAGTGGAGTATCCTTATCTTTTCCAGGGGTCAACGGTTCTTACAGGGTACTACCACCCTTAAAATGCACGAATCTTCCATAGACCATATTTCTCATATCCTCAGAATGGCTAAAATTCTTCTTCATAGAGTAACAACTCACAAAATCCATATCAGTACCAACGATGCTAACTTTATTCATTCTCAAGTGATTACAATCTCTCGCTTTTCCATTACATGTCTCAACTAAACACCTCAATATAAAAGAAAATGTTCTCACTTCTACTACTCCATTTCTTTTGTTGCAAACTCAACTATCTAGCACAAGTTTCCTTCTCCTTGGGGCATTCTCTGGCAAAGTGCCTTGCTCCATTACAACGAAAACATATCACTTCTGACAAGTCTCGAGGTTTCCTTTTTGGGCAACTGTTGAGGTAGTGCCCTGACTCCTTGCACCTGTAACAGGTGATATGACTCAGGTCCTTCCTGGGCTCCAATCGGTTTCTCTTCCTGGACTTTTCCAGTTCAATCAGGGCTTCTATTTCCTGTGGGTCATACTCTACTTCCTCCATCGGGAATTCTACTAGATCCCCATTCAAACAATTTTGGGAGATGTGTCCTTCTTCTCCACATGAATAGCAAGACTTAGTGCAGGGTTTACTCGGGTCCTCTTTAGGTGTGTCCTCCACATTTTCCTTCATCACGGGTTCTTCTAAAATTTCCATAAGGGCTCCTTTCTTTAATTCTTTCTTCTGTTGTACGGTTCTTCGTACCATGGGGTAAATGTGACACTGAGCAGGATAGTGGGTAGTCCCTTCACACAAGAAACAAGTAATCTGCCTAATTGGGCATTCTTCAACTGGGTGACTTCCTTCACAATTAGGGCATTCATCCTTGTGTTCTTTATGGGTGTGTCCTATTTCTCCACAAATCTTGTATGCACAAGGTTTCCTCATATCCTTTCCATAAGGCTTCAACTTCTGGGACACAAGGTGAGATCTTTGCAGAGTCAACTTAAATTCTTTCCAAGTGGTTATTCCTTGCCATCCATTGATGGTTTGGTACATCCTCCACCAAGTAGCAGCACCTCTTTCAAAGCATTGAAGAGCATGCTGGGTCATATCATTTCCAACTATAGGGTTATTCTTCATGTGATCCTCCATGTTCTGAATCCATTGGTCCGTCTCCAATTGACCCATCGGTCCAGAAAATATAAGCTCATCTTCATTCATCCTCTATTGGGTCCATGTGGGTTTGGGGTAAGATAAGAGAGAGGGAGAGGGATACATACAATACAAAAAAAAGTTTTGAAAAGACAGATTTTATTTGTGGCCGTCGGGAAAAAACATCAAACAAATGACAGCTCACAAACGTCGCATCTAACGTAGGTATATAACAGGGGTTTGGTCTTCTAAAGGTCAATAAATCTTCAAAGTCATCAAACCCATCAAGTCTTGTTCATGCCTCCAATGGCTTCTTCCAATCATGCTTGTCCTTTTCCAGTTCTTTTGCCAGATCATCTCTATTGACGTGAAGTCTCTCGTGACCTCCTTTAATATTTCTGGAGTTGCATTCCAAACTTCCGGGTTTCAACATCCTTGACATGAACCATGATCCTGCTGTCCTTCAGTTCTTAACGAATCTCCGGTATCTCGAGGTTTTGCTCCTCCAGCTTGGCTACTTTAGCTCCTTGGTCCTAAGTTCTTCACGGAATGCTTCTTTGTCGAATATAGCTTCCTGCAGGTCCATCTTAAAATCCTTGATGTAATACTCCAGATCATGGTGATACACTAGCTAAGGTTAAAACTTCATCTTTTGCTGACAGATGCTCCATTAGCCTTCTACCATCCAATCCTTCCATGCATATGCATGCTTAACTCAGCAGGTGGAAATAGCATAAGCGGGCGATAACATCATGGATAGCCGTGTTTCTGCCCTTGTCATTTCCTCGGGCTATCATTCCATAGTTGATATCTCCTGCCTTAGGGTTTTCCTTGGCAGAACTTTGAGTTTTTAACTCTCCATGCTCCGGTCTTTCTCCGATACACCTTGATCTCGGGTATTGACAACTTTCATAGTCTGCCAAGTTCCAAAAGGGTAGCCTTCCTAGGTCATACAAATCTGGGAATTCTTCAGAGCCTTCAAATTCTCCTTGTCTTCGGTCTTCAACCGTTGTAGTTTCCATTATTCAGATGCACAGTAAAATCCTCTTCCTTCCGAAGCGGTCTTAGCTGTCCAATATCTTGTACTTCTTGGAGTGGTCTCATCAATCGAATACTCGAGTGGTCAAAAGGGAAAAAGGGTATGGTCTCACTAAAGGGAATTTTTGAATAAGTTCAGAAGAGAAGAGAGGTAAAAGGTCTTTTTGAAAGGGAAAGTTGTAGAGAAAAATCTTTGCTATGTGCTTGCCAGTTTTAGGGTCACGTCCTAGAGTCAACATGTGCTCTGATACCATCTTGTAGTGACCCGACCTCAGACGGTCAAGTCTTTGTGCTTAAGTGTCATCCCTGGAGCGGTATGCTGACACACACAGTACTCGAGGATTTATAACAGAAGTAAATCACATGTAAAAAGTAACGTAAATACTATTACCTCAATCCAAAATAGCGGAAGTAACAAGGTTGTGGATTCCCATCAACACCAACGGCAAAGTTGAGTGTAGAAATCGTAACCCTAATGTATCACTTACTCGTCGTAAGAAATCCTGCAACATGAGACGTTGCAGCCGCAAAGGTCAGTACATTGAATGTACTGGCAAATTCACACCATAAAGAATGATGAACAATGGCTATCACTACATGCATATATGGCTGGTGGAAAAGCTCTATGGTTATATGTTTTTGTGAAAAGCCAATTTTTCCCTACTGCAAAGGAATAAATTTTTATTTAACTATCATGGTGGTTGTTGAACATTGAGAATGGTTGACAGCATTCTCAATCCCAATTAAGTAACATCATTAAACCCAACAAAATTAATTTAAAGTAACATGATGAGATTCACATGATAATCCAAGTACTAGATACTCAAGATGTCCATAAACGGGGACACGGCTAACCATGATTAGTTTATACACTCTGCAGAGGTTTACACACTTTTCCCCACAAGACTCGATCTCCTCCGTTGGATTTTTCGCACTACAAGGTGTTTGAGAAACGGATGACCGAGACATAGTCTTTCAGAAGCGTTTGCACCTTACAATGGGTAGACCGTACCACCTACAACCCCTACATCTGCTAGTCTACCACTGTAAGAGTTCACACGACTTAATCAACTATGCTAGAACCCATAATAGCTTGTGGCTGCACACGGAAGTTTCTAGTATGAATAATCTCATGATCCCTTTGAGCCTGGCTGGCGGTCCATAAAAAATAGGCAATCCTGGTCTACCCAGGTGCCTAGACAGGCAATCCTGGAATAACCAGGTACCTCAATCCACCCAGATGTGTGTTTAAGTTGCCACCTTAAGTAAACCATTTATTAACAATCTCACATCGGTCATGGATACTCTCAAAACCCAATCCACGTCTACGAGCATAGCATGGCACTATAAGCATAACGTAATAGTAACTCCCAAGGGTTTGATAACAAACAGGTAATAGGTACTACCTCAACTACTTCCCATCCCACAATTTAATTAGATCCTAATCATGCAATGTTTGAGGAATGATCTAATGCAATAAAACTGGGTATGAAAGGGGGTATGATCAAAGTGTGAACTTGCCTGCAATGTTGATGAAGATGATTCGCACTCAAAAATCTTGATAGCTCTACTCGTCACACTCCGGTCAATCTATCGGGAGCAAGCAATAGTAACCTCACATAAGCAATCACTCAGAAGACCAGAAAGATCGAAGAAGTCAATTCGGAAAACATCAAAACCAAGCAAATAGCTCTTGCAACATAAAACAATTTCTAACAGTACCAAAATTATTTGAATTTGGCCTTATCAGAAAGTTTAGGTCAAGAGCTTCAATTTGCAAAAAGAATCAACTCAAACGGAGCTACGAAACTCAAGTTATGATCAAACGAAGTTTGAATTCAAATCTGATCTAATTTAAATTTTGAACTTTTCAAAAACATGTTTGAGTTGGATTACTCGATAGAGGAGATCATAATGAAGAAGTGGGCGTTTGTTTCGTTGGATTTGGACAAACGAGTAAAAAGTTATGGCTATTTGAAAAATCAGGGCCAAGCTGTTTTACGGAAGAAAAAATAGCTACGGGCTAGGGTCTAATGTATAAATACGTAGACTAATTGATAATCTAATTATTTTATCGTATTAGTCTAAAAATAATAAACTACGAAGGTATAAGAAAAAAAACAAAGAAAGATACCTTTATAAGGCAGAGAAAAGACAACTTTGGAGAGAGGAGACAACTTCCAGAAGTCGCGCCGGAAAGGAGAAAAATATTTTTCTTATATGAATCTAGTCAAACCAAAATATTGATTTAATCCGAATCGGATAATTTTTTGGAGGCTCTATGAGTCTATATTTATTGGTGGAAAAGAGGCTTAGGGGTCAAAGGCTAGGCAATGTGGAACTAAACGTAGACGAAAATATACGAAATAGAGAAGAAAAGAGGCGGATGGGCCTAAAGGCCTTCAGCCGGCCGCACGCGCACGCTACGGCTGTTTTTTTAAAAAATCAGCCTAAGTGAGAAAAATGAAAAGGCTGGCTGGGCCTGGCCCATATAGGATAAAGAAAAAAAATAGGGCGCCCGTTGGTACTATGATGTGCATGTGAGCGACAGTTAGTTTCAGGTGCGCGTGCAGTTTTTTTGTTTTTTTTATAGAATGCGATAAACTGAAAAACGAAAATAAAAATAAAACTTTATATAGGCATATTATATATCAAAATTTTCAGAAAAAGGTTTTCGACAAGTTGAACATTTGTATAATGCCAAATAAAATCCACGCAAATTTAGATAATTCAAAGAGTGCTACTCGTCTAATAAAATCCAATAAAAATCATTTTAAAAATATCAAAATGATTTCAAATTTATTTCTCTCCAATTTTCTGTTGTAGGGAATCATGTTACCCTAATTTACATATATTTTATTTTTGGAGAAAAATAATTTGAATAAAACTCAAATAACTCCAAATTGAAAATAAATTCAAAAGAACTTTGAATTTAATTCTTTGAAACTCCCAACTCACATTTCATATAATTTGAAGAAGTCATTTTATCTTCTCTCATGAAAATCATTGAGCTGCATGAAGTTTATGAATTGAAATATTTCCAAATGAAATTCAATTATTTTCAAATACCCTTTCATTTAATTTAAATGGAAGAAGTCATATCATCTTCGCTCAAGGGATTTGTATTTGAAAAGAATTTGAATTCATGGAGATCAGAAAGCAAATATGACAGTTTGGGAAAGTCCTTTTATTCCCTCTCATTTAACTTTCAAAAAGTTTCGAATTCACTCACTTTCAGTCAATCAATCAAACAATCAATCAAATCTATCTATTTAATATAACATTCCAAAATTTAGAATTTTGGGATGTTACACATAGTGCCCACAAGACACCAGGGCGTGCCCCAGGGGCAGGCACGTGGTGGTGGCTTGTGCTCACAAGTACGTTGGTTGGAGATCTACTTCAGGCGCAAGGAAGCTTATATCCGGAAAAAAATCGTGTTAAAATCTCAGCGCAATAGGGGTTACGGATCTCCCGGAATATAAGAAACAATTTTCGGCCAGATCTGGGGAAGGGCGAAACATAAGAGAACAGAGAGGGAGATCCATTCTCGGAGGGGCTCCTGCCCCTCCGCTGCCATGGAGGCCATGGACCAGAGGGGGAACTCTCCTCCCATCTAGGGGGAGGCCAAGGAAGAATAAGAAGGAGGGGGCTCTCTCCCCCACTCTCCCAGTGGCACCGGAGTGCCGTTGGGGCTAGGATCGTGATGGCGATCTACATCAACAATCTTGCTACCGTCAACACCAACTCTCTCCCTCTCTATGCAGCGGTGTAACATCCCTTCTCCCCGCTGTAATCTCTACTTAAACATGGTGCTCAACTTCATATATTATTTCCCAATGATCTATGGTTATCCTATGATGTTTGAGTAGATCCATTTTGTCCTGTGGGTTAATTGTGATCTTGGTTGGTATGATTGTATATTTTATTTATGGTGATGTCCTACGGTGCCCTCTGTCTTGCGCAAACATGAGGAGCCCCCGCTGTAGGATGTTGCAATATGTCCATGGTTCGCTTATGGTGGGTTGCGAGAGTGACAGAAGTTTAAACCCGAGTAAGTGGGGTATGGCCTATGGGAGTAAAGAAGACTTGATACTTAATGCTATGGTTGGGTTTCACGACCTTAATGGTCTTTAGTAGTTGCGGATGCTTGCTAGAGTTCCAATCATAAGTGCATATGATCCAAGTAGAGAAAGTATGTTAGCTCATGCCTCTCCCTCATGTAAAATTGCAAGAATGATTACCGGTACTTTTTATCGATTACCTAGGGACAAATGACTTTCTTGTTGACAAAAGCTATCCACTTTTATTACCTTGCAATTTATTCGTAGTTTTATTCTCGCAAAGTACTCGTAGTTTTATCCTTGCAAAATAGTTTCATACTCATTTCTGGTAAAGCAAACATCAAGTGTGCGTAGAGTTGTATCAGTGGTCGATAGAACTTGAGGGAATATTTGTTCTACCTTTATATCCTCATTGGGTTCGACACTCTTATTTATCGAAGAAGGCTACAAATGATCCCCTATACATGTGGGTTATCAAGACCTTTTCCTAGCGCCGTTGCCGGGGAGCAATAGTGTGGGGTGAATATTCTTGTGTGTGCTTGTTTGCTTTATCACTAAGTAGTTTTTATTATCTGGTCTAAGTTGTTCTCTATCTTTAGTTATGGATATGGAACACGAAACACCAAAAAAATTAGTTGTACTTGCTACTCATGGAGATGGGGAACCTCCTAAAACCCTCGACGCTCGTTATGTGAAAAATATTATACACTACTTTGATAATCCTGAGAAAACCCCATTCAACTTGATAATGGGAGTATCGTTGGATCAATGTGAATACTTTAGGGATTATCGCTTGACTCAAAAAGTAAAACTGTTATGGGATCAAATTCATATGTGGCATTGGTATGCTCGAGGCTATGCTTAAGATATGATTATACTTGTTGCTCTAGGATGAACGCTCCACACCTTCCCTTTTCATGCAAATTTAATGAATATGAAACGTTGGCTTCTTATGCTAATGGTATATATGATTACTATGATGTGGAACAAATAGAAGAATTTGTTGCTTTTAAGGGTGCTTATGAAATTGAATCTTTGTTTGATAAGTTTGAAGATTTTGATGATTCAGTTTATAGACCTGAAAGTTTTGCTATCCTTAAATATTGCTATGATAATTATAAATACAATTCTGATATTGATGAATTTATTGAGAAAATCTCCGCTGTCCAAGAAAAGACTAATATTTTACAGGAGACTATGGAAGAAGAAATTGATGATATTGTGAGCTCATTGGATGAAAAAGATGATGAGGAGAGCGAAGAACAAAAGGAGGAAGAGCGGATTAGCTACCCGTGCCCACCTTCTAATGAGAGTAACTCTTCAACTCATACATTGTTTAATGTCCCTTCGTTCTTACCGAAGGATGAATGCTATGATAATTGCCATGATCCCTTTACTTCTTTTGAAATATCCTTTTTGATGAACTTGATGCTTGCTATGCTTGTGGCCAAAATGCCAATATGAATTATGCTTATGGAGATGAACTTGCTATAGTTCCTTATGTTGAGAATGAAATTGTTACTATTGCACCCACACATGATAGTCCTATTATCTTTTTAAATTCTCCAAACTACACTATATCTGAGAAGTTTGCACTTATTAAGGATTACATTGATGGGTTGCGTTTTACCATTGCACATGACAATTTTGATGAATATAATATGCATGTGCTTGCTGCTCCTACTTGCAATTATTATGAGTGAAGAACCATATCTCCACTTCTCTATGTTTCCAACATGAAAAAATCGCATGAAACTGCTTATACTATGTATTGGCCCTTGATGTGCATGAATTGTTCTTGTATGACATGCCGATGCATAGAAAGAGAGTTAGACTTTGTCATTGCATGATATATGTTTCTTTGTGCTCACTACTAAATGCCAAATCATTGTTAATTAAAATTGGCTTTGATATACCTTGGGATCCGGGTAGATCCATTACTTGAGCACTTTATGCCTAGCTTAATGGCTTTAAAGAAAGCGCTGCTAGGGAGACAACCCAGAAGTTTTAGAGAGTCATTTATTTCCGTTGAGTGCTTTTATAAAGTTTAAAAAACAAAAAAAATATAGAGGGGAACATAAAACTTTTCAACAAAAGAGAAGCGATTGGAAGTTATGCATTGGAGAAGTGAGGGTCGACCTTGAACACTTGTGTTCATGCTCATGGAAACAATGCAGAATTTTTCATGAAAGTTCCCGCAAAAATAATTATCCCCTTGTACAAATCCTTTCTATTGTAAAATTATTGTGCCAAGATTTGCCTTTAGGATGAGTAGATTGCTTGTTGGTATGTGCGGTGCAGAAACAAAAACTTTGGCTGTAGCGCGTGAATTTTCATTTTTGACTGGAACGTCAAATGTTTCCGAAACGTTTTGCACAGTCTTGCTATACAATTTTTTTTATTTTGTCCTATTTTTTTAGAATTTGTGGAGTACCAGAAGTATGGTTGATGTTCAGATTGCTACAGATTGTCATGTTTAAGACATATTCTGTTTTTGATGTATTGTTTTGCTTGTTTTGATGAAACTATCGATTTTATCGTTGGTATAAGCCATGGAAAAGTTATATTACAGTAGCTAAAATGCAAAAACAAAATATGAATTGGTTTGCAACATTACTTAGAGTAGTGAGTTGTTTATTATACTAACGGATCTTACCGAGCTCTGTTCAGTTTTGTGTGGATGAAGTGATCAAAGATCGAGGAGGTCTCGATATGAGGAGAAGGAGGAGAGGCAAGAGCTCAAGCTTGGGGATGCCCAGGAAGGCATCCCATATTTCTTGAACAAGTATTAGTACATTTTCGTTCTCGTTTTGTTCATGTGATATGTGTGAATCTTGGAGCATCTATTGTGTTTAGTTTTTACTTTTCTTTTATGCACCATGCTGGTATGAGATAGTCCATGGTTGATTTATAGAATGCTCATTTCACTTCACTTATATCTTTTGAGTGTGGCCTTATAGAATGCTTCATGTGCTTCACTTATATCATTTGAAGTTTGGATTGCCTATTTCTCTTCACATAGAAAACCGTTATTTGAAGAATGCTCTTTTGCTTCACTTATATTTATTAGAGCTTGGTCTTTTGTAGAAAGAATTAAACTCTCATGCTTCAATTATATCTATTTAGAGAGTTAATGGGAATTGGTCAATTGCATGGTTAGTCATGAAATCCGACATAAAACTTATGGATCACTGAATATGATATGTTTGATTCCTTGCAATAGTTTTGCGATATAGAGATGATAATATGTGGGAGGTACTAGTAAATGGTTGTGGTTTGTAAGAATATTGGTGTTAAGGTTTGTGATTCCCTAAGCATGCGCGTATAGTCTCTCGTTATGCTATGAAGTTGGAGCATGATTTATTATTGATTGTCTTCCTTATGAGTGGCGATCGGGGACGAGCGATGGTCTTCTCCTACCAATCTATCCCCCTAGGGGAATGCGTAGTAGTACTTCGCTTCGAGGGAAAATAAACTTTTGCAATAAGTATATAAGTTCTTTATGACTAATGTGAGTCCATGGATTATACGCACTCTTACCTTTTTGCAATTTGCTAGCCTCTACGGTACCGTGCATTGCCCTTTCTCACCTTGAGAGTCGGTGCAAACTTCGCCGGTGCATCCAAACCCCGTGATATGATATGCTCTATCACACATAATCCTTATTATATCTTCCTCAAAATAGCCATCGTACCTACATATTATGGCCTTTCCATAGCCATTCCGAGATATATTGCCATGCAACTTCCACCGCTTCTGTTTTGATGATTTGAGCATTCATTGTCATATTGCTTTGCATGATCATATAGCTGACATAGTATTTGTGGCTCAGCCACTGTTCATCATTTTTTATACATGTTACGCTAGATCATTGCACATCCTAGTATTGCCAGAGGCATTCATATAGAGTCATACTTTGTTATAGGTATCGAGTTGTAATTGTTATTTCTTTTGAGTTATATGTAAATAGAAGTGTGATGATCATCAATTTTCATTATTAGAGCATTGCCCCAGTGAGGAAAGGAGGATGGAGACTATGATTCCCCCACAAGTCGGGATGAGACTCTGGACAATGAGAGAGAGAGAAAATATAAAAAAAGAAAAAAAAGAGAAATAAAAAAAAGAAAAAAAGAAATAAAGAGAGAAGGGGCATGCTAGTTCCACACTTGTGCTTCAAAGTAGCACCATGTTTTTCACATGGAGAGTCTCCTATGTTGTCACTTTCATATACTAGTGGGAATTTTTCATTATATGATTAGATGCACACCCACTTAGTTTCCATATTGAGCCTTCATACACTTATAGCTCCGAGTGCATTCGTTGCATGGCAATTCCTATTCCTCGCATTGATATCAATTGATGGGCATCTCCATAGTCCGTTGGTTAGCCGCATCGATGTGAGACTTTATTACTTTTTTGTCTTCTCTATATTTACCCCTATCATCATACTCTATTCCACCCATAGTGCTATATCCATGGCTTGCGCTCATGTATTGCGTGAGGTTGAAAAAGCTAAAGCGCGTAAAGAAGTGTGAACTCATACGTCTCCAACGTATCTATAAATTTTCATTGTTCCATGCTGTTATATTATCATTCCTGGATGTTTTACAATCATTTTATAGTCATTTTATATCATTTTTTGGTACTAACCTATTGACATAGTGCCAAGCGAGCGCCACTTGCTATTTTCTGCATGTTTTTTACATCGCAGGAATCAATATCAAACAGAGTCCAAAAGCAGCGAAACTTTTTGTGGATTTTTTGGACCAGAAGACATCCACTGGGCCAAAGAAGTACCGAAGAGGGAGCCTGAGGTGAGCACTAGACACCAGGGCGCGCCTGGAGGCCCAGGCGCACCCTGGTGGGTTGTGCCCACCTCGGTGGCCTCCCTAACCGTCTCTTTTCTCTATAAATACCCCAATATTCTAGAAACCCTAGGGGAGTCAACGAAAATCAATTCCTGCCAACGCAAGTTCCAGAACCACCAGATCCAATCTAGACACCATCACGGAGGGGTTCATCATGTCCATTGGTGCCTCTCTGATGATGTGTGAGTAGTTCTTTGTAGACCTACGGGTCTGTAGTTTGTAGCTAGATGGCTTCCTCTCTCTCTCTCTTTTGATTCTCAATACAATGGTCTCTTGGAGATCCATATGATGTAACTCTTTTTGCGGTGTGTTTGTTGGGATCCGATGAACTTTGAGTTTATGATCAGATCTATCTTTTTATCCATGAAAGTTATTTGAGTCTTCTTTGATCTGTTATATGCATTATTGCTTATAGCCTCGTATTTCTTCTTCGATATTTGGGTTTTGTTTGGCCAACTTGATCTATTTATCTTGCAATGGGAAGAGGTGCTTTGTGATGGGTTCGATCTTACGGTGCTTGATCCCAGTGACAGAAGGGGAACCGACACGTATGTATCATTGCCATTAAGGATGACAAGATGGGGTCTATTTCTACAAAAATAGATCTTGTCTACATCATGTCATCGTTCTTATTACATTACTCCATTTCTCCATGAACTTAATACACTAGATGCATGCTGGGTAGCGGTCAATGTGTGGAGTAATAGTAGTAGATACAGGCAGGAGTCGGTCTACTAATATTGGACTTGATGCCTATATAATGATCATTGCCTGGATATCGTCATGATTATTTGAATTTTTCTCAATTGCTCAATAGTAATTCGTTTACCCACCGTTTGCTATTTTTCTTGAGAGAAACCACTGGTGAAACCTACGGCCCCGGGTCTCTTCTTTATTATATTTGCCCTCGCGATCTATTTTTCTTTGCTTTTATTTTCAGATCTATTAAACCAAAAATACAAAAATACCTTGCTGCAATTTATTCTTATTTATTTTGTCTCGCGTTCCCTCGAGATATATTTATCCAATCTATCATATTTTTATCATGTCCATTTGCCAATTTCTGGCGCCGTTACCCGAAAGGGCACTACTAGGGAAAAGCTTATACATAGGATCTTACCAGCAGCGAGTTTTAAAATAAGGCGCTGCTGCAATGTAGCAATAGCGTGCTTCGGCAACAGTCACTGCTGAAATAGACGTAGCAGCAACGCGCCTCCTCTAAGCCGCGCTATTGCTATAATTCCCACGACCCCGCCGCGAAGCTAGTTCTAGCAGCAACGCTTTTATTCGGACCGCGCTACTACTAGGTAGTTTAGTAGTAGCGCCTTTGTCTTTAGAGCACTACTGCTAAAACTAGCTATCTCCAACCCGGCCCCCGCACACTCACACTCACACTCACTCCCCCTCAACCCCCCCGCGCGCCGGTCCTCCCCCGCAAGCTGCAGTCGCCTACCCCTCTTCCCTCTGTGTCGCCGTCAACTCCTCCTCCTCGCTGGACTCGGTACCGCCCTCCTCCTCCGTCCTCCCTCGACTCGCCGCCGGCCGGCCCCTCCTCATTCCACCTTCCTCCTCCGTCCTACTCTCTTCTCCCTCCTCGAGTCGCCCCTCCTTCTCCCTCCTCCCTGCTACATTTTGATTTAGTAGGCTGTTCATATGCAACATTTTGATTTAGTTGATATGATTTAGTTGATTTAGTAGGCTAGTTGATTTAGAACATTTTGATTTAGTTGATTTAGAACATTTTGATTTAGTTGATTTAGTAGGCTAGTTGATTTAGTAGATTTAGTAGGCTAGTTGATTTAGAACATTTTGATTTAGTTGATTTAGTATGTTAGTGGATTTAGTAGGCTAGTTGATTTAGTTGATTTAGTATGCACCATTTTATTGTTATTTTTTCTGTACATGGATAGGTAGATGCTTTTGTTTTTTTGTAATAAGTTATTTTTTTGGCAAAATGTAGGTGCCAATTTAGTTAAATTTGCCACTTGTTTTTTAATCAATTATCTTAGGCAATAGGGGGCCAAAATAGATGAAATGTCTTGGTAGGTGGTACCCTTATTTGGTACCCTTATAATTCTCCATAAAATTGCTTCTCACGGAAGAACCAAAAATATCACATGCTACTGTTTTTCTTTCCTGTGAAGTGGATCGTTAATCCTTTGCTCATATTGCTTTAGGGAAATGGCGCCGCCACCACCACCACTATGTCGACTGTGCAAGTCAAGGTGCGCCAGCAGCCTTGCAACTGGAAAGCTCTTCGACATCTACTTCCAGCCGAGTTTTCATCATGCGGTGGTAAGAAATTAGATGAAATGTAACAACTATTTTATTTTTAGTGTTGGCATTACTGCATTGTTTGCTTTTTTTACACAGATTGTCCCATGCAATGTGAGGTTGAAGTTCAACAAGCTGACAGGAGACATTGTGACATTTGAGGCTCCTGGGGGGGCATACACTATGGAGGTCGAGAAAGGACACAATATGTCGCAGATTGGAGGAGATGGATGGGCCCGTTTCCTCGCCCACATGCGTCTTACTGGTGGTGAGTTGATCAGCTTCTCCTTCAGAGCAGAAAGACCCAAGCTTGCTGTCATTTATCTCAACCTGGTGGAAGATGATGAAAATGACGAAGATGATGAAGATGATGAAGATAATGAGGACCCACTCGATGAAGATGATGAGAACCCACTTCATGAAGCCATTGTAGCTCAAATAATGAGGCTGAGCGAGGGGGAGGTCTGCAACCTATGGGACATAATTCCTCCACGTGATGACTTTGTCGGGGTGCCATTCGTGACCCGCCTGACAAGTACCATGGTCGATCAGCATGAAATGGTATGTTATACTGACTGTAGTAATTTGATGATATATATATATATGCTTTATTGTTATACTTACAAATGCAAATTATCCGATGATATGCTTAGTGAATCCGATGATATGCTTAGTGTAGAGTCCAATGATATGCTTTGTGGAATCTAGTCGGTGATATGCTTTAGTGTAGAGTCTGATCACATGCTTATTAGTGTAGAATCCAAGGAACTATTAATAGTGTACCATATATACTTATTAGTAGAATTAATGATTAATTAGTACAAATGCGTAGTACTATGTATTTTGATAGTGTAGAAATCTAGACTTAATAGAAATATATTTGCAAGAGTATGTGCGAAGCTATTTATTAATTGATATGTTTTTCTTATTCAGAAATTGCGAAAGAACCTATCTGTGAGTTGTGGTATCGAGCCTGATAAAGAAGGCTTAGCTGGAGTATGCCTTACCGCAAGGGGCTCCGTCACCACCTGTACTTACCGCATGGACACAGACGGTCGCATACACTTAAACTCGGTTGGGTGGAAGAGATTCCTCATTGGCAAGAATCTTCGTGTTGGACAGGCCATCCTAATTGCTATCAGGAACACCCACCACCCAGGCTTGAGGATGATGATCGTCGTCGATATCATCTAGAACTATGTGTGTGTGTGTGTGTGGCTATATCATCTAGACCTACATATGATGATTGTCGTCGATATCATGTAGAACTACATATGATGATCGTCGTCGATATCATCTAGAACTACATATGATGATCGTCATCGATATCACCTAGTACTGCTTGAGGATGCATGTTGAGTATATATGAAATTGTTATCTAGTACTCCCTCCGTTCCAAATTACTCGTCGTGGTTTTAGTTCAAATTTGAACTAAAACCACGACGAGTAATTTGGAACCGAGGGAATACTACCTAGTACCTATAATGCTTTATGGCTTTATGAAATTGATATCTAGCAGTACCTAGTATCTCGAAATTGCAGTTTATTGAAGCTGAAACGGGGTGGTAATGGTGAAAGATATAGCAGTAGCGCGGGGCTAGGAAATCGCTGCAGCTAACTAATAGTAGCGCGTTCTGGAAAAGCGCTGCTGATATAGTCAATAGAAGTAGCGCGAGTACAGACAACGCTACTACTAAGAGTTAGTTGTAGTGCCTTATTGGTAGCGCGGTCGCCCGCGCTGCTAATAGCCTCAAAACCCGTGCTACTACTAGGGTTTTCCCTAGTAGTGGGGATTGACAACCCCTTTAATACGTCGGGTTGTGAGTATTTGTTATCTATGTGCAGGTGTCGTTCATGTAGTGTTGCGTGGTTCTCCTACTGGTTCGATAACCTTGGTCTCATCACTGAGGGAAATACCTACCGTTGTTGTGCTGCATCATCCCTTCCTCTTTAGGGAAATACCAACGTAGTTCAAGCAGACATCAAAAGGAATTTCTGGCGTCGTTGCCGGGAAGACGTCACCAACATCTACCAGGTTCCTAATCACAAATCTCATCTCCTTGCAATTTACATTATTTGCCATTTGCCTCTCGTTTTCCTCTTCCCCACTTCACAAAAATTTGCCATTTTATTCGCCCTCTTTTTTTGTTCGTCATTTTCTTGCCGGATCTGTTTTTTGAGTGCAATCTTGTTGCGTAGTCACAATGATTCAAGAGAACACCAAGTTGTGTTATTTCTCCAATACCAACAACAATGATTTTATTGGCACTCCAATTGCTCCTCTCGCCACTAGTGCGGTGTCTTGTGATATTAATATCGCTTTGCTAAATCTTGTTATGAAAGATCAATTTTCCGGTACTCCTAATGAGAATGCTGCGTCCCATCTTAACACATTTGTGGAATTATGTGATATGCAAAATAAAAAAGATGTGGACAATGATATTGTGAAGATGTAATTATTTCCGTTTTCTTTGCGAGATCGTGCCACAATTTGGTTTTCTTCTTTGCCTCTCAATAGTATCGATTCTTGGGATAAGTGCAAGGATGCGTTTATTACTAAGTATTTTCCGCACACAAAAATTATTTCCCTTAGAACCCAGTTCAAGAATTTCAAGCAACTTGAACATGAGCATGTTGCACAATCTTGGGACATGATGAAAAATATGCTAAGGAATTGCCCAACTGATGGGTTAAATCTTTGGATGATCATACAAAAAATTTATCCAGGGTTGAACTTTGTTTCTCGTAATCTTTTAGATTCCGCCGCGGGTGGTAATTTTATGGAAACTAATTTTGGTGAAGCCACCAAATTGCATGATAATATTATGGCAAATTATTCACAATGGCATACCAAAAGAGCTCCTACTAGTAAAAAAGTTAATTCGATTGAAGAAATTTCTTTTGAGTGAAAAAGTTGATGCTCTTATGAAATTGGTTGCTAATAAAAGTGCTCCTGTTGATTTTAATGATGTGCCTTTGTATACTTATATTGAGCAAAATAGTGATGCCGTAGATGTGAATTTAACTTGCAAAACAATTTCAATAACAATGCTTATAGAGGTAATTTTAATCCTAGGCCTTTTCCTAGTAATTCCTCTAATAATTATGGTAATTCCTATGGTAATCCGTCTTATAATAATAATAGGAACACCTTTGATCTTGAGAATAATATTGAAGAAATTATCAACACTCAAAAAGTTTTCGATGCTACAATTGAATAAAAGCTGAATAAGATTGATGATTTGTCTAGAAGTGTTGATAGAATTTCTCATGATGTAGAAAATCTCAAGATGAAATTTTTTGCGCCTAAAGTTGAGGAATCAATTAAAGCTCTTTATGTTTCTATGTATGAAAGTAAGAAAAGAACAACTATGCTTAGAGCTAGAAGAGAATATTTAGAAAAAGCTTTTTCTAGTGATTCCTTTCATAAAAGTAATGAATATCTTAAAATGATTGGTGTTTCTTCTATTGATTCCTTGTTTACTAAAATTAAAATCGATGATAAAGGGACTGGAGAAGAATCAACTTTAGCTAGAAGGCATCCCAATAATTCGGAGCATGAAAATCTTGTTGAGAAAATTGATAAAAGTGGGTTTGAATAGGTCAAAACTTTAACTAGTGATGTGCCCACTCTTTTGGATTACAAAGACTTTAATTATGATAGTTGATCTTTGATTGATTGTATTTCTTTGTTGCAATCCATGATAATGTTGGGGAACATAGTAATTCAAAAAATTCCTACGATCACGCAAGATCTAACTAGGAGATGCAGATCAACGAGAGGGGAGAGTGTGTCCACGTACCCTCGTAGACCGAAAGTGGAAGCGTTTAGTAACGCAGTTGATGTAGTCGAACATCTTCACGACCCAACCGATCCAAGTATCGAACATACAACACCTTTGCGTTCAATACACGTTCAGCACGATGACGTCCCTCGAGCTCTAGATCCAGTTGAGGATGATGGAGAGTTCCGTCAGCACGACGGCGTGGTGACGGTGTTGATGATGTGATCCGCGCAGGGTTTCGCCTAAGCACTAAAACAATATGTCCGAGGTGGCAAACTATGGAGGGGGGCACTGCACACGGCTAAGACAATTAATCTTGTGTGTTCTAGGGTGCCCCCTGCCTCCGTATATAAAGGAGGAGAGGGGAGGCCGGCCGGCCCCTGTAGGGCGCACCAGGAGAGAGGAGTCCTACTAGGACTCCAAGTCCTAGTAGGATTCCACTTGGTGGAAGGGGGAAGAAGGAAGGGAGAGGGAGAGGGAAAGGGGGGCCGCGCCCCCTCCCCTAGTCCTATTCGGACTCCCCATGGGGGGGCACCACCTCCTCATGGCCTACCCTCTATCTCCCCAAAGGCCCATGATGGCCCATTACTTCCCCGGGGGGTTCCGGTAACCCCTCCCGCACTCCGTTTTTACCCGGTACCTCTCGGAACTCTTCCGGTGTCCGAATAACATCGTCCAATATATCATTCTTTATGTCTCGGCCATTTCGAGACTCCTCGTCATGTCCGTGATCTCATCCAGGACTCCGAACAAACTTCGGTCATCAAGAACACATAACTCATAATATAAATCGTCATCGAATGTTAAGCGTGCAGACCCTACGGGTTCGAGAACTATGTAGACATGACCGAGACACATCTTCGGTCAATAACCAATAGCGGAACCTGGATGCTCTTATTGGCTCCTACATATTCTATGAAGATCTTTATCTGTCAAACCGCATAACAACATATGTCATTCCCTTTGTCATCAGTATGTTACTTGCCTGAGATTCGATCGTCGGTATCTTCATACCTAGTTCAATCTCGTTACCGGCAAGTCTCTCTACTCATTCTGTAATGCACCATCCTGTAACTAACTCATTAGTCACATTGCTTGCAAGGCTTATAGTGATGTCCATTACCGAGAGGGCCCAGAGATACCTCTTCGATACATGGAGTGACAAATCCTAATCTTGATCTATGCCAACTCAACAAACACCATCGGAGACACCTGTAGATCATCTTTATAATCACCCAATTATGTTGTGATGTTTGATAGCACAAAAAGTGTTCCTTCGGTATTTGAGAGTTGCATAAACTCATAGTCAGAGGAACATGTATATGTCGGCGTTCTAGGAACGGGGGTGCCCAGACTTGCCTGCCTGCGGCCCACAGCATGGCTCTGCGAGCGGGCCCGAACGACCCATCTTCACCAACAAGCACTCAAGACCCTCGCGAGGGGCCAAGACTCGTGAGGCGGACGACACAAGACCTCCTCAGGAGCGGCCTCACAAGGCTGGCTCGCGAGGGGCGGAGAGTTCAAGGCAAGGCAAACCTCGCGAGGTTCCCATGACATGAGCCATGACGATCAAGATTAGGCGGGCGCCAGGCGGGTGCGAGCGCGCATAGTGTCCTTGTTTCCTCTTTGGTGATAAGGAAGCAAGCGCAGGCGCGAAGTACCGAGGTGTCAAGCAAAGGTTTCCATATCAGTGCAATGAGATGATGACCAGCAGGACGACAAGACAGAGATCACCATGGAGCCCAAGGCGGAGTCACCACCAGAGCCTTTGGCAGGCGAAGACTACTTTAATCAGGATAAGCTGTACTAGTTGTCCCCTTTCGAATTGGCCGTTGTTGGCTCCCTTACCGCTCAATATTTCGGGAAAGGACCAGGGCCTCTATAAATAGGACTAAGCCACCACATTAGAGGGGGCTGGACCTCATTCAGTTCATCCTCACACCCACCAAGCACAAGAACACCTCGCCTCAGGAGGCTGTTCTTCCCCTTGTACTGTTCATCCTCAACCCAAGAGGCAATCCACCACACCACACTGGAGTAGGGTATTACACCACAACGGTGGCCCGAACCAGTATAAATCTTGTGTCATTTGTGTTGCGAGTTCCTCGAGTTAGCCCGTGAGATCTTAGCGAAGCTAGGACGTGGATCGGTAGGGGGAGATCTTCGCGTGCACCCCAGTGTTCGAACCTTGAGGGTTTTACGGAAACCCAAGATCCGACATTTGGGGCGCCAGGTAGGGGTGCGCCGAAGCTTCCCTTCTGTCTCTCTGCATCCCGTTGTCTCATCGTCTCCATGGCCGACGCTCGCCGGGCTCGCGCTGAACGCCGGGCTGCCCTCGCCGCCCGCGTTGCTCAGACGGCTCCTGTCGGCGGGCCACCCCGTCGTTCTCCGTCGCCTGCCCCCAACGCCGCCACCGGCCCGACGGGGAACGAGCAGCAAGCATCCTCACTGCACCCCTCAGTGCGGCGGGACGGCCGCACCGCCACTCCATCACTGACCCCGGCCGGTTCGTCATCCCACGCTCGTCGCGCTCCCATGGACGCGCAGGCCGCTCTATGCATGGCGCGCGAGCTCCTGTGTTACCGCCCCGTCGACAACCTCTATGAGGACTGGCTCGACCGCATCGCCGAGCTTGTCAGCGCCGCAAGGGGCTCCCCTGCGCTGTCCCTCTCGCTGCCTCGCCCTCCGCCGGTCGCGGGCGGCATGGCCCATGGAGCGCCTCCACCACCTCTGCCCCAAGACGGAGTCTTGGCGCCCAGGTGCGCGACACCACGGCGCGACCTGCCGCGTCCGGCGCCCGTGCAAGAAGAAAGAAGCTGCCAAGAAGTCCCTCAGCCACGAGAAAATGCCCCCGCGCTCCCTGCGCCACCACGGCAAGACCACGTGTTGCCTGCGGCTGCGGTGCGCGGACCCCATCAAGGACGAGTTCTCCACTAGCATAGAGTCCCGGTGACCACGGCAGGCTGCCGCGCCTTCACCCCTGAGCTGCGTAGCGTCGCTTGGCCGGGCAAGTTCAAGCCGGATCTGCCTCCTCGCTATGAAGACACCCCGACCCCGCGGAGTTCCTGCAGCTCTACGAGCTGAGCATTGAGGCGGCCAACGGCGACAAGAAAGTCATGGTGAACTAGTTCCCCATGGCTCTCAAGGATGGTGCCCGCTCCTGGCTCCTGAACCTGCCTCCAGGCTCGATCTCCTCCTCAAATGAGATGCGCGACCATTTCGTTGCTAACTTCCAGGGCACCCGCGACCGCCCACCAGCTACGGGTGACCTACGCCGCATCAAGCAACCACCAGGAGAGACCCTCCAGAAGTACATCCAGCGCTTCAACAATGTTCGCCTCAAGATCCCTAAGGTGACAGATGAGGCCGTCATCTCTGCATTCTCCGATGGCGTCCGCGACATCAAGATGAAGGAGGAGCTCGCCATCCATGAGGAGCTGTGCACGTCTCTAGAGTTGTTCAACCTGGCGACCAAGTGTGCAAGAGCCGAGGAGGGGCGCCTCTCCCTCCACGAGCTCCCAGCTGCGGACCCGGAGGAGAAGAAAGCCAAGGCCAAAGACGTGAAGCGCAAGGGAGCAGCCGTGCTTGCGACAGAGCCGGACACAAAGCGCGACAGGGACCAGCCCGAGTCACCCAAGAGCAGCCGACCGTTCTGCGCCTTCCATAACCTGCATAGCCACAACACCAGCGACTGTCAAGAGCTCAGAGCCATTCGAGAAGGACACTTCGGTCGATGCCCCGAGCACAATGACCGGGGCTATGGCCGAGGAGGAGGACGTGGTGGTGGACGCTGGGATGACCGCGGCTCACGCCAGGAGTGGCGTGACCGGCCTCGTGAGGACCACTAGCAGGACCAGCCTCGCGAAGGTGCCTGGAGGGATCAGCCTTGCGAGGACCGTCCTCAAGGCAATGCTGGGCTTCCTCCACTACCGCCACCAAGAAGGAACGACGACCATCACCAAGACGAGGGGGCTGGGGGCTTCCAGGAGCCGCATGCTATCGCCTGCATCTTGGGCGGAGCTCAAGCCCCCGCCTCACAGTGTATCTTCAAGCAGTTTGCTCACAAGGTGAATGCAGTCCTTCCCAAGATCGAGGCTACACGCCCGCTCAGGTGGTCCAAGTGCGCCATTACCTTCAGCTCAGCAGATCAACTCTAGTGCGCAGCTACCGCTGGCGCCCTCCCGATGCTTTGTTCACCAGTCATTAGCAACATGCAAGTTACCAAGACTCTCATTGATTGCGGCGCAGGGCTCAACGTCCTGTCCATTGACACGTTCGACAACCTCCAAGTGTCGTATGATCAGCTTCAGCCCACCAAGCCTTTCTCAGGAGTGACCGACGGCTCCACCACCCTGATGGGGCAGGTCCGCCTCCCCGTCACCTTCGGACAACGCGGCAACTACCACACCGAGCTCATCGACTTCGACGACGCCCACATCCGTCTGCCATACAATGCCATCCTTGGGTATCCGGCACTGGCCGAGTTCATGGCCGTGACGCACCACGGCTACAATGTCGTCAAGATGCCAGGAGGCGGTGAGATCATCACAGTCCCCTGCGAAGAAAGAGATGTGGTGTGCTCCCTCGAGCGCGCCTTCCAAGCAGCGTCAATCTAAGACCCCGACAACAATGCAGCTCAGAACCCTCCTGAGGTCGTCCCCAAGAAGAAGCAGCTACTCCATGTCGGACCTCAGGAGGGCAGCGCCGCAAGTGGCACCTCGTCAGGATTAGTGCCCACACCTGGGGCGCCTCCCTCTATCGCATAGGAAGGCGCGCCTGGCACCCTCCTCGGGCAAGGCTCGGGGGCTCTCTTCTAGAGGGCCTCAGACCTTGCCAACATCATGAGGGAGGCACTCGAGTACCACTTGGAGGTGTGTTTCGCGGCACGTCTCCCTCAGGAGGACACTGGGCAAGGAGCGCTCGGCGCTCAGGAGTTCATCACCAAGGTATCTCAGGAGCTTCAGGAAGCAAGAGCACTACGCGGAGACCGCCGCCCACCTGGCGTTGCTTCCCACCTAGGAGAGGGTGGTGAGCTGCGCGTCTGCATCGACATACCAGGGCTCAACCGAGCCGCATCTCAGGAGCGCTTCTGGCCTTCGCGTGTTGGGCGCTGCGAAGGTCCACCTCACAGCTACGTTCGTATGTTGTTTGACCTGCCGAGCATGGCTGCTGCCTTCTAGCACAACCTACGGAGCGTCATGGCGGGTCAGGAGGCCACGCACCACGCAGTCCTGGCGGAGATGGCGACAGTCCTCAAGGAACCGCCTGGACCCACAGGGCCTCCCGAGGCTCAGGGCCTCCCGAGGCTCAGGGCCTCGGTGGCTCGTGAGGGGCAACCCCTTCGCCGCGTACCTTCAGCTGCCTCAACACCCCTTCATCAACGGAACCAGGTGACATTTTCCAAGTTCATTTAGCTGGGAGCGCCCAGGGGGCTGCATAATTCCCAGGCCACGTGGGTCCATCCATGTGGCATGTATCCCTTCTTTTTTATGTCTTTAGCTTACCTTGCTGGGGGCACCCCTCGGGCTGCATCATCCCCAAGCCACTCGGGCCAGACCCAGTGGCGCGTATCGTTCATGCATTTACCTGAGCTAGTTTGCTTTCCATGCTTAATCTACCTATGACCATCACCTGCTAGATTCTCACCCGCCACAGGGGCTACTCACACTGGCACAATGCTTGTGCTCGGGTCCGTCCCTGCAACATCGACAAACCTGAGAGGCCGAGCACTAGCTCGCGGCATGCCCCGCGCATGTCACCTCACCCGACCCTTAGTGCCTTCATCTCCTCGCGGAGCGACCAGCGGTGGACCGGCAACCATAATGGCAAACTATGTCTCTCCTTGTGCTGGCTTGCAGGAATCTCCTGAAGGCGGCGGCAGGCGGGACTGCGAGCTCCCTCTTCTCCCATGCAATCCGCTTGCGTGTTAAAAGGGGGGTACTGAGCATTGCGACTTAGGACCTCGTACTGGCTCTCCATCCCTCACCCCCTGGCCTTGACCATGGCACGCGACCTGGCATACCAGCGGCGGCTGAGCTCGCTCGAGGGTCGGGATCTGAGGACGCAGAGCGCGAAGGAGAGCGTGGAGAAGGGGGGAGGCTCGCATGGGCCTGGCTTAGCTATGCTTCGGGCGCCTATGCATGAATCTGGCGCATCATGAGGAATCAACTCCGGACCGTCAAGATAAGTCTCGAGCCCGAGTTGGCTAAACCGCTAAGGACTAAGATCCATACTAACTGCAACCCTGCTGTAGCAACGTCACCCCCCTTTCCTACCTCTCGACGGCTGCTTGAGCGCTAAAGGGGACCTCCTGAGCATCGCGCCTCAGGAACTCTTACTGGACCTCAGGCCGCTCACCTCCTGGCCTTGACCACGGCACGCGACTTGGCATACCAGCGACGGCTACAGCACCTGGGGACCGAGACCTGTCAGCATAGAGTGCCAAGTCGTCGCGAGGTCGGAAAGGGAGACCGAGCTGAAGTAGGACTTGCGCTCGCGCAAGTTCATAATAAGGACAACATTTACAAGAGGCATTACAAAACCTTTACACACCCCACGGGGCATTTCTTGATTCCTTCTAAGGACTTGTCAAGTCGGACAGTTGCCGAGGCAGCGTGGGGAAGCGGAGACGCCCACGTACAATCAACCACCATGTGTCGACCAAGGCCGCAGGCTATTGGGGCCCGCGACGCTCCGCACTTGCCCCTTGGCTTCGCCTGGATGCTAAGCCCGAGCGCGCCTTGGGCCCGGGGGCTACTGTCGGTGTTCTGGGAACGGGCGTCCCCAGACTTGCCTGCCTGCGGCCCACGGCGTGGCTCTACGAGCGGGTCCGAACGGCCCATCTTCACCAACAAGCACTCAAGAACCTCGCTAGGCGAACGACACAAGACCTCCTCAAGAGCGGCCTCACCAGGCTGGCTCGTGAGGGGTGGAGAGTTCAAGGCAAGGCAAATCTCGCGAGGTTCCAATTACGTGAGCCATGACGATCAAGATCAGGCGGGCGCCAGTGCGCACAATGTCCTTGTTTCCTCTTTGGTGCTAAGGAAGCAAGCGCATGCACAGAGTACCGAGGCGTCAAGCAAAGGTTTCCATATCAGTGCAACGAGACCATGACCAGCAGGATGGCAAGACAGAGGTCACCATGGAGCTCAAGGCGGCGTCACCACCATTCAGGATAAGCTGTACTAGCCGTCCCCTTTCGAATTGGCCGTTGTTGGCTCCCTTCCCGCTCAATATTTGGGGAGAGGACCAGGGCCTCTATAAATAGGACTAAGCCACTACATTAGAGGGGGCTGGAACTCATTCAGTTCATCCCCACACCCACCAAGCACAAGAACACCTCGCCTCAGGAGGCTGTTCTTCCCCTTGTTCTGTTCATCCTTAGCCCAAGAGGCAATCCACCACACCACACTAGACTAGGGTATTACACCACAACGATGGCCCGAACCAGTATAAATCTGGCGTCCTTTGTGTTGCGAGTTCGTCGAGTTAGCCCGTGAGAACTTAGCGAAGCTAGGACGTGGATCGGTAGGGGGAGATCTTCACACGCACCCCGGTGTTCGAACCTTGAGGATTTTGCCGGAACCCGAGATCCGACAGTATAAGTCATGAAGAAAGCAATAGCAATAAAACTTATGCTAAGCTAACGAATGGGTCTTATCCATCACATCACTCTCCCAATGATGTGATCCCGTTCATCAAATGACAACACATGTCTATGGTTAGGAAACTTAACCATCTTTGATTAATGAGCTAGTCAAGTAGAGGCATACTAGGGACACTTTGTTTTGTCTATGTATCCACACATGTATCAAGTTTCTAGTTAATACAATTCTAGCATGAATAATAAACATTTATCATGATATAAGGAAATATAAATAAATTTTTTGTTATCGCCTCTAGGGCATATTTCCTTCAGTCTCCCACTTGCACTAGAGTCAATAATCTAGTTCACATCATCATGTGATTTAACACCAATAGTTCACATCTTTATATGATTAGTTCACATCGCCATGTGACTAATACCCAAAAGGTTTTACTAGAGTCAATAATCTAGTTCACATTGCTATGTGATTAGCACCCAAAGAGTACTAAGGTGTGATCATGTTTTGCTTGTGACAGAAGATTAGTCAATGGGTCTATCACATTTAGAGCCATATGTATTTTGCAAATTTTCTATGTCTACAATGCTCTACATGGAGCTACTCTAGCTAATTGCTCCCACTTTCAATATGTATCCATATTGAGACTCAGACTCATCTGGATCAGTGTAAAGGCTTGCATCGACGTAACTCTTTACGACAAACTCTTTATCACCTCCATAACCGAGAAATATCTCCTTATAGTCTTCTAAGGATAATTTTGACCGCGGTCCAGTGATCCACTCCTGGATCAATACAGTACCCCTTGCCAAACTCATGGCAAGGTACACAATAGGTTTGGTACACAACATAGCATACTTTATATAAACTATGGCTGAGGCATAGGGAATGACTTCCATTCTCTTTCTATTTTTTGCCATGGTCATGTTTTGAGTCTTACTCAACTTTAGACCTTGCAATACAGACAAGAACTCCTTCTTTGACTGTTCCATTTTGAACTACTTCCAAATCTTGTCAAGGTATGTAATCGTTGAAAAATCTTTATCAAGCGTCTTGATCTATCTCTATAGATCTTGATGCTCAATATGTAAGCAGCTTCACCGAGGTATTTCTTTGAAAAACTCCTTTCAAACACTCCTTTATGCTTTCCAGAAAATTCTACATCATTTCCGATCAACAATATGTCATTCACATATACTTATCAAAAAGGCTATAGTGCTCCCACTCACTTCATTGTAAATACATGCTTCACCGCAAGTCTATATAAAACTATGTGCTTTGATCAACTCATCAAAGTGTATATTCCAACTCCGAGATGCTTGCACCAGTCCATAGATGGATCACTGGAGCTTGCACATTTTGTTAGCACCTTTAGGATTGACAAAACCTTCTGGTTGTATCATATACAACTCTTCTTTAATAAATCCATTAAGGAATGCAGTTTTGACATCCATTTGTCAAATTTCATAAAATGTGGCAATTGCTAACATGATTCAGACAGACTTTAAGCATCGATAGGAGTGAGAAAATCTCATCATAGTCAACACCTTGAACTTGTCGAAAACCTTTCGCAACAATTCGAGCTTTGTAGATAGTAACATTACCGTCAGCGTCAGTCTTCTTCTTGAAGATCCATTTATTTTCTATGGCTTGCTGATGATCAGGCAAGTCAACAAAAGTCCACACTTTGTTCCCATACATGGATCCCATCTCAGATTTCATGGCCTCAAGTGATTTCGCAGAATCTGGGCTCATCATCGCTTCCTCATAGTTCGTAGGTTCATCATGGTCAAGTAACATGACCTCCAGAACAGGATTACCATACCACTCTGGTGTGGATCGTACTCTAGTTGACCTACGATCTGAAGTTTCATGATCAACATAATTAGCTTCCTCACTAATCACTAATTGGTGTAGGAATCACTGGAACTAGTTTCTGTGATGAACTACTTTCCAATTCAGGAGAAGGTACAATTACCTCATTAAGTTCTACTTTCCTCCCACTCACTTCTTTCGAGAGAAACTCTTTCTCTAGAAAGGATCCATTCTTAGCAATGAATATCTTGCCTTCGGATCTGTGATAGAAGGAGTACCCAACACTCCCCGGTGGATATCCTATGAAGACACATTTCTCTGATTTGGGTTCGAGCTTATCAGGTTGAAGCTTTTTCACATAAGCATCACAACCCCAAACTTTAAGAAACGACAACTTAGGTTTCTTGCCAAACCATAGTTCATATGGTGTCTTCTCAACAGCTTTAGATGGTGCCCTATTTAACGTGAATGCACCTGTCTCTAATGCATAACCCCAAGACAATAGTGGTAAATCGGTAAGAGACATCATAGATCGCACCATATCCAACATAGTACGATTACAATGTTTGCACACACCATTACACTATAGTGTTCCAGGTGGCGTGAGTTGTGAAACTATTCCACATTGTTTCAAATGAAGGCCAAAGTCATAAATCAAATATTTGCCTCTGCGATCAGATCGCAGAAACTTTATTCTTGTTACGATGATTCTCCACTTCACTCTAAAATTCTTTGAACTTTTCAAATGTTTTATACTTGTCTTTCATTAAGTAGATATACCCATATCTGCTCAAATCATCTATGAAGGTCTAATGATACTCGCCACGAGCCTCAACACTCATTAGACCGCATACATCGGTATGTATTATTTCCAATAATTCAGCGGCTCGCTCCATTGTTCCGGAAAATGGAGTTTTAGTCATCTTGCCCATGAGGCATGGTTCGCAAGTATCAAATGATTCATAATCAAGTGATTCCAAAAGCCCATCTGCATGTAGTTTCTTCATGCTTTGACACCAATATGATCAAAACAGCAGTGCCACAAATGTGTTGCACTATCATTATCAACTTTGCATCTTTTGGCATCAATATTATGAATATGTGTATCACTATGACCGAGGTTCAATAAACCATTTACATTAGGTGTATGACCATAGAAGGTTTTATCATGTAAACAGAACAACAATTATTCTCTGACTTAAATGAATAACCGTATCACAATAAACATGATCCAATCATATTCATGCTCAACGCAAACACCAAATAACATTTATTTAGGTTCAACACTAATCCCAAAGATAGAGGGAGTGTGCGATGGTGATCTTATCAACCTTGGAATCAGTTCCAACACACATCGTCACCTCGCCCTTAACTAGTCCATGTTCATTTTCCAACTCCTGTTTCGAGTTACTAATCTTAGCAACTGAACCAGTATCAAATACCCTAGGGTTACTATGAACACTAGTAAAGTACACATCAATAACATGTATATCAAATATACTTGTCACTTTGCCATCCTTCTTATCCGCCAAATACTTGGGGTAGTTCCGCTTCCAGCGACCATTCCCTTTGCAGTAGAAGCACTCAATTTCAGGCTTAGGTCTACTTGGGCTTCTTCACGGGAGTGGCAACTTGCTTGTCATTCTTCTTGAAGTTCCCTTTCTTTTCCTTTGCCCCTTTTATTGAAACTAGTGGTCTTGTCAACCATCAACACTTGATGCTTTTTCTTGATTTCTACCTTCGCCGATTTTAGCATCGCGAAGATCTCAGGAATGGTTTTCGTCATCCCTTGCATATTATAGTTCATCATGAAGTTCTAGTAACTTGGTTATAGTGACTAGAGAACTCTATCAATCACTATCTTATCCGGAAGATTAACTCCCACTTGATTCAAGCGATCGTAGCACTCAGACATTCTGGGCACATGCTCACTGGTTGAGCTATTCTCCTCCATCTTGTAGGCAAAGTACTTGTGAGAGGTCTCATACCTCTCGACTCGGGCATGAGTCTGAAATACCAATTTCAGCTCTTGGAACATCTTATATGCTCTGTGTCATTCAAAACATTTTTGAAGTCCCGGTTCTAAGCCGTAAAGCATGGCGCACTAAACTATCAAGTAGTCATCATACCGAGCTTGCCAAACGTTCATAACGTCTGCATCTGCTCCTGCAATAGGTCCGTCACCTAGCGGTGCATCAAGGACATAATTCTTCTATGCAGCAATGAGGATAATCCTCAGATCACGGATCCAGTCCGCATCATTGCTACTATCAACTTTCAACTTATTTTTCTCTAGGAACATATGAAAAATAAACGGGGAGCTATAACGTGAGCTATTGATCTACAACATAATTTGCAAATACTATTAGGACTAAGTTCATGATAAATTAAAGTTCAATTAATCATATTACTTAAGAACTCCCACTTAGATAGACATCCCTCTAGTCATCTAAATGATCACGTGATCCATATCAACTAAACCATGTTTGATCATCACGTGAGATGGAGTAGTTTTCAATGGTGAACATCTCTATGTTGATCATATCTACTATATGATTCACGTTCGACCTTTCGGTCTTAGTGTTCCGAGGCCATATCTGCATATTCTAGGCTCGTCAACTTTAACCCGAGTATTCCGCGTGTGCAAAACTGGCTTGCACCTGTTGTATGTGAACGTAGAGCTTATCACACCTGATCATCACGTGGTGTCTTGGCACGACGAACTGTAGCAACGGTGCATAATTAGGGAGAACACTTGTACCTTGAAATTTAGTGAGGGATCATCTTATAATGCTACCATCATACTAAGCAAAATAAGATGCATAAAATATAAACATCACATGCAATCAAAATATGTGACATGATATGGCCATCATCATCTTGTTCCTTTGACCTCCATCTCCAAAGCACTGTCACGATCTCCATCGTCACCGGCTTGACACCTTGATCTCCATCATAGCATCGTTGTCGTCTCGCCAACTATTGCTTCTACGACTATCGCTACCGCTTAGTGATAAAGTAAAACAATTACATGGTGATTGCATTTCATACAATAAAGCGACAACCATAAGGCTCCTGCCAGTTGCCGATAACTTCTACAAAACATGATCATCTCATACAAGAATTTATATCTCATCACATTTTGACCATATCACATCACAACATGCCCCGCAAAAACAAGTTAGACGTCCTCTACTTTGTTGTTGCAAGTTTTACGTGGCTGCTACGGGCTTCTAGCAAGAACCATTCTTACCTAAGCATCAAAACCACAATGATTTTTCGTCAAGTGTGCTATTTTAACCTTCAACAAGGACCGACCATAGTCAAACTCGATTCAACTAAAGTTGAAGAAACAGACACCCGCCAGCCACCTGTGTGCGAAGCACGTCAGTAGAACTAGTCTCATGAACGTGGTCATGTAATGTCGGTCCGGGCCGCTTCATCTAACAATACCGCCGAATCAAAGTAAGACATTGGTGGTAAGCAGTATGACTATTATCGCCCATAACTCTTTGTGTTCTACTCGTGCATATAACATCTACGCATAGACCTAGCTCGGATGCCACTGCTGGGGAACGTAGTAATTCAAAAAAATTCCTACGATCATGCAAGATCTAACTAGGAGATGCATAGCAACAAGAGGGGAGAGTGTGTCCACGTACCCTCGTAGACCGAAAGCGGAAGCGTTTAGTAACGCGGTTGGTAGGCAAACGTCTTCACGATCCAACCGATCCAAGTACCGAACATACAGCACCTCCGTGTTCAACACACATTCAGCATGATGACGTCCCTCGAGCTCTTGATCTTGTTGAGGATGAGGGAGAGTTCCGTCAGCACGACGGCGTGCTGACGGTGTTGATGATGTGATCCGCACAGGGCTTCGCCTAAGCACTATGACAATATGACCGAGGTGGCCAACTATGGAGGGAGACACCGCACACGGCTAAGACAATTGATCTTGTGTGTTCTAGGGTGCCCCTGCCTTTGTATATAAAGGAGGAGAGGGGGAGGCCGGCCGGCCCATGTAGGGCACGCCAGGAGAGAGGAGTCCTACTAGGACTCCAAGTCCTTGTAGGATTCTACTTGGTGGAAGGGGGAAGAAGGAAGGGAGGGGGAGAGGGAAAGGGGGGCCGCGCCCCCTCCCCTAGTCTTATTCGGACTCCCCATGGGGGGTGCCACCTCCTCATGGCATTCCCTCTCTCTCCCCTAAGGACCATGATGGCCCATTACTTCCCCAGGGGGTTTCCGGTAACCCCTCCGGCACTCTGATTTTACCCGGTGCCTCTCGAAACTCTTCCGGTGTCTGAATAACATTGTCCAATATATCATTCTTTATGTCTCAACCATTTCAAGAGTCCTCGTCATGTCCGTGATCTCATGCGGGAATCCGAACAAACTTCGATCATCAAAAACACATAACTCATAATACAAATCATCATCAACCATTAAGCGTGCGGACCCTACGGGTTCGAGAACTATGTAGACATGACCGAGACGCATCTCCGGTCAATAACCAATAGCAGAACCTAGATGCTCATATTGTCTCCTACATATTCTACGAAGATCTTTATCGGTCAAACCGCATAACAACATACGTCATTCCCTTTGTCATCAGTATGTTACTTGCCTGAGATTCGATTGTCGGATCTTCATACCTAGTTCAATCTTGTTACCGGCAAGTCTCTTTACTCGTTCCGTAATGCATCATCCTGTAACTAACTCATTGGTCACATTGGTTGGAAGCCTTATAGTGATATGCATTACCGAGAGGGCCCAGAGATACCTCTCCAATACATGGAGTGACAAATCTTAATCTTGATCTATGCCAACTCAACAAACACCATCAGAGACACCTGTAGAGAATCTTTGTAATCACCCAAGTATGTTGTGATGTTTGATAGCACACAGAGTGTTCCTCCGGTATTCAGGAGTTGCATAATCTCATAGTTAGAGGAACATGTATAAGTCATGAAGAAAGCAATAGCAATAAAACTAAACGATCATCATGCTAAGCTAACGGATGGGTCTTGTCCATCACATCATTCTCCTAATGATGTGATCCTGTTCATCAAATGACAACACATGTCTATGGTCAGGAAACTTAACCATCTTTGATTAACGAGCTAGTCAAGTAGAGGCATATTAGGGACACTTTGTTTTGTCTATGTATCCTCACATGTATCAAGTTTCCGATTAATACAATTCTAGCATGAATAATAAAAATTTATCGTGATATAAGGAAATATGAATAACAATTTTATTATTGCCTCTAGGGCATATTTCCTTCAGATAAATTCCCCCGTGCTTATGAACAAAATAAAGCTTTTACTAAACATATTGTTGATGCTTTGATGGAAGCTTTGGAAGAAAAATTGGAATTAGAAGTTAAAATTCCTAGAAAATTACATGATGAGTGGGAACCTACTATCAAAGTCAAGACTAAAAATTATGAGTGTTTTGCTTTATGTGATTTGGGTGCTAGTGTTTCTATACGAAATCTTTATGCGATGTGCTTGGTCTTACCGATATTGAAGAGTGTTCTCTAAATTTGCATTTGGCGTATTCTACTACAAAAACCCATGGGAAGAATTAATGATGTTTTTATTCTTACAAATAGGAATTATGTGCCCATATATTTCATTGTTCTTGTTGTTGATTGCAATCCGTCTTGTTCAATTATTCTTGGTAGAACGTTTTTATGTACTATTGGTGCCGTGATTGATATGAAAGAAGGCAATATTAAATTTCAATTTCCACTAAGGAAGGGTATGGAACACTTCCCTAGAACAAGAATTAGGCCACCATATGAATCAATCATGAGGGCATCATATGGATCTAGAAACAAAGATGACAACACTTAGATCCTTGCATTATGCCTAGCTAGGGGCGTAAAACGATGGCGCTTGTTGGGAGGCAACCCAATGAATAAAATTTATTTTTGTCTTTCGCTTTCTGTTCTTGAGTGTTTGCACAATTATGCTACTGTTATTATTGTGTTTTTTTGTATTTTTATTAGTGTTTGTGCCAAGCAAAGCCTTTAGGATACTTTGATTTGCTGAAAAACAAAAACTTTTGCGCTAACGAAAATAATTCTCGTTTTTAACAAGAGCGTGGTAAAATACCAATTATTTTTGCACAAGATTAATATCCAAATTTCTCATGTTGTCCTATTTTTATGGAAATTTTGGAGTTGCAGAAGTATTCGAAATATCCAGATTGCTACAAACTGTTGTATTTTTGACATATTCTGTTTTCTTTGCGTTGTGTGCTTGTTTTGATGATTCTATGGTTTTGTTTGAAGAGTTTTTGCCATAGAAAAGTTGGAATACAGTAGATATAATGCAAGAATAAAATATGAATGGGTTGCAACAGTAATTATAGTCGTGATTTGTTTTCTTATACTAACGTATCTCATGAAGGTTATGTCGAGTTTTGTGTGATTGAAGTTTTCAAGTTTTGGGTCATGTTATGATGGATGAAGGAATAAGGAGTAAGAAGAGCCTAAGATGGGGTATTCCCATGGCATCCCAAGTTATTATCCATAGAGAACCAAGCAACTAAGCTTGGGGATGCCTGTGTGGCATCCCCTCTTTCTTCTAACGACCATCGGTATTTTACTTGAAGCTATATTTTTATTCCTCACATACTATGAGTTTTGCTTGGAGTGTCTTGTATGATATGAGTCTTTGCTTGTTTTTCTTTTTGTTTTAAGTCTTGAATCATTGCTAGACACACCTATTTGAGAGAGCCAAAATTATGCCATCACTTGTTAGAATTGCTCTCTATGCTTCACTTAAATGTTTATTAGCTATTGAATTGCTCTAGTGATTCACTTATATCTTTTTGAGCACGGTGTGCTTTAGTATTTTTGAAGAAATGCTCTCTTGCTTCACTTAGATTTATTTGAGAGTTAGTAAAATTTCTAAGAAATTCTCTCTTGCTTCACTTAAATTAATTTGAGAGAAAGAAATATAATGCTCATGATCTTCACTAATATTTGTTTGAGCTTTTCAAAAGCAACACATGAAAATTAGTTCCGAAGAGATAGATATCCAAGGAGGATATAATAAAACCTTTCATGAAGATCATTGGACAAAATAAACTTGATTCCTTGTAATAGTTTTGAGATATGATGATGTGATATGTGAGTCATGTTGATGAGTAATTATGCTTTAGTAAGAATATTGGTGTTAAGGTTTGTGATTCCCTATGCAAGCACGAAAGTCAATAGTTATGCAAATAAATTACATCCTACTTGTGGTGCATTATTCGGTGTTAGTTATGCTTAATGCTCGCTTATAAAATTTTTCGTTTCTTGGTTGGTCGCTTCTCAATCTTTTGTTGGCCTTCATTTTGCACTAAGTATGATCACTACTTGTGCATCCAAAATCCTTTAAACCAGTTTGGCCACATGAGTCCACCATACCTACCTATATGTGGTATTTCCATGCTGTTCTAAGCAAATAACTATGTACCATCTCTAATTTTCAAAATAAATTTCTCTTTTGTATGCTCGTACCACTCTTGAAATGGTAGGGGGTGGCTAATATATTTCCATGCCTGATATGTTATTCTCACGATGAGTGTTTATTCACTTGTCATTGCACGAGAGTAAGGCGAAGGTATTAGGGATGCCCAGTCCCGGAATGAAAAATGAATTTACTTTATGTTGTCAAATAATAAATTCCTTTGGAAGTGTTGGTATGGAAGGCACCTGTGGATACGGCTAGCCATGGAAAGTGAAAGTATGGTTGAAAAAGGAAAAAAACTTTAATTTCTGTTTGGGAACCGCCTATGATATATCTAGCATGGAAAGTATTGGGAACTACTCGATCATTCTCGTTGACAGGAAAAGCATGCCTCCCAAAATGTTTTTATCTCTATCTTTTTCGCTTGAGCTCTAACACCTCTACAAATTACTACTTCCCTCTACGAAGGGCCTTTCTTTTACTTTATGCAATTTTTATTTTTAATTTGAGTCTCCATCTTCTCTTATAAAGAACCAACTAAGGGGCACTATGATCATACTTGAGCATTGTGTGTAGCTAATATGCAAGTGTGTTTCATGAATGGATCAATGATTGAGCATAATGGTATAGGGATAACTTATTTTAGCGTTGATATTTTGAAAGACATGGTTTCTTATTGATATCACTACAAAAAATACACTTCTTTGATGATACGTGTTTGTCACAGTAGGCCCATTAACATGCCACTGTTCTTTTGAGACCATTCTAAGACAGGTTTGTATTTCAGCCTGTTAAATGCTCGTTTACCAGTTCGGCCCGATAATAGTTTTGGCCTGTTAGCGGCCCGTGGTGCATCTAGGATGTTATCGCCTGGTTTAACTTTAGGCCATTTAACGGCCCATGCAGAAACTAGGATATTTCTTGTCCGAAGTAACTTTAGGCCTCTTAACGGCCCGTGGTCTTTGTGGATAAATTTCAGCCCAACTGGCCTATCGGCGTGTTAATGGCCCGTGTAACAGTTGGGCCTAATTACAACTCGGTTGAATCCCACCTGCTTACAGCCCATATGATAATGGCCCGTGACACTTTTGGGCCTATGGCCCACGTGGATACGGGCCTGCTCAAAGCCCATAATTTTATTGGGCCAAATAGGCCCGTGGTATATTTTGGCCTGTTAACTGCTCGTCCTATTTGGGCCAAACATGGGCCTTAGGAAGTTTCGGCCTATATTGGCCCGTGAATTTTTTAGCTCAATGATAGCCCAATCTAGGTTTTAGCCTATTAAAAGCCCATGATATTCTTTGGCCCAGCTGGCCAGAACTTTACTCGGCCTGTTAAAGGTGGGAAACTACTATAGGTTTAGACCTGCTAATGGCCCAAGATGATTATAGGCCCACATTTTGGCCCATATGAGTAACGGGCTGGCCTGAAGACGGCCAACACTGAGATCCAATGAACCTTCCGGCCTAAATTACAACATACCGACCAAGAATAAACCTATACTATACAATAAAGAAATTACGGCATATTACATCCACTAGGAATCAAAGTTCGCTATCGGAGATAATAAAGCGCAACGTGACCGCGGATTACATACACTGGGCATCAAAGGTCGCCACCAGTGCATATAAACGCGCTGAAAAAAGAGTATACAAAACTGAGAGCATTTCAGAAGGCACTAGGCCTGGCTAGGACGGGTTCCGCAAGCAGCCGAACAAGCTGATGAGACCTCAGCTATGTCAACCCTAGATGCTCCATCCCTAGCTTTATAGCACCATAGTGCGCAAGATAGTCCTCTGAGATCTTCATTACATCTTTGACTTCAAGTCGGAGCTGAGCTGAAGCAAGCCTTTCCGCTTTAAGTTGAGACTGAAGAAGTTGAACTGATTAAGGCAGCGATTGCATAGAGGTTGTCTCACAGCTGCTGGTGAGTAGCATCAACTCAATGTCTTCATCAAGACAGGACCTTGGGGTCATCTTGCTCTCTTCAATATGGTTTGGCTCACTATCTTCCCTAAAGTTCTGCCTAACATAAGAGATACGACTCTGAAAGAGAAACAAGGAGACACATAACAGGTTTCACAATTATATAAGCAAATAAATGGACCTGTTCTACATAAGGAACATGTTTTTACAACTACAATTTAAAACTACTAGTTGTTGCAAACATCCAATAAGATGTAAACAACAAAATAAACATCAGTGGAGGAAATGATGCCTATCCAAATCTATACTAGAACAAAGTTTGAAGGCTTGAGAAGGATTAGCTTACATTACATGTTAACACGGGCTGGACAAAGCCCTTCTCCTTGTTGATGGAAGGATAACTCAATAAATTCCCCAAAGAAACTTCTTTATAAGCATTGCCATTATTCTACATTTTGCAAAGAGTAAATATAGATCAAATAATATTGGAAGAAAAAGACGATAATGCAGCTCGGGTGCAGACTGATGATACATAATCAAATAACAAATAATTAAATACAGCGTTACAAGGCAAAAGGTACTGACAAGAGGAATGCATACATCAACGTGTGTAGTGGCATTGGCTTTATTCAACATGTTGGTAAGAGTAAATGTAGATTTGATAATTTGGAGAAAGTGGAGGGCGGGGCAGATAAGATGCAGAGTAATGCTAGACAATCAACTATCTCGCGATGCAAGTACAGTAATACCACCATCGTCCGTTATTACTTGCTGCTCAAATGGATGTATCTAGCACTATTAAGTTCCAAATACATCCAATTGATCAACAATTAATTCGGTACAGAGGAAGTACATGACAACACGTACTTACATGAGCAATCCAAAACTTCATAACCATTGTGTTAATTCTACATTTATCTAAGAGTAAATATAGATCTTATAATTTCAAGCAAAGGGAGGATAAAGAAGCCAACATTTACAGTGATGCTACATAATCAAACAGCAATGAGTGTAAGTATGCTGACAAAGGGTAAGAGGTACTGACAAGAGCAATGCAGTGCCCAGTATTGTAGTGAGATCCTATGATCCTTTGAGCAAGGAGATTCATATGAAATTAGTTTTCATACAAGAGAGAAGGTAAGGCACATTCACAAATTTAGGAGTTCAAATATTGAATTGATATCATAGACAGTACCTGACGCTGGGCTCTCGGCAGTTCTAATAGGGGTTTGGCCAGTGGAGTAGGGGTAAAGTGTGGTACAATTAGGCTTGTGTTTTCTGTGGCTGCTGATATATCTGATTCTACAGGTCTCACTACCTTTTCCAAATAGCTAGTTTGTACTCCTTGAGGATCTGCACTCACCCTGTTCCTTTTGGGCATCTATTACGAAAGAACAACATTTTACTGGAAAACATTGTATGATGACACATGGAATAGGTACAGAAAATGGATAGGTATGGCATATACTCATATATGATGCTTAAACTAAGCAGATGGTGTAACAAAGTAGAAGTAATGCAAGAGATCAGATGCAAAATATGTGCGACCAATACAACCTTGCCAAGTTAGAGCAAGCACCTTGATGGGTGAATAAGATAAGCCATCCTCCACCATGCCAAGTTTGTTAGCTAGTGTATTGTTCCACAATATTCCTCTCGTGCTATCGTGAGAAACCACGACCACCTATGGGACCAGGAGGTCCCTTGCTAGTTTGGTAGGGGGGCGACGCATTGCACAAAGAGCAGACCAGTGTGGGGCAGTGCGGTAGATATCACACGGGCAATTTACCTAGGTTCAGGCCACCGTGAGGTGTAAAACCCTACTACTGCTTTGGTAAATTGATGATGGAAAAGGTGGTGGTGGAGCATAGTACACTTTGCCTGGCAGGGGTTGCCTCAGGCAGCAGCGACTACGTGCGTATGGGGGTGTGAGTTATCCAACCTTCTAACCCTTTCTACGGTTGCCATGGGCCTCCTTTTATAGATCAAGGGGTAACCACAGTGGCAAAGTAGTCATTATGCACTGATAAGATAGCAAACAGTGCTATCATACCTAACTCTGTGGGCTGATAGGGTGCATTTAATGCACCGCCTAACATCACATCGTTGTTCGCCCCGCAAAGCTTGCCGGGCTATCTTGCCAGCTCCGCGCCTGTTCTCTTGACACGTCGCAAGACGGGTGTCTCTGTGGGTTTCTCCTGTAGGAAATGGCTGCCATGTGGCGAATGGCTGCCACTTAATCATTTTGCGGCTGACACCGCATTGATCGAAGATGTGTGTCAGCGTTCTGGGAACGAGGGTCCCCAGACTTGCCTGCCTGCGGCCCGTGGTGTGGCTCCTTCGGCGGCCCCATATGGCCCATCTTCATCAGCAAACACCCAAGACCCTTGCGAGGGGCCAAGCCTCGCGAGGCGGACGACGCAAGACCTCCTTAGGGGTGGCATCACCAGGCTGGCTCGCGAGGGGCGAAGAGATCAAGGCAAGGCGAACCTCACAAGGTTCCAATGACATAAGCCATGACGATCGAGACCAGGCGGGCGCCAGGCGGGCACCAGCAAGCGCATTGTCCTTGTTTACTCTTTGGTCCTAAGGAGGCAAGCGTAGGTGAGGAGTTACGAGGCATCAGGCAAAGGTTTCCATATCGGTGCAACAAGACCAGGACCAGCAGGACGGCAGGACGGAGGTCACCGTGGAGCCCAAGACGGCGTCACCACCAGAGCCTTTGGCAGGCGAAGACTACTTTTGTCAGGATAACTTGTACTAGTTTTCTCCCTTCAAATTGGCCGTTGTGGGATCCCTTCCCGCTCAATATTTGGGAAGAGGACCAGGGCCTCCATAAATAGGACTAGCCACCACCATTGCTGGGGGATCGATCTCATATTTTATCGGAGCCATTCCATCCTTAGCCTCACACCAGCACACTAAGCACAAGAACACCTCTCCTCAGGAGGTTGTTCTTCCCTTGTAACTGTTCATCCTCAGCCGAAGAGGCAATCCACCACACCCCACTGGAGTAGGGTATTACGCCACAACGGTGGCCCGAACCAGTATAAATCTTGTGTCTTGTGTTCTTTGAGTCCGACGAAGCTAGGCCGTGAGATCCTTGAGTGTGCGAGCTAGAGAGGGGGAGATATTCGTGCACACCCCAGTGTTCGAACCTCAAGGGTTTTGCCGGAACCCGAAATCCGACATTTGGCGCGCCAGGTAGGGGTGTGCCGAAGCTTCGCCCCTCGACGGCCTCGCCTCTCCGACCGGCTCTCATGGACGCCGCCTCTTCCCCGACTGGATCGACGAGCGCCCTCTGTAGCGCCGGGGGGCTCCGGGCCTTCATCCCCGTCTTGCGGCAAGTGCAGTGGCCACACAAGTTCAAGCCGGAGATGTCGCCCAGCTACGATGGTGCGGCGGATCCGGCGGCCTTTTTGCTGGCATACGAGGAGGCTATCCTGGAGGCCCGGGGCGACGACCAGACCATGGCCAACTGGTTCCCGATGGCCCTCGCTGGCGTGGCGCGTGCCTGGGTACTCCATCTGCCGGAATCTTCCGTGGCCTTTTGGGAGGAGCTGCGCGACCTCTTCATTGCGCGCTTCGGGGGACCAGCAGCCCCGGTCGTCGTGGCTCTCCTCGGTGCTCGCAGGCGCCACCCTCGGACCATCACATCAAGCCGTTCATTCGCCAGATCAGCGCCGCCTCCACGCGGCAGGGGGCTCCCTCGGGGTGGGCGGCGCCCAAGGCCGACCTGATCTTTGACTTAGGAGATCACCAGTCAACACCATCGGTTCGGGTGTGCTTCCGATGCTCTGCACGCCGACCATATGCAGTGTAGCCGTCACCAAGACCCTCATCAACGGCGGCGCCGGCCTCATCATGCTCTCTGTGGAGGCCTTTAGTCTCCTTCACGGACCGCTCGAGCGGCTCCGCCCCAGCCGGTCATTCTCCAGAGTCGGTGGTGGCTCCTCCTACCCTGTGGGGCAGGTCCGTCTCCTTGTGCCTTTCGGCACGTGCGACAACTACCGCACCGAGCTAATCGACTTCGACATCGCCCGCATCGGTTTGTTGTATAACGCCATCCTCGGATACCCGGTGCTGGCCAAATTCATGGCAGTCTCCCACCATGGTTACAACGTCCTCAAGATGCCCGGAAGCGGCGGAATCATTACCATCCCCTGCGAAGAAAGAGAGGTGGTGTGCTCCCTCGAGCGTGCCTTCCAAGCTGCATCACTCGAAGATCCCGACAGCAATGCAGCGCTGTACCCTCCTGAGGCCAACCCCAAGAAGAAGAAGCAGCTCCACACTAGACCCCAAGGGAGCAGCACCTCCAGTGGGACCACTTCAGGATCTACGCCCGCGCCTGGGGCACCTCCCTTCCTCGCATAGCGAGGCATGCCCGGCGCCCTCTTCGGGCAGGGCTCGGGGGCTCTCTTCTGGAGGGCCTCAGACCTGGCCAGCATCATGAGGGAGGTGCTCGGGCACCACGGGGAGGCGTGCTTCATTGCACGCTTCCCTCAGGAGGGCGCCAGGCGAAAAGCGCATGTCGCTCAGGAGTTCATCGACGAGGCATCTCAGGAGCTTCAGGAAGCAAGAGCAATACGTGGCGACCGCTGCCCACCTAGCGTTGCTCCCCACCCAGGCGAGGGTGGTGAGCTGCATGTCTGCATCGACATCCTAGGGCTCAACCAGGCCGCATCTCAAGAGCGCTTCTGGCCTTCGCGTGTTGGACGCTGCGAGGGTTCACCTCACAGCTACGTTCGCATGCCTTTCCGCCTGCCGAGCATGGCTGCTGCCTTCTAGCGCAACCTGCGGAGCATCATGGCGGGTCAGGAGGACGTGCATCACGCAGTCCTGGCGGAGATGAAGAAGGTCCTCCAGAGGCCGCCCGAGCCTCCAGAGCCTCCCGAGGCTCAGGGCCTCGGTGACTCATGAGGGGCGACTTCTTCGCTGCGTGTTTTCAGCTACCCCAATGCCCCTTCAGCAACCAAACCAGGTGACATCTCTCCAAGATCATTTAGCTGGGAGCGCCCCTTGGGCCGCATCATTCCCAGGCCGCGTGGGTCCGTCCCTGCGGCATGTATCTGCTTGCATCTTCAGTTCACTCTGCTGGGAGCGCCCCTCGGGCGGCATCATTCCCAGGCCACTCGGGTCCGACCCAGTGGCATGTATCGTTCTGCGTTTACCTAAGCCAGTTTGCTTCTCATGCATAATCTATCTATGGTTACCACCTGCTTGATTGTCACCTGCCAAGGGAGCCGCACGCCGATTGTCTCTCTTCAGGATCCTTCACATAAGTAGGCTAGGCACGGCATCTATGCTCTGGTCCCGTCCCTGCAGCGTCGATAAATCCAACGGCTGAGCTCTGTCTGGCGGGCCGGCCCCATTCACGTCACCTCCTGGGGTCGTTGGTGCTTGGCCTTCTCATGCGATAGCCTCAGGAAATCCTTTTGGCGCAGGTTGTCTAACCATCTCGCAGTACCGCTACTGCCATCAAGAATCAAGACCAGGTGCAACCCGTCTTGAGGTAGGGCCTCGTGAGCCCCGCGCTGGCTCACGAGCATCCAGATACACCTCGCCTAACCCTGCCGTGCAAGCCACATGCCAGGATGGGGCTGTACACGCCCCGGGGGATCTCCGCAGTAGGAAGTCCCCTCCCACAAGCCAGCAACGGACGGGCGACTACCACGGTGATTTGCTCCCCTCCTCGCACTAACATGCAGGAACTTCCTGAGGACTACGATGGGCGGTACCGCGGACTTTCTATCTTCTCCCATGTAATTCGCTTGCGTGTTAAAAGGGGGGCTCCTGAGCATCGCGACTCAAGAGCTCTTATTGGCTCTCCAGCCCTCACCCCCTGGCCTTGACCACGACATCGCAACCTAGCATACCAGCGGCGGCTGAGCTCGCTCGTGGGTCGGGACCTAAGGACGTAGAGCACTAGGAAGAGCATGGAGAAGAGGGGGAGGCCCGCGTGGGCCTAACCTAGCTACCCAGCAGCGGCCAACACCCAAGTCTGGTGTGGCGCCTGAAGTAGGCTCCAGAACGCCAAGATAAGTCTTGTACTTGGACCGACCCAGCACTGCGACATAAGATTCTCGCCTTTTCGCTGCCCTACTGCGGCGACATCGCCTCCCTTTCCCATCCTCAGGTTGCTGCTTGCGCACTAAAGGGGACCTCTTGAGCATCACGCCTCAGGAGCTCTTACTGGACCACGAGCCGCTCACCTCCTAGCCTTGACCACGACATTGCAACCTGGCATACCAGCGTCGGCTACAGCCTGCCTGGGGACCGGGACCTATCAGCATAGAGCACCAGGTTGCTGCGGGATTGGAAAGGGGGAGACTGAGCCTCAGCAGGACACGTGTTTGCAAATTTTCACAATAAGGATAATATCAACAAAAGGCATTACAGACGCTTTACACACCCCCGCGGGGTCCATTTCGATTCCTCGCAAGGAACAAAAGGAAGGGAATTCCTAGAAGCACTATCTACGCGCGCCGGACATCGCCGACGCCATCATCAACAGTGGGCCACGAAGGGCCGGCGCCAACCCCATCCAGATCGATGGCGATGGTGGCCAGACGCGGCGACCTTGCTCCGGGCCCGACGGGAGCTCGGGGCACGTAGCTGTCATCGCTCGTCTCTGGAGACTCCATGAGCTCGGGAGAGTCGCTGGACTACCAAGAGTCGCCGTTGTCGCTGGAGGAGCTGCAGGCGAGGCCTGCGGCAGGCCCGAAGCCCACCGTTGCGCCATCCTGGTGACCTCCTTCAGGGCAGCACTCCAAGTGGCAGCCTTCCTCGTCGAAGACCTTGAAGAACAACATGGAGGCACCGTCATACTCGAAGTGGATGGCGAGTTTGCCGTCCACATGGCAGGCTCGGGCAATCTCACCCCAGCCTCGAGTCATGAAGATCCTCCCAGAGGCGATGGCTTCAACTTCTGCCCCAGTAGTCGGGGCATCGCAGTCGGTGTGCTGCAGCCAAAGCTCGAGAAGGCCCCTCGGCAGCATCTCGGCGGTGAAGAACAGCGGAAGGCGAATCCAAGTGCTCGGGGGCATCGCCGCCCATAGTACGAACTCATGCGAGGAGTCCGCGGCATGGACCCCTGGGGTGATGGCGTGCGCCTCCGCAGCTTGGCGACCACGACCCTAGCACGGGCGGCGGCGCTCATCGCTCCTCCATCCGGAATCACCGGCATGAGCATACAAGGGCAACGGGTACCCAGGAGGCGGCCTTTTGTACCATGGCCGTGACACCACCAACCTCACGACCATCTCGCGACGATGGGACCTCCTCTTCTTCGGCGGGAGTAGCTCGGGCTCATTGAGGGGAGCCTTGCCCTTCTCCGCGGCCGAGAACCTCTGAATTGGCGCCATGATTACACCAGCACGAAGTGGAGCAAGGAAGAAGAAGAAGCGGGAGAGGCGGAGGAGAGACGGGTGATGGGGGCTCCGCCCCCACCTCCCATTTATATTCAAGGGGAGGCCAACCGCCAGCCTCCACGATCTAAGGTAGTAATGATCTTTTTCTTGCATGCAGCAAGGACCCGTCAAGTAGGGTAGTTGCCGAGGCTGCGTGGGGAAGCGAAGACGCCCATGTCCAATCAGTCACCACGTGTCGACCAAGGCCGCATGCTGTTGGGGCCCACGGCACTCCGCACTTGCCCTTTGGCTTCGCCTCAAAGCCAAGCCCGAGCGCGCCTTGGGCTTGGGGGCTACTGTCGGTGTTCTGGAACAGGGGTCCCTTGACTTGACTGCCTACGGCCCGTGGCGTGGCTCCTCCGGCGGCCCTATAAGGCCCATCTTCATCAGCAAACACCCAAGACCCTCGCGAGGGGCCAAGCCTCGCGAGGCGGATGATGCAAGACCTCCTCAGGGGCGGCCACACCAGGCTGGCTCACGAGGGGAGAAGAGATCAAGGCAAGGCGACCTCACGAGGTTCCAATGACATAATCCATGACGATCGAGACGAGGCGGGCGCCAGGCAGGTGCCAACAAGCGCAGTGTCCTTGTTTCCTCTTTGCTGCTAAGGAGGCAAGCGCATGCGAGGAGTTCCAAGGCATCAGTCAAAGATTTCCATATCGGTGCAACAAGACCAAGACCAGCAGGACAGAGGTCACCGTGGGGCCCAAGACGTCGTCACTACCAGAGCCTTTGGCAGGCGAAGACTACTTTTGTCAGGATAACTTGTACTAGTTGTCTCCCTTCAAATTGGCTGTTATGGGACCCCTTCCTGCTCAATATTTGGGAAGAGGACCAGAGCCTCTATAAATAGGACTAGCCACCACCATAGCTGAGGGATCGATCTCATCTTTGATCAGAGCCATTCCACCCTTAGCCTCACACCAGCTCACTAAGCACAAGAACACCTCTCCTCAGGAGGCTGTTCTTCCCTTGTAACTGTTCATCCTCATCCCAAGAGGCAATCCACCACACCACACTGGACTAGGGTATTACACCACGATGGTGGCCCGAACCAGTATAAATCTTGTGTCTTGTGTTCTTTGAGTCTGACGAAGCTAGGCCGTGAGATCGTTGAGTGTGTGAGCTAGAGAGGGGGGATCTTCATGTGCACCCTAGTGTTCGAACCTCAAGGGTTTTGCAGAAACCAAAAATCCGACAACGTGGGTCGTGGTGGAGTGGTTGGTGAGGCGATTTTGCCTCCGTGAGCCCCGGCAGGCCCTATCAGGGCACCTTGGTTGTGTGCTTCTAGGGGTGGCCTCGCCCCTTGCAGGGCTCGCCTGCCCGGCAAGGGAGGCTTTTCTCTTGACGATATTCTGCTTCCTTGGCTTGTCCTTGGTCCCTCTGATCTGCATGTTGGTCCTTCGAATCTCTTGGTTTCTTGTACTCTGACTTGGGCTGGTGCTTCAATCTTGCTCCTGCGCCTGTGCATAGTCTGGGCAACAGACCCAGGGTTTGTTACACCGACAGAAGCCCCTGGGCCCACCCCGAACGTGCTGCCCAGCAACGTCGGGGTAGGGCCTAATAGGTGCACAAGCGAGGGTTGCTAAAGAGGCTGGTCTTTTGAAGTCTTCTTTGCTTCTTCATTAGCCTTGATTTCGGGCCAGTTTCCGGTTTCTCCATGTGTCGTGTGCAACATTGTGGAGGAACTTTGATCGTGGCCTACGGGTTCTTCTCGCCCCACGATCACGGGGCAGAAACTGCCATCCCACTGGCCTTCTATTTCACACATACCTGCAACGTGTTCTGCATGCATTGGGTGTGGTAGGTGGTGCATGCGGCGGGCACGGGGAGGAGTGCCATGGCTGAAAACTGAGCGCCGATGGTTGGAGCAGAGAGACGGCCTCGGCTCTCAAAGTCACAGAGTGTGCAGAGAGGCCGTATTGGAGGAGCTTGGCGGTCGTTTCCCGTATGAGGAGCCAGCCCCTTGCCCCATTTCCCTATAAAAAGGTAAAGGGTGGCGCTTCTCTGCACACTTCTCCTTCTTCGCAACCCTTTCCTCCTAGCCACGGTGAGAGGGCGAGGGCGCGGCGGTGTCTCAGCGGCGGCGATGAGGGCTTCTGTTCGATAGCGCGTCCCCCCTCTCCCGGACCCTATGGTGGCGGAACCGGCCATGAGGGGAGGAGGAAGGGGGCGAGGTCGAGGTTGCTGTGGCGCTCGAGCAGGAGGAGGATGGGGCGGTGCTTTGGTGGCGCCACCGCCAGCGGTTCCTCCCCCACTGGAAGGCCACGTTGGTGACCACCCTCGGGAGTTCATCATTAGGCTATACAAGCCCCTGTGTGGTCATCTTCGCCTTCCAACTCCCTTCGCATAGGAGATGGAGCCCGAATAACCACGCGCTCTGAGGTTGCATATGAGGGGCTGCGGGAATGACAGCATGCAGGTTGATGTCGAATTCCCCGCCCCTCACGTGATGTATCTCCACCGTGGTTGGAAGACCTTTGCCCATGCCCACATCATCTTGGAGGGGCACGTTCTCCAGTTCAAGTTAATGGAGAGTGGCCCGCTCTCCGTCAAGATCTTCAGGCGCTCGGGAGGTCGTCTAGGGTGCTGCGCGGAGAGCTCAACCGATGAAGAAAGCTCCTCCTTGAGCAAAAGTGACGAGGAGGACAATTACGGCGATGACAACGGTAATGGGCAGGGGAGCGATGACTCTGACTCCGGCTGACCGCCACCAGCACCATCTTCATCAGGCGGCAGCACCATCATCTGCATCTGCATCTCCTCCCCGACAATGTGGTTTGCCGGGGAGTTGGATGGAGAGGTGCAGATGATGCTCGCAGGCTCCTCCAGTAGTCCTCCAGTTGGACCCTGGCAGGCTTCCTCTCGGACTGTAGCTCCGTTAGCCCCTGCCGAGTCCTACTGGCCCTCATCACGGTGGTTGACGGGGCCAATTTCCGCCGTGCTCTCCATCGTGGTGTTCCCTCGCACTCCCGTTCCTGTCGGGCTACCTCTCCTGGACCCCGATGGGAGTGGGCTGGGCTCCCGCCCAGGCACTCCTTTTGCCCTCCTCGCCTTCGACGGTCGTGCCTAGGAGGAGAGGGACAAGAAAGGGCATTACGGAGCACTTATCTTTTTTCAATCTTAAATCTGTAGGCGATTGCCAAATTTTAATTCAAATAATGTAATCTCTCTAGTCCATGTCTGTGTTCTGTAATGCTTGTACTTGTATCCGCATACTAATGAAGAAGATGAACCTTGCCGGGAGCTTGTGCATGTGTATGTCCATGCAGAGGTGAGATGCCTCTTTAATATAAATAAATGAGTTTTCTCCCGGCAGGCTATCTTGCCGGTACCCTTCTTGTCTGCTGGACAACGCGTCTGCCGAGGAACAAATAGAGGGACCAGCCCCCCGCGAACTCCTTTTTACCAAAGGTCACTTCAACCATCCTGACCGAGGCAATGTTCGAGTCATGGATGTGAGCACCTAAGTCTCAAAAGAGAGGGGCGAGGCTTTCTTATGCAAAGTTATAGCTTTATAGAACACTGGTGGACAGGAGGTAGAACTTATCTGTTTGGCTCGCCGGGGATCGCTGTGCTGGGCAATCTTCTCACTCCTTGTCGAAGCCAAATTCGCAGCAGGAACCTGCAACTTCATATAGATGAGAATGAATGCAGGATGCGATCCTATCTATATGCATATGCAAATGCTCATGAATTTCTTATGTAGTGATCTTGGAATGCTCATGCATGCATGCAATCTCGGTCGGGGACCCCCTTCAGCACTTCTTTATTTTCTCTTGCACGGGGTCATCGCCTCGGCTTTGTATAAGGGGTTACATGCAGCTGAGGCAAGGCCTGTACAAAAGGGTGGCTGTCGGGCAGGGCCCGACAGTCGCGCCTTACAGGTAGAACTTGCGGAGATGCTCAATATTCCATGAGTTTTGCAAGTGAGTGCCATCTCCGGTCTCTAGACGGACTGCGCCAGGTCTGGTGACTCGTACTACCCGGTAAGGGCTGTCCCACTTCGGTGACAACTTGTGTGTACCCTTGGCTGACTGAACATGCCTAAGGACAAGGTCACCTTCCTCAAAACACCGGGCATGAACTCTGCGGCTATGATAGTAACGCAGAGCTTGCTTGTAGCGTGCAACACGTGTAGCAGCCTGGAGACGATTCTCCTCGAGTAGCACAACATCGTCACGCCGGTGCTGATCTTGTGCTACTTCCTCATAGGCAAGCACTCGAGGCGACCCGTAAATGAGTTTTGTGGGGATAACTGCTTCTGCCCCGTGTACTAGGGAGAAGGGATTCTGCCTAGTAGCTCAGTTTGGTGTCGTTCTGAGGGACCAGAGAACTACCAATAGCTCCTCGATCCACCGCCTACCATGCTTCTGTAGCGTATCAAAAGTTCTTGTCTTGAGTCCACGTAGCACTTTAGTGTTTTCCCTCTCAGCTTGTCCATTGCTCCGGAGGTGTGCCACACAGGCGAATGAGATCTTGCATCCGAGGGCATGAACATATCGCATGAAGGCGTGGCTCGTGAACTGGGTGTCGTTGTCGGTGATGATCCTTGACGGAACTCCAAAACAACACACCAATTCTTTCATGAACTTGATAGCTAGTTGAGCAGTCACCTTTCTCACGGCAGTCACTTCTAGCCACTTTGTAAACTTGTTGATGGCAACGAACAAGAATTCAAAGCCCCTGATTGCTCGGGGCAAGGGGCCGAGGATATCGAGCCCCCAGACCGAAAATGGCCATGATAAAGGGATTGTTTGAAGAGCATGGGCAGGCAGGTGTGTCTTCTTGGAATGGAAATAACAGGCTTCACACGTCATGACTAGCTCGACCGCATTTTTGAGGGCCATGGGCCAATAGAATCCTTGCCGAAATGATTTCCCAACTAATTCCCTTGATCCAATGTGGGAGTCGCACATTCCTCTCCGAATCTCAGCTAGCAGTTCCTTTGCTTCTTCCCAACAGACACACTTTAATTTCACACTGTTGGGCCTTCTTCTGTATAGAGTGTCATTGACAAACTGATACATACTAGCCCCCTGGGCTACTTTTTCAGCTTCATCTTGGTCATCGGGAAGCTCTCCGGTTTGGAGGAAGCAGACAATGTGCCTTGCCCAAGTGGTAGCCTGGGGCTCGGCAACAAGGACTAGCGGCACCTCCTCTGCTGCGGGAGCACCAGCCTCGTTCGTGGGGTCCATAGATCCGGCTGGAGGGGGTAGTCCGGCAGGCTGTGAGGAGTTGTTTCCGACAGGGAATCTGCCAGGAGCGGATGACTCTACCGGGAGAGGCTTTCCGGTGTCCAACTTTCTCCTCTTCCGGGCCATTGTTTCCGGGAATACGGATGGCTGAGTGAGATGGAGAACAAAAGTCCCTAGTTCCACAAGAAGCTTTTGTGCAACACAGTTTGACAGATGATCAGCTATGCTGTTTTCTGCATGGGGTACATGCTCCGTTTGCAATCCGTCAAAGTTTCTCCTCTAATCTCCTCACTTACTTGACGTATGCCCCCATCAATGGACTTTGATAATCCTTGTTGACTTGTCTCACCACAAGCTGTGAATCTCCTCGAATGATCAGCTTCTTAATTCCAAATTCGGCTGCAATCCTGAGCCCGGCAAGTAGCCCTTCATACTCAGCTGTATTGTTGGTTGCTTCTTCCTGGGAAAAATGCATTTGGACGTCGTACTTTCAAGTGCTCCCCGGAGGGGGCAACAAGAAGCACGCCAGCTCCTGCACCTTGTAGGGAAAAAGCACCATCAAAATACATAATCCATTCCTGGGGTGATTCCTTGTCGGTGATAATGCTACCTCTTGAGCACTGCGTTGGTTTTCCCCGAAGAGGAACGGATGATGCAGCAAAGTAGCATAAGTATTTCCCTCAGTTTTTGAGAACCAAGGTATCAATCCAGTAGGAGGCTACACGCCAGTCCCTCGTACCTGCAGAAAACAAATAAATCCTCGCAACCCACACGATAAGGGGTTGTCAATCCCTACACGGCCACTTACGAGAGTGAGATATGATAGATATGATAAGATAATATTTTTGGTATTTTTATGATAAAGATGCAAAGTAAAATAAAATCAAAGTAAAAGCAAAGGAAATAACTAAGTATTGGGAGATTAATATGATGAAGATAGACCCGGGGGCCATAGGTTTCACTAGCGGCTTCTCTCGAGAGCATAAGTATTCTACGGTGGGTGAACAAATTACTGTTGAGCAATTGACAGAATTGAGCATAGTTATGAGAATATCTAGGTATGATCATTTATATAGGCATCACGTCCGAGACAAGTAGACCGACTCCTGCCTGCATCTAATACTATTACTCCACTCATCGACCGCTATCCAACATGCATCTAGAGTATTAAGTTAATGAAAACAGAGTAACGCCTTAAGCAAGATGACATGATGTAGAGGGATAAACTCATGCAATATGATGAAAACCCCGTCTTGTTATCCTCGATGGCAACAATACAATACGTGCCTTGCTGCCCCTACTGTCACTGGGAAAGGACACCGCAAGATTGAACCCAAAGCTAAGCACTTCTCCCATTGCAAGAAAGATCAATCTAGTAGGCCAAACCAAACTGATAATTCGAAGAGACTTGCAAAGATAACCAATCATACATAAAATAATTCAGAGAAGATTCAAATATTGTTCATAGATATGCTTGATCACAAACCCACAATTCATCGATCTCAACAAACACACCGCAAAAAGAAGATTACATCAAATAGTTCTCCACAAGAGAGGGGGAGAACATTGTATTGTGATCCAAAAAGAGAGAAGAAGCCATCTAGCTACTAACTATGGACCCGTAGGTCTGAGGTGAACTACTCACACTTCATTAGAGGGGCTATGGTGTTGATGTAGAAGCCCTCCGTGATCGATGACTCCTCCAGCGGAGCTCCAGAACAGGCCCCAAGATGGGATCTCGTGGATACAGAAAGTTACGGCGGTGGAATTAGGGTTTTGGCTCCGTATCTGATCGTTTGGGGGTACGTAGGTATATATAGGAGGAAGGAGTACGTCGATGGAGCAATAGGGGGCCCACGAGGGTGGAGGGCGCGCCTGGGGGGTGGGGGTAGGCGCGCCCCTACCTCATGGCCTCCTCTTTTGTGTCTTGACGTTGGGTCCAAGTCTCCTGGGTCTTGTTCGTTGAGAAAATCATGTTCCCGAAGGTTTCATCCCGTTTGGACTCTGTTTGATATTCCTTTTCTTCGAAACCCTAAAACAGGCAAAAAACAACAATTTTGGGCTGGGCCTTCGGTAAACAGGTTAGTCCCAAAAATAATATAAAAGTGGATAATAAAGCCCAATAATGTCCAAAACAGTAGATAATATAGCATGGAGCAATCAAAAATTATAGATACATTGGAGACGTATCAAGCATCCCCAAGCTTAATTCCTGCTCGTCCTCGAGTAGGTAAATGATAAAAACAGAATTTTGATGCGGAGTGCTACTTGGCATAATTTTAATGTAATTCTTCTTAATTGTGGTATGAATATTCAGATCCGAAAGATTCAAGACAAAAGTTCATATTGACATAAAAATAATAATACTTCAAGCATACTAACTAAGCAATTATGTCTTCTCAAAATAACATGGCCAAAGAAAGTGCATCCCTACAAAATCATATAGTTTAGTCATGCTCCATTTTCGTCACACAAGAATGCTCTCATCATGCACAACCCCGATGACAAGCCAAGCAATTGTTTCATACTTTATTAATCTCAAACCTATAAAGTTTCACGCAATATATGAGCGCGAGCCATGGACATAACATTATGGGTGGAATAGAATATAATGAGGGGAGTTATGTGGAGAAGACAAAAAGGAGAAAGTCTCACATCAACGAGGCTAATCAATGGGCTATGGAGATGCCCACCGATTGATGTTAATGCAAGGAGTAGGGATTGCCATGCAACGGATGCACTAGAGCTATAAATGTATGAAAGCTCAACAAAAGAAACTAAGTGGGTGTGCATCCAACTTGCTTGATCACGAAGACCTAAGGCACTTGAGGAGGCCCATTGTTGGAATATACAAGCCAAGTTCTATAATGAAAATTCCCACTGGTATATGAAAGTGACAAAACAAGAGACTCTATATCATGAAGATTATGGTGCTATTTTGAAGCACAAGTGTGGCAAAGGATAGTAACATTGTCCCTTCTCTCTTTTTCTCTCATTTTTTTGGGCCTTCTCTTTTTTATGGCCTTTCTCTCTCTTTTTTTTATAATTCCTCACTTGGGACAATGCTCTACAAAATGATGATCATCACACTTCTATTTATTTACAACTCAGTGATTACAACTCGATACTAGAACAAAAGATGACTCTATATCAATGCCTCCGGCAGTGTACCGGGATATGCAATGGACCAAGAGTGAAATGTATGAAAGAATTATGAATGGTGGCTTTGCCACAAATACTATGTCAACTACATGATCATGCTAAGCAATATGACAATAATGAATGTGTCATGATAAATGGAATGGTGGAAAGTTGCATGGCAAAATATCTCCACTACAAAAAAGAGACACATCCGTGACATTTTGGGCCGAACGAATTTTTTTTCTGTCATACATATGACACTTCTATGATGATAATTGTGACAAAACCCGGTATCATCATAGATGTGGTGGGCTCCAACTTCTATGACAAAAAATCATGAAAGAAAATGGGCTTTTCGTCTTGGGCAGGCCGGAGACGCAGCTGCATGACATTCTTTGGGCCGTCCATGATGGAAAAAACCGTGGTAGAAGCGAGGGGGAGGAAAATTTCGGGGAGTTCCCGGTTACGGTGGGAGGTCGGGGGCCGAGCGATGCGCGTTTCTCTCGTACACGTACGCGCATGTGTGCGAGGCGTTGGCTCTAACTGAACCCGAGCGATTGCACTGCAGGCTACGCGTTACTGAACCCGAGCAATCGATCGATGGCTGTTAACTGAACCCGATCGAGCGATTCCTTCCCTACTGCTGCTAACTGAAGCTGATCGATGCTGCCTCTGGGATGAATAGCGAGTGTTGCGGGGGGGTGGATGAACAGTGAGCGGTGGCGTTGCCTCTGGATGAACAGGACCCCATGGTGTGGTGGAGGGCTGGATGAACAGTAGACGATGGAGGGGTGCCCGTGGAGGGGTGGATGAACAGGACCCCGTGGTGTGGAGGGCTGGATGAACAGTAGACGGTGGAGGGGTGGTTGAACAGTAGCCGGTGGAGTAGCGCGCGGTGGAGGCTGGATGAACAGGAGCTCGTGGAGGCTGGAGGAGGTCGACGGTGGAGATGAATAGTATCCCGTGGAGTCCCGTTTTGCGGTACGCCACACCCCTCCCGATGAACAGGACCCTCGTTTCGACCGTAGCGCTCCAACACAAGTTTGTTTCGTCCGTTTTGCGGTACGCCACACCCCTCCCGATCAACAGGACCCCCGTTTCGAATGTAGGAGGTCCGTTTCCTCTGTTTTGCGGTACGCCAGACCCCTCCCGATCAACAGTACCCCGTTCCGAACGTAGGAGATCCATTTCCTCCGTTGTGCAGTATGCCAGGCCTCATTTCCATCGCCTGTTCCATCCAAGCCCTCCCGATGAACACGACCACGCATTCCGTTCCGACCCAGCCGGTTGGCTCCCACGTGTTCCGTTGCCTCCCGATGAACACGACGCATTCCGTTGCCTCCCCATGAACACGACGCATTCCGTTGCCTCCCCATGAACACGACGATGACGCTGTTTCTCCGTTCCGACTCAGCCATGTCAACGAGCCCTCGCCGTACGTATGCGGGAGTAGGCGTTCCCCGCCAGTATGTACACATACGTGGCCGTATTTTCTCTCTTGCACCCTGGCTGCTGTACATACATGTACATGCTACATGCGCGCCTCTACTACGACACGTACGTGCCTCTACTACGACACGTGCGCGCCTCTACATCCACCAGTATATACGTACGTACATGTTCGCGACCAGAATTACAATGCTACATACGCTTCGACCAAGTGGGTCCTGACTGTCAGGCAGTTCCTTACCTGCGAAGATGTAGCTGGTGGGTCCCAGCAGTCAGGGGGCGAATCGTTTTTTTGCCCGGACGCACTTCCTTGCATGCGAAGATGTAGCTGGTGGGTCCCAGCAGTCAGGGGAAAATGTTTTTTTCGCGAAATACAGTGGCCCGTCCGGTGGGTCCCAGCTGTCAGGTGGAGGAATAATTATTTTCCACGTAATAAGGAGGCACTTCCTTGCTGCGGCCGTGGACCCAGCTGTCAGCCTCTCCACGTACAGTCCACGTATGATGGAAGTCGTTCCTTGACCATGTTGACCACGCCGCGCCGAGAGCACCAGGGCGGTGGACGACGACGAGGCCTAGGAAGGGGATGATGGGGAGCCGGGGAAGACGCGGCAGTGGAAGCCCCCGCGGAGAGGAGTACGAGGGTTCACTGGTTCGGCTGCGGTGTGAGGCTGCCGTCGCCGTAGGGCTTGGCCAGCAGTGGGAATAGTAGGGAGCGGTGAGGCCTCCGCGGCAGCACAGCCGGCCACAGGAGGCAGGAGCATGCGACACGACCGACGCTGCTTTGGGTGGCTGGAGCAAGAAGACCAGAGGTTGAAGAAGCACTTCGGCTGTTGGATGGACGTCATACGGTCACTGGAGCTAGAATCGTTTATATTGACTTAGTTGACAAAGCCCTCCATCCCCGTCAATTTAGTAGGCCCACAAGTCAACCTCCCACCAAGGTGGGTCCCAGCTAGCAGGGGGGTATTCATTTTTTTGTGCGTAATAAGGAGGCACTTTCGGTGGGTCCGAGCTGACAGCAGGGGGAATGTTTTTTTCGTGAAATATGGAGGCCCTCGGGTGGGTCCCAGCAGTCAAGGGCAAATGTTTTTTCATGAAATACTGGTGGGCGTCTGGTGGGTCCCTGCTGTCAGGTGGAGGAATAATTATTTTCCGTGTAATAAGGAGGCACTTCCTTGCAGCTGCCATGGACCCAGCTGTCAGCCTCTCCACATACAGTATTCTTCCGATGGAATTCGGTCGTTGACCACATTGACCACGCCGCGCCGAGAGCACCACGGTGGTGGACGACAGCGAGGCCTAGGAAGGGGACGACGCGGAGCCGGGGAAGACGCGACAGTGGATGCCCACGCGGAGAGGAGTACGAGGGTTCACTGGTTCAACTGCGCTGCCGTCACCGCAGAACAACAGGGGGTGTGGGTGAGTGGAGTGGAGGGATGGCCTGGCCAGCCGTGGGAGTGGTATGGGGGCGGTGAGGCCTCCGCAGCAGCACAACCGGCCACGGGAGGCAGGAGCAGGCGGCACGACGGGCGCTGCTTTGGGCGGCTGGAGCAAGAAGACCAGAGGTTGAAGAAGCACTATGGCCGTTGGATGGACATCGTACGGTCAGTCGAGCTAGAATCGTGCATATTGACTAAGTTGACAAAGCCCTTCGTCCCTGTCAACTTAGTAGGCCCACAGCTCGGATTTGGCAGAGAACATATAGCCCATTTGCGATTTGTAAGAATGTACATCCCATTTTTTAATTCTAATGGAATTTACTACAGCCCATTTACATTTTGTTAAAAGTACAACCCAACTTCTAGCTAGGACAACGATTAATAATTTCAAACAACTCGTCAAAATAGAATTCAAAAAAAATTCCCATATTTTGATGGGATCCGAAATATTTTTATCCGAAATTTCTAGTCAGGTCAAATATAATTTCAAAATAAAGTTGTATTACGTTAAAATCCAACGAAATATTGCGCGTGCAACAAGTAATGAAATTAAAAATTTCAAATTCCAAAAATAATATATTTTTCAAACTAATTACGTTTTTGGTGCATAGTAACTGTCCAGTTATTATAATTACATCCCATTTATTATTTCTTAAAGTCCATTTTCTTGTTAAGCCTAATGCATACCTCCTAGGAAAGTTTGCAGCCGCATTGCTGATGTTGAAAAAAGGCCTGTGTAGTACAGTAGAACCTAGCATGGTTACTTAGCCCACATTCAGCGACGCCGGAAAGGCCCAAACAAGGCTTCTGTACAACTTTTTGAAGTCACTGAGCTCAATTAATAACTTAAGAAAAAAGTTAGATTACAGTGGAACCTAATTAAAAGTTGTCATGAGCAAATAAATAATTCAACGGGTCCCACTTGTGTGTCTGCGCGTGTGTGTGCGTGCGTGTGTGTGTGTATGTGTGTGTGTGAGAGAGAGATAGAAAGAGAGACCCATCGGTCGATGCTTGTAAATACATCTTTGAGCCATATGCATCGTTGATGCTCAGTAAAAACTTATATAGTTGACACAATCATATAGAACATCATAGCACATTGAACTTGCATACAAAAATTTCACGCAAGCAGCACAATCAGGCTGGAAGCAGTGGCTCGCTACGGGAATGGCTATGTTGAAACCAACGAAGTCGTACATAACGGTTCATCGTCTTTATCAATGACGGGGAAATATCTTGAATGTTGTGTAAAGAAAACAGACAGACAACACAATAAGTTCTGCTAGCACATTAAGTTGACGCACAACCCTTTCTAAAAAAAGTTCAGGTACAAAATTAGAACAGGTCACAATCAAATGTACGGGCATATCAGTGCTTCACACCCATAGCTCGGATTTAACTAGTACTCCCTCCGTCTAGGAAAAGTTGTCCACAGGGCAGTGTATTTGTTTTTTGCAAAAAAACCCACAGAGTTTTAAACACGTCACAAAGAAGTCCATCTCCTTCCTTGCTCCTCCCCCGTCGCCCGCGCCTTGTAGCCATCGCCGGCTACCCACCTGCGCCGCCGCCCGCCTGGATCTACGCTGCGACCAACACCAGAACCATGGCCCAGCCCGCGACCAACAATAGTGCCGCTGCCCGCTTGCGTCGCGGCTTACCACCTGCACCGCCCGCCGTGAAGGCGACCTGCGCCGGCGCCCTCCTCAAGCTACGCCGCCGGCCCTGTTGAAGGTTGCCGCCCACATTCGCCCACCTTCGCTGCCCACCTGCGCCTCCGATTTCGTCCGCTTCGGCCGCCGGCACCGTGGACAATTCCGGCCACTCCCACCTCTCATGCTGCTACTGGTGGACGACGCCGGCGCCGTGGACCTCTGATGCTGCTTTTGCCTTTTCCCCTGCCTCGCCTTTGCTGCCACTCCCGCCTGTGCTGGTGAGTCTGCCCCGCCCGCCTCTGCTAATGCTGCTATTCAATTTGTTGCTGTGAGTCTAAATTTGTTGTTCTAAGTACATGCGGAGAAAATTCAGTCGGGGGATACAAAGCTAGAGAAATAATCCAGGACAAAGGTTGTACACTGCTGCTAAATGATGAACAGATTATAGTGAAAATTTAGTTTGATGCCATCAAATTCATTGAGTAATACTCTTGGCATTCTTGGAGATCTGCTAGTTTTTGGAAGTTTTTCTTGCTACAGTTAACTGAAAATGTTCAGTGTTCCAATACTGTAGAGAAACTACAGTGCCTGTAATTCAGTTATGACTCCTTTACTGAAACTGTAGTGTTTGCTAAAACTGAGATGTAAACTAAAGGAGTTTGTAATTTGCAGAAGCTGTAGCATACTCCAACAAGTGATAAATGCACTCAAAATTTCACTAGGAAAATGTAGAGGCTGCTCACTTGTTACTGAAAGTTTTCTGGAGTGATAAATGCACGCAAAAGAAGTTCAGTTAACTGTTACTGTTGCTGTATGAATTCCAACCAGGTCAATTTGTTGTCAGTTACTCTGTAATACTCAACCAGGTTTATGCAAAATGAAGATCAACCATGTTTATTTGGATTTATTTGGATTTATTTGAATCATTTGAATTTATTTGCTTTATTTGGATTTATACACCATTTGTCCAATTGCAAACATACCTAAAGTTTCCAATTATCCAATTTCAGTCATTCACTTTACAGAGAGCTAAGCATAGCCATGACTCTTCCCTAAATATTCCTGTAGAATCAATTCAAGCAGCACAAAACAGAAAACTAAAAACTGCCACAACCCCTTAACTGAGAGTTGATAAAAACATGTCCCTAAAATTGGAATTATTTGAATTAGCTAGGTTTATTCTTCTTCATATACAGAAAAAGATGAATATTGTTCGTCTACTAGTTACTTCAAATTTAGAACTGAATAAACACTTGTCATCTTCAGCAAACACTTGTAAATCTAGAGTGGTTTAAACTTCAAATGCACCAAGTACTAATATCCTTTGCCAGGCTACACACCATCTACTTGGAGTAGACAACAAGATTCACAGAGACATGCACGCTTCAATAGACTTGTGAATGCTAGCAAAGTGATAAGTAAAAACTTGGATGTTCTCAGAAATATAACACCATAGGACATTAAGTGAACTGGCCTGTATGCTAAAGGCAAGGAAATTCCACCTTCTTTTCTACTTGGATTAGTTGATGAACTGGCCTGTATGCTGCAGCTACACATAGGTTCTGCAGAAAATGCACCAAAAGAGTTACACACAGGTGAAGTAAGTGGAAAGCAACATTTAATCTCCACTTCTTTTTTTGGTAGTGAAATTCAATCTGAATTTTGTAAGCATAGAAAATGCACCAATACTGAACATTTATTCCCACCTACACCACCATCTTGTCAGTTTCGACAGTGTGTGTATGGAGTAGTTTTGACGGCAGTATAATTATGCATCATGTAAACATTATGAGAATGATTAAGGGTTCAACAATCAGATTATAATTATGACCAAAACAGAGGAACAAATATCATGGTTAGTTTTATGTAAAAAAATCAGAAATGGAGTTACTCACTTGAAGTTACTATAGTTACTCACTTGAACTTACTGTAGTAGTGGCCAAAATTTAGATAAGTTACTAAAGAGCAAAAGTAGTGGCAAAACTTCAAAGTACTAAAAAGATTCTACACTAAATATACAGTGTTATCAATGTTCTGTATCCAGGACATTTTTTATCTGTTTGCATGCATAGGTCCCACCTATCAGGAAGGATGGGCACGTACATGAACAGGTACGACTCACCAGTCTACCTGCATAGCCTTTTCATTTAGTCTACCTAGTCGTCTAATCAACTACATGCACACCACTTCTCCCATTTACTTATCCATCGGGAACCGATTCTCCTCGGCTTCTTCACCTCCCCTTCGTCTTCATTTGCATCCAAACCCCACTGCGTTCACATTGTTTTAGCCTCTTTAAATAATCATCTAGTACTTCAGTTAGACTAGCCATCTAATCCTAATTCTCCAAACCATAGCCCTCCATTCCAGCGGTTCCAAATGGCAGAAGAGATCAAGATGCAGGTTTTTAGCGTCCAACATGTCGTCATCAAAGGCTTGATGCGCATAGTTGCCACCGTCACCGTCCACCCAAGGGTTGTTCGGCAGTGGATCAACAATGTATCCAACTCCCTCGAAAAGGTACAGACGAGGGTCATCGGTCTCAATGCTGAGTACACGGAGCGTGCCCCTGGGAAGATCCAGTGCACCGCCGTCCTTTAGCTGTGCCACGAAGATGATGTTTTGGTGTACCACATCATACACTCGCCCTCCATACCATGTGAGCTTCATGATTTCTTGTCTCGGGAGGACGTATACTTCTGTGGGGCAGCCATCGAAGGGGACAAACAGAAGCTGAAGCCGTACAACCTTGATTTGAAAAGCATTGCTGACATACAAACCAGAATCAAAATTCCTGTAGAAGTTTGTGATAAATAGACACCATCCCTATTCGACGTAGCAAATTTTGTGCTCGGTACAAATCTTTAGAAGGGTGACGAGACGATGGCATTAAGGTCATTTGGATGGGAGAATTATCCCTTGACGTACGAGCGGATAAAATATGCCGCCCTCGATGCCCGTGTGAGTTTCGAGATAGCTGCAAGGTCCAAAGAGCTTTTTGCGAAGCCGTCTCCCATAGAGAATGAGAAAAGGAAGAAGAAGAAGAAGAAGAAGAAGAAGAAGAAGAAGAAGAAGAAGAAGAAGAAGAAGAAGAAGAAGAAGAAGAAGAAGAAGAAGAAGAAGAAGAAGAAGAAGAAGAAGAAGAAGAAGAAGAAGAAGAAGAAGAAGAAGAAGAAGAAGAAGAAGAAAAGGCTGCACCAGCAGGAGGGCATTATGGATGGATGAACTATTTCCTCCCTTGTAAAAAAAATTATTCCCTCTCGGTGTATATTGATATAGATGGACTATTTCGATGGTGTGCATGTATTTGGAACAGAGTAGTAGCGTGGGTCCGCTTGACTATAAGGAACTATTTATCCGCATATATAGCTTTCTCTGCTACTCCTTCCAGTGATCGGTATGCAGTGCATGTGTCCGTAGACATGACAGCTTGTGTGCATGAATATGTGGGCCACCTAAAATGCGGCGAGCATCAAGTTTCTACCACAGCCACCCGTGATTCCCACGATGCCGCTCGAACCCATGAAACCACACGTCCCCCGACCTGGGGCTCACCCCTCTTGGCCCCACTGCCCCTCTGCCTAAGGGAGCATTACATGTGGACCAGTCACCTATCGGGTCCACATGTTGTTGACTCAAAGGTAGGTGCAATGGATCCAAAGTAGTAGAATAATACTTGTTCATGTGCTTGAAATATAAACACTCTAGTTTTGATATACATGTGTCAGCAGACATGACAGCTTGTCCATGGAAGTTGAACCACGGCGACCATCACGTTTCTTGTTTCTACCACTGCCACACCCACACGCGATTCCCACGACGCCGCTCCAACCCACGGCACGACGTCCCCCGACGTCGACATGGATCCTTTGACGTGGTTATCACTGCCTTGCCCTGCCTTTCCTTCGCTGACAGGTGGGACCCATGCTTATGGGCCCCACATGTCAGTGACAGAATGGTAGAATTGTTCGCGTCACGGGATCCTCATCCCCCTGACGTGCCCCTCATCCCTCTCGGCCCCATCGCCCCTACTCTATCAATGAGCCCCGTCTCACACCAAATTTCTTGGCTTCCGTGCTACAGCTAGATCTTCCCCTTGTTTCTGTTTTCCAACCCGGCGGCGGGCGGGGAGTCAGTTTGCTTAACGGCGGTCCCACATGAAAGTGAAAATGCTAGGCAACACGCCTTCCCTAAGCTATGTGTCGTGCCGGACGGGCCGTGTTGTACTCCCGATTCCCGGGCGTGTGGGGGTGCAACGCGAACGCGGTAGGCCTTTTCCTTTTACCAGCAATGTGCCCGTGCGTTGCGACGGATCCAAAGTTTTGATATACTCCTAATATATTACTCCCTCCGTACCTAAATATTTGTCTTTTTTGAGATTTCAAATGGATTTCACATACAGATTATATAGGCATATTCTAGTGTTTCTAGAAAGATGCCTGCGCGTTGCACGAAGTTGATGGAAAAGGTAACCACAACTTATAAATTGACGGATGGAGTACTAGTTACAGTGATGCATATAATTAAGCAAAGGGATCGCACATGTCGGTATTGACTGGAACAAGAATGCAACATCACAATAAGAATTAAGGCCACGATGATGCGATCGCAGTGGTGGTTACAGAAGGCAAGAAGAAAGATGGATCCACGAACGTACGACCTCCTCCTCCTCAACTTAGTGCACCGGGCCACCGACCGGCGGCTAAGGAGCGGCGACTTTTGTGACGAGGTCGAGGTGCTTCTCAGCAAAGGCATCCAAGGCTTCCAGCCGGTTGAGGAAGGCCAACGTCGTAGTGTCCTCACTGGCCTTGTAGATACCTATGTACATTATTTCCTCGTACATGTGGATGTGTAGGTCGACGAATTCTTGCAGGGCGAGGCGCCTTGCGGCGAGTGCGACCTCCAGGTGGACATTCTTCGTGGCGTCGGCGGGAAGCCGCAGGGCCACCAGTGCTTGAAAGAGGTTCCGGCCATGGAGGCCGATTAGGGTGGCAGGCAATGAGGAGCCCGGGCACGCGGGCTGGAGGAGTACGGCGATGTCGTCCGCGAGCTTCTTGAGGACGGTGAACTTGTTGCTGGTGGCAATGATCATCTGGTCCAACTGAGAGTCATAGTTGGCATCGAAGGAGGCCATCCACCAGCCGGTCTCCAACACCATCTGGAGACGATCCTCGGCGCCATGCCGCAGGCCGGCGTCGTGGACCATCTGGCGCAGCCGCTGGCCGCTCACGAGCATCACTGCCATGGGTCTGGAGTGAGCTCTTTTGCGCTTAGTGTAGGTGCTTAGGCAAATGCTTAGGTGCGTACGATGTGGTAGATGCATTGGAATGGAGGGGCACCTTTATATGAGGGCAATGATGGCAAACTGCATTACATTCACATCGTGCAACCTCTTTTCCCGGACCTCCTCCCATTACTTCCCTCATGCATTAATTGAAGGAGGATGCATTGGCAGTTCAACATATCAGGAACCGCTACTCCCTCCCTCGTCTGCATTAAAGCCGTATCGAGAACTGCGCCGCCCGCTATCAAATCGAATACTCCCTCCTTCTAGGTGAGTATTAAGTCATCTTATGAAAACCAAATAGTAAACACATAGGCGTGGTGCATTAACTCTCACGTTGTGTCTTATTTTTTGACATAAATAGAGGAATCAACCAAGAAGAGATGTGGGGCTTGTATGCTTTTAATGACTTGAGACTATCAAACATGACATGCAGTGGTCAGTTCGTTGCACAAGAACAAATACAACCCACGTCAGCACACACGCATCTTATATAGCATCACATCCAATGCCTATAAAATATGAATGAGACCGAGTTATATCTCATCTAGATGAGTTCTAGCAAAACTGTATTAATAATACTTAGCACTCCTGCGCCATGTATCATATATTAGTATCATGTAGTACTTTATTTATTTATGAGGTATCCAGATGGCACTGCACCGCCAAGAAAAGAGGGTAACATCAAAATTATGGACTACTTTTTTGAGTATGTTGGTAAGGTTCGGTCATAGTCACTTGTTGAAATCTCTAAAAAGACAAATACTCCTTCCGTCCGGAAATACTTGCATCAAAATGGATAAAAGGAAATGTATATAGACGTATTTTAGTTTTAGATACATCTCTTTTTATCCATTTTGATGACAAGTATTTTCGAACAGAGGGGGTAGAAAACAGAGTTGGTGATGATGGCGTGCGTGCCATCCTGCAATATAGGCCGTCAGATTTATATCTAACGGATAGGAAAGAAACTATGGAAATTTTGCAAAAATATACCCACACGTCTCTCCACGTTCGCAAATAAGGTCTTCCCTTGTTCAACCTTTTCTCTCACAAGGTAAACTACTCATACGAATGCATCTTGAGGTGTCCATAGAATCAAAGAGAGGGATGATGTGTGTGTGTATGCGCGTGCGATCGATAAAGAGTGCCATCAAATTTGTGTGTGCCCACGTCAAAGATATAGAGTGGCTGGCATACTGGAACGTGAGATGGGACATGTGCAGTTTGTCGCTGTGGCATGGATACCTACCTGCAGCGCTCGACTATCGGTTTGTGGTGGGGGAAGAGGGAGGCCCAATTAACTATAGAGGTACAATGGCTGGTATATGTGTGGAGGAGGAGAAATGCCTACCTCATGTATTAAGGAGATCGATCTGCCTCATGTATTAAGGGAGATCAATCGGCATACATGCATATGTGCAGGAGAGGAATAAGGTTGGGAGAGAGACAGAGCTAGAGTGTTGGAGGGGGTGGTAGTGGAGTTGCTTCTAACAAATGGTGGGATAGGCTTGCTAGAAAAATGGAGGGCACGCCCGCAATATCAATAAGAGAGGAGATGGCTGCTTGTTTTCTATGCACGTGCGTGTGAGAGACGGGTCAGGAGGCATGCACGAATGATGAGGGGGACGATGTGGCTGTGGTAAGCAGACGTAACTACACAAGAAGATCAATCGCCCTTTGTTAGAGAAAGGAGAGACATAACTTGTGAGGTACATCGATCAATGGGGGGTAGTTAAAGTCAATCTAGGTATATGTTGGGAGATCGATCGGTATAGCATGTGTGTGTTAGAAGCAAATGAGGCACGAGGAGAAGGATAGAGAGAGAGGGATGCATGTAGGAGGTTGTACGTAAGGCATACTATATCGAGGGGGGAGGAGTGTGCGAGTACGAGAACAATGAAAAGAGTGGTGGGAGTGAGGCATGGAAGGTGACAAGAGAAGAGGGGAAGCTTGTGTTTGTGCTAGGCACACCTGGCTAGAGAGGCATATCGATCGATGTGTGCCGTAAAGAAGGAGCTGGGGGGCCTACACACACCGCGGGTGAACGACCCAAAGTGAAAAGACGAATTTGCGCGATGGAGCTAGACAATGCTTAGGGAGGGTGAGAGGGATGCGGGCGTGTGCATGCACAAGAGAAAGTTAGCGCTAGCTACAAAGATAAGAGGGTTGTGTGGGTGTAAAAGACGAATAGAGATCATATATACTTCATTATAAAAAGCGAATTCAGATATTTGAAGAATTTATCATAGTGTTTCAAACCGACGCATGTGTGAATATATATAACGGTGGTACACATGGTGTGGTTATGAACATGTTATACTACATTTAATATATTTTATCTCTACTCTTATAAAAACGGAGTTGTTGATGATGGTGTGCCTGCCATCCTGCATTATAGGCCGTCCAGTTTATATCTGGCGGATAGCAAGGAAACTATGATGGTTGAAGTTGGCAACAATCATGATTGTAGATTCTTATTGAAATAGAGAAACGAATTCAAATTTAGTTCGAATTGCAACGGTACTATAGACATTTGAATGCACTAAAATGTTGGTATGAGTAGGTTACATGCATTATACAGCAAGCGAAAAAATTTAATCGGACATAACATGGATTCATACTCCCTCCTTCCATCTATATAGGGCGTAATGAGATTTTAAGATAGCCTTTGACTATTGACAAGATTAATAGGACATGACATGCACAATGTGAAAATTATATCATTGAAAGAACCTTTCACAGACGAATTTAACGGTGTGCTTTGTGTAAGTTACATGTCATATATCATTGCTCTAATATTTGGTCAAAGTTAGCATCGAAAAATGCATTAGGCCCTATATAGATGGAAGGAGGGAGTAGCTTTGAATAGCATTTGTATAGTAAAACGGGGCAAGACTCTCTCTTTGTGTGGTGTGAATAGTTTTATTTTTTTCATTTTCTTTTTGGTTGAGGGAAGTGCAAATTGATTTGGTACGTATACAAGTACAATATTACTACACGTTAGGCTTGTCCCTAAAATTCAACCCGCGTCTTGTTATATCCCGAAAATTCAGATATCGTGCTCCCAAAACTGGCGCCTTCACAACCCGCGCCTTGCTATCCTGAAATTACAACGCGCGCGAAAACTCCCTCCAACTGCCAAATCCCGACACGCGAAATCCCCCTTCTAACCCTGAGCCGAAAGGGCCGCTAGTTCAAATCGGTGGGGGGTACTTTTGTAACACACCCTACATTTTGGACAAGCGCGTCCGTAAGTCATGCTTCACCCCCTCCCATCGCCCCCTTTTCGCCATTCGAAATCCCAGGCCGCCATAACCTTTCCGCTCCAGCCGCGAAACCCCACCCTCCTCCGTCCACCATAGCACCGCTGCCCAGCCGGAGCCTCATCCCCGACGACGTCGTCCATCGCAACAGCTCGACGTCCCTCGTCCACCTCCTCGGAGGAGGATCCGTCGTCCATCTCGCCGTCCCGCCGGTTCAGCCGCCCCGTCCTCCACCTCCAAGGAGCTGCTCCGACGACCGCCTCATCTATCGCGGCCGCTCCATCCCCACAGCGCCGCATTAACCCGCTCCACCAGAACCGCAGCATCCTCACCGACTCCTCGGACAAAGCCGAGGCCTACTCGGCGCCACCAAAGAGGTTGTACACTCATCGCATCGCACCTTCTCCTTAACTCGACCTCCCGGCGCCGACGGTGCTCCATCTCGCACCCCGATGGAGCGGCTACCTTGAAGCCGGCGCCGCGGGCGACATCTCCACGGCGGCTCTCCCCTAGTGCGAGGCCCCTTCGGCGGCGGTGTCCATACCAGCCGGATCTGCTGCAGCTGCTCCGGCTCTCGCTCGCTCGCTCGCTCGCGCTACTGCTGCTGCACCAGCTCTCGCTCGATCTCTTGCTCGCCCAGCTGCTGCTGCTCTCCCCCTCGCTCGTGCTGCTGCTCTGCTCCGATTAAGCCACACTTCAGTCGACTGAATCGACTTTTGGGTCAGTCGATTTTCAGGGGTTGGGGGGGCTCGCCGGAGTTAAGGAAGAACCACCTGCAGTGGGGACGGGGGCTCGCCGGAGAGGTACCCCACTATCTATCTTAGAGTTCAGGGTGGGGGGGCAGGGGGCCTAGAGGGCTGGCCGGGGCGGTGGTGGCGAGTTGTTTTGGGGCGGCGAGGCGGCGCTGGGGCCGGCGGTTCGGCCGGTGGTGGCTGGCGGCTCAGGTGGTGCAGGTTGAAGATGAACTGCAGGCCCTCCATAAACTACATGTCAAGTGCCTCTCTCCTACCATTGCATTCAGTTTCGACAGTAGCATTCAGATTCCACAGTAAATTTCAGTTTCGACAGTTAAGTTCAGAGTCAATAGTTTTTACCTCATCTGTTGTAGTCAGGTGGTTTTTGGTGATGTTAATTTTACATTCATTTTACATCATCTATTGGAGATGCTATTAGAATCCCACTTGAGATTGACGATGTCTGTCTTGTGCTGCTTCAGCCTTGTCGTCTTACGGCTCACCGGAGCTGCTCCAATGACAGAACGATCCATCACAACAGAGTAGTGCCCTGGGCGCCGTCTATAGATTCCTCAGATCTTCCTCCACACCTCCGACAGCCACCTCTGCCTCAACTGCTTCAGCGACCAACCCAATGATGCCGAGGTCGACACGGCTACGACAAAAGAGGTTGTACACTTATTACTATACATTCACGTCGATCCATTAGGGCTATTTTTGTTCAACGGAAAAACGTCGATCCACTGGTTGTTACCATCACTCTAAATTTCTGCATGCTCTCTTTACATAATCTCACCATATTTTTTCCGCATGCATGTCAGATATTGTACATAGTCATGCTGAACATGTAAAGAAAAAGAGAAGAGTTTTGCGCGGCAATACACTATCATGCAGACATCGCTCCATGGTGGGTTCAATGGCAAACCCTCCCCACCCCTCTCTAGATTGTAATCCAGAGGAAGATATCTATTCTGAGGCGGATTCAGACGCCGTTGACCACTCCTATTTACCCCCCAAGGTGTTTGCTCTACCTTGGCATGATGATGTTAGTCATATCATGCATGTGTTGCCTTGCAGTGCCTACTTTTGACATCATATATGCCATCTGCTTAGTTTAGACATGTTCTGTAATGCCACCTGTTTAGTTTCTATATCATATATGGGGATTATGCAGTCTCATGTCTTTTAGCCAGCCATAATATATGTGAAATGTGCAATGCCATCCTGTTTAACCAGGCATCATATATTTGAATGATATCTTGCCCATCCTTTTCTTCATTACATTTCCATTTGTCAACAATGTTTGTACATTAAACTACTTTTCCTGTGAATCAGCCATTTGGGTGGGAGATGGAAAAATCAGGAGTGAAAACAAGGCCTTCAGAGCAGACAGTGCTACCTGTCGAAGCAGATCTCTTGTTGGGTCCCGATAGCTCCTCAGAGATGGATTCAGAGACAGATGACCAGTCCTATTCCCCCACTGAGGTGTATGCTCTAACTTGGCATGGTTATACTGCTCATATCATGCATACGGTGTCTTGCATTGCATAGTTTAGACATCATATACACAATATTCAACACCATGTTCTTAGTTTGGACATCATATCGAATGCCCTCTGTTTAGCATATAAATCACATATGTGAATTAAATGATGCGATCCTGATTACTTAGATAACATGTAGGTGAATTATGTCATGCGATCCTGTTTAGATAGACATCATATCTTTGAATTATGTTATGCTATGCTATCCAGTTTAGATAGACATCATATATGTGAAATTATGTCATGCTACCCGTTTTAGTTAAACAATATACATGTCAACTATTTCATGCCCTCTTTTTTCCACACTATCTATTGCATCTGTCTCTCATACAATGTCTGTACATTCAACTATGTTTCCTGTTTATCAGCCATTTGAATTGGAGCGGGTGATGCCAGTATCTAGCGGACTAAAAACACGGTGTTCCAATAAAACAGTGCTACCTCTTGGTGGAGATAGCACCTCGGTTGTACATGCACAAGAACCAGCCCTACCACACATAACCCAAACTCTCGCAGATTGTACCCCTACTGCGATGGACAGAGAACCAGCTTCACCCAATCTAACCCCAACCCCAGCCAATAGTAACCCAGTTCCTATTGACACAACACCATCTCCACCATAGAGCTCCCAAACAAGAGCAGTTAGTAAGGCAGCTCCAGTGCCCAAAGGGCCAGTACTATCACGACAAACCCCAACTCCACCAGTTAGTACACCTATTCCTGTGGAGGAAGCACAACCAGCTAGTCGTAGTTTAGCATCTATCGCATTTGATGTTGTTAAATCATATGTGCGTATCTTCCCATCTTGGAAATATTATACTGAAGATGAAGGAAAATGCCAGTTGCAGGTGTTTGTCCAGGAGTTATGTGTAAGTAATGTTATTCATGGCAATTACTTTGCTTCGTCCCATACATCCTACCTCCATCATGGTTATAATACAGCAAATTTTCCCATTTTTCTCTATAGAGAAGGACCGATTTGGAAACTCAGGATGAGGTAACCTGTGCTAATACCTCTGCTATCTTCAAGAATGCTTGGTGGCAATATCGGAATTACCTGAAGAAAACGTACTTCACCGGCAAACAAACTCATCAAATTCCCTTACGTTCTCCTGAGACACATTTACTGGACGATGACTAGGAACGCCTTGTTCTGTACTGGTCCCGAACCAAGAATGTGGTAAGGTCTATGAGCTCATTTTCTATTTTAAGTATTATATTCTTGCGTCTTACTGTACTCTATTCATGTAGAACAAGTGCCTAAACCTGAAGTACAACTGTTCTAATTTAAGATTCCATTGCTATCATAGTTCAAAAATGCGTTAGGCGTTAATTGTGCGTTTTGCCAACCCTTTGCGCTTTACTGACCAAAGCGCATGCTTGTGCGCAGTTATGCACAGATTATGCGTAGTTATGCGCAATGCATTTTGCCAACGCCTAGAGCCTAGGCGCGCTTAAGCGCGCCTTTTTTTAACTATGATTTCTTTGCTCTTGTATCACTGTATTTACTCATACAAACTTATTTTTAAATTGAAGGATCCAATCGAAACTCCAATGGCACAGCAGGTATGTTCACGCATGTTTCTTTAACAGGTTTGCTCTTATCAATAGCTCTGTTGATTTCAATTTCAATTGTGTATACAGTTGACTTTCATATCATGCACATTACTAGCATCACAATAGAGCCAATAGTGTTGTTGTACATGTAGACCTGTGGTACCCATCTGAAATCTTGTTGTGCCATGTAGTTTCCCACGCTTTGTATTCTTTCACTGCTGCTTTGTCTTGAACTGATATGATTTGAATAGTGTCTCTATTTTGATTTGGCAAGACAATGCAGTGACCATAGGACATAGATAGATGTTTGTTTGTTGCTTTTATTATGTACTAGTACTTGGCAATAGAAGACTTGGTAGTTTAATCCTGTCCACCTTACTAATGAACTGGAGACCGAAATGAGTTTCATATACTAGTACATGCTAAACTTGTTATGTGTCTGCTTGTTTCTTCTTTTAGAATGCTGACAGAATATTGGGGAAGAGTGCCTTATTAAGCAATGGTAAAGGAAGTAATGCAGATAAGGTTCAGGATAGTGACACATCCTTGTTGGTCTCCAACAAAGCTGATAAAACAGCTAAGGAAGACTATCTTGAAGACAGCGAGACAACCCCAAAGTCCTATCTTGGTTTAGTGTTCGAGTTACTGGCCACTACCGCTTGCACAAGCTATTCAAACTCACTGTCTGAATCAGTTCGGTTTCTTGAGTCTCAACTACAAGCTGAAAGACATCGATCAGCTGTGCTATGACAAGAAGCGGAAGGACTGCGGAAGTCCCTGGAGCATTCAGATGCATACTTTCTGGTGCAACAGCAAGCATTGGAGGATTTTAGCGCCAAACAGGACAAAGCTAATCAGCTTGCTAAGCTTATTGGCAGCATGGTGGATACCCAGGATAACGTTTCTTGAGCTCTTCTTAAGTTGTTTCAGTTATGCTCTTGTTTTGCTACTGCGTTTATTTGCACTAGTGGCCAATTTTGACGGCCAGTGTATGTAATGTGCTGCTTTGTTCCCTATATTTGCACTGGTGGCGAACTTTGATGCCCAGTGGATGTAATATGTGTAATAGCGGTAATAGGCTAGCGTTAATTGCTTGCTTATTTATTTCCTTATCGTCTTGTTTAGTTGTTTGCTTGTAGTCACTGCAGTTCTTTTTCTGTTTTTTTCTAGTGGCCACAATAGCCTATTTTTGGTAACTAGGCCAAAATAATCATGGGCCTTCTACGGGCCGTATAATCCATGGGCCTTCGTCCGGCCGTAGGATCCATCGGCCTTCTATACGGGCCTTAGGGTCCATGGGCCTTCTATGGGCTGTAGGGTCCATGGGCCTTCTACGGGCCATACGATCCATGGGCCTTCTACGGGCCGTACTATCCATGGGCCTCATACATGCCGTAGGATCCATGGGCCTTCTACGAGGCGTATCATCATTTCGCCAATCATGGGCTGTACTATTCATGGACCATAACGGGTCGTTAATAGGCTGTATTTGATAACTCTATGAAAACAGCCCAACGGGTTTTTTATGTGAAAATGGCCCAACGTATTAACGGTCCACAAACGGGCCGACTGTAACGACGGGCTGAATTTGGCCCACAAGCAGAAAATGACAGTAACAGGCCGTATGTAACCGAATGCTGCAAATGAGCCCAAGAATCAATGGGCCCTGAGAAGGCCGAAAGATAACTTGGGCTGGAAACGGCCCAATGGAATAACGGGTCGTTAATGGGTATAAAGTGATACACCTCATGTTTCAAATTTGTTACATAACGTTTACCATACGTGCATGCTACGGGACTTGCAAACTTCAACACAAGCATTTCTCAATTTCACAACTACTCAACTAGCACGACTTTGATATTATTACCTCCATATCTCAAAACAATCATCAAGCATCGAACTTCTCTTAGTATTCAAAACACTCATAAGAAAATTTTACTAATCTTGAAAACCTAGCATATTAGGATTTTAAGCAAATTACCATGCTATTTAAGACTCTCAAAATAATCTAAGTGAAGCATGAGAGATCAATAGTTTCTATAAAACAAATCCACCACCGTGCTCTAAAAGATATAAGTGAAGTACTAGAGCAAAACTATATAACTCAAAAGATATAAGCGAAGCACATAGAGTATTCTAGCAAATTCCAAATCATGTATGGCTCTCAAAAGGTGTGTACAGCAAGGATGATTGTGGTAAACTAAAAAGTAAAGACTCAAATCATACAATACGCTCGAATAAAAAACACATATCATGTGGCGAATAAAAATATAGCTCCAAGTAAAGTTACCGATAGAAGTAGACGAAAGAGGGGATGCCTTCTGAGGCATCCCAAAGATTTGGCTTTTAGGTCTCCTTAGATTATCTTGGGGGTGCCATGGGCATCCCCAAGCTTAGGCTCTTGCCACTCCTTGTTCCATAATCCATCAAATCTTTACCCAAAACTTGAAAACTTCACAACACAAAACTCAAAGTAGAAAATCTCGTGAGCTCCGTTAGCGAAAGAAAACAAAAGACCACTTCAAGGTACTGTAATGAACTCATTATTTATTTATATTGGTGTTAAACCTACTGTATTCCAACTTCTCTATGGTTTACAAACTATTTCACTAGCCATAGATTCACCAAAATAAGCAAACAACACACGAAAAACAGAATCTTTCAAAAACAGAACAGTCTGTAGTAATCTGTAGCTAGCGCAAGATCTGGAACCCCAAAAATTCTAAAATAAATTGCTCGACGTGAGGAATTTATCTATTAATCATCCGCGAAAAGAATTAACTAAATAGAACTTTCGAAATAAAAATGGCAGCAGTTCTCGCGAGCGCTAAAGTTTCTGTTTTTTACAGCAAGTGTAACAAGACTTTCCCCAAGTCTTCCCAATGGTTCTACTTGGCACAAACACTAATTAAAAAAAAACACAACCAAAACAGAGGCTAGATAATTTATTTATTACTAAACAGGAGCAAAAAGCAAGGAATAAAAATAAAATTGGGTTGCCTCCCAACAAGCGCTATCGTTTAATGCCCCTAGCTAGGCATAACAAGCAAGGATAGATCTAGGTATTGCCATCTTTGGTAGGCAATTCTTCAATGAGGCATCTACCATATTTAGGAATTTCTTTATTTTTATTGATTATCAAACTTTTAGGCACAAGATCGAAAAAATCATTTGTAACAAATGGTTCCTTAATGATAGAAAAAAGATTCGGATGAATAATTATAGATTTGAGATCCGTAGTTTCCTTACTAGAGGATTCACCCTTATTTTTAGGAACATACATAAACTTGGAAATTTTAGTGGAAGGACTTGGAGTATTCTTTACGGAAGAAAAAGCGGTTCCCAAGTTGGTAATAATATCCTCAAGTTTATCGATTCTAGTGGAATCATGATTTATTTTCTCATTAACTATGGGTTCCTTCTCTTTAATATTTTTCAAAGTGACTCCTACTTTAGATCCATATTTATAGATTCGGTTGTGGATCTTTTTACCCAAATTTTCAATTATCTCTATGGTAGCAACCTTATTTTCAATAATTTCAAGTCTTTGCATTACATGCTCCAAAGTTAATACAGTTCCATTAACCAAAAGCGGGGGTGAGGCAAACAAATCTATCATAGCATTATAAGAATCAAAAGTATGGCTACCCAAGAAGTTCCCTCCAGTAATAGTATCAAGGACATATCTGTGCCAAGGAGTAACGCCTACATAAAAATTGCGAAGAAGAACAGAACTAGATTGCTTCCTGGTAGACCTATTTTGAGCATTGCAAATTCTATACCAAGCGTCTTTTAGATTTCCCCTCCCTTTGCTTAAAATTTAGGATTTCATTTTTGGGAGACAACAGAGAAGATAAGGGACTAGCCATAACGACAAGCAAACGAACTAACACACAAGCAAACAAAAAACAAGCGGGCAAAAAGAGGAAAATAGAGAAAGAGAGGGAGGATAGAGAGAGAGGGCAAATAAAACGGCAAGGGTGAAGTGGGGGAGAGGAAAACAAGAGGCAAATGGCAAATAATGTAATGCGGGAGATAAGGGTATGTGATGGGTACTTGGTATATTGACTTTTGCGTAGACCTCCCCGGCAACGGCGCCAGAAATCCTTCTTGCTACCTCTTGAGCACTGCGTTTGTTTTCCCCGAAGAGGAAGGGATGATGCAGCAAAGTAGCGTAAGTATTTCCCTCAGTTTTTGAGAACCAAGGTATCAATCCAGTAGGAGGCTACGCGCCAGTCCCTCGTACCTGCAGAAAACAAATAAATCCTCGCAACCCACGCGATAAGGGGTTGTCAATCCCTACATGGCCACTTATGAGAGTGAGATCTGAGAGATATGATAAGATAATATTTTTGGTATATTTATGATAAAGATGCAAAGTAAAATAAAAGCAAAGGAAATAACTAAGTATTGGGAGATTAATATGCCGAAGATAGACCCGGGGGCCATAGGTTTCACTAGTGGCTTCTGTCGAGAGCATAAGTATTCTACAGCGGGTGAACAAATTACTGTTGAGCAATTGACAGAATTGAGCATAGTTATGAGAATATCTAGATATGATCATGTATATAGGCATCACGTCCCGAGACAAGTAGACCGACTCCTGCCTGCATCTACTACTATTACTCCACTCATCGACCGCTATCCAGCATGCATCTAGAATATTAAGTTAATGAAAACAGAGTAACGCCTTAAGCAAGATGACATGATGTAGAGGGATAAACTCATGCAATATGATGAAAACCCCATCTTGTTATCCTCAATGGCAACAATACAATACGTGCCTTGCTGCCCCTACTGTCACTAGGGTAGGACACCGCAAGATTGAACCCAAAGCTAAGCACTTCTCCCATTGCAAGAAAGATCAATCTAGTAGGCCAAACCAAACTGATAATTCGAAGAGACTTGCAAAGATAACCAATCATACATAAAAGAATTCAGAGAAGATTCAAATATTGTTCATAGATAGACTTGATCACAAACCCACAATTCATCGATCTCAACAAACACACCGCAAAAAGAAGATTACATCGACTAGTTTTCCACAAGAGAGGGGGAGAACATTGTATTGAGATCCAAAAAGAGAGAAGAATCCATCTAGCTACTAACTATGGACCCGTAGGTCTGATGTGAACTACTCACACTTCATCGGAGGGGCTATGGTGTTGATGTAGTAGCCATCCATGATCGATGCCCCCTCCGGCGGAGCTCCGGAACAGGCCCCAAGATGGGATCTCGTGGATACAGAAAGTTACGGCGATGGAATTAGGGTTTTGGCTCCGTATCTGGTCGTTTGGGGTACGTAGGTATATATAGGAGGAAGGAGTACATTGGTGGAGCAACACGGGGTCCACAA